>NC_056744.1:1507670999-1507970876 GCF_019279795.1 Protopterus annectens
TATATATCTATATGGTTCTACCTGAGATAGCCGACAGCTGATTTCACCGACAACGAATTTGCGAGCGCCAGAAGATCGACAATCTGGAAGACCGACGCTATGGATCAAAACACCGACGCCGAGGATACTAACTTGGAAAAAGGCTGTGTAAGTATGCGGTGGTGACGGACGTTAGGGTGCGAGTAAGGTAAGTGTGGATATTGACGGTCTGTGGGGATAGGGGTGGGTTTAGTTATTTAGGGTCAGTGCGCGGATTAGGTAAGTGTGCGACAGTGATAGTGTTTGGGTTAAGGGCGGGTTAAGTGAGTTAGGGTTAGGGCCCCTGTGAGGTAAGTGTGTGGTAGTAGTATTTTTTGGGTTAAGGGCGGGTTAAGTGTTGCAGCGGTTAACGTTGTCGCCTCACAGCAAGAGGTTATCCGGTTCGATTCTCGGCTGGGGTGCCTTCTGTGTGGAGTTTGCATGTTCTCCCTGTGATCGCGTGGGTTTCCTCCGGGTACTCCGGTTTCCTCCCACATTCCAAAGACATGCATCTGGAGCATTTCTCCGCGGGCCTCCGCTGAAAACAGGCTCTGTGGAACCTAGTCGGACTTTCCCGGTCAACAAATGATAAATAAATAAAATAAATAAAAATCAAGTGAGTTAGGGTTAGGGCGCGGGTTAGCTGAGTGTGCGATAGTGACGGACCTTAGGGTAAGGGTTTGGGTTAGGGTTGTAGATAGTTGTGTATGTGAGGTTTAGTGTGGGTTTGTGAGGATTTTGGTGTGCTTGTGTTGTGTGTGTGGTTTTTGGACAGGGGATGTGTTTTGTTAGTTGATTGTTGTTATTGTGGTGTGTGCAGCGTATGAGGTTTCGTGTTTGTGGACCGTCGGTTATTTGATTGTCGGGCATGTGAGGTTTCGTGTTTATGGTTTGTCGATTATGTGGTGTCGATGTTTGTGTTGTCGGTGTTTTGCAGTGTCGGTTATGTCAGTAGAACCATCTATATATATATATATATATATATATATATATATATATATATATATATAGGTCTACCTGATAACACCGACACGCCAAAACACCAACAACGAAATAACTGACACGAAAAAAACGAAAGTTCAAAAACACGAAACTTCACATGCCCGACAAACCACAATCCCGACAATCAACAAAACAAATACTTTTCCCGAAAAACACACACACAACACAAGCACACCAAAAACCTTACAAACCTACACTAAACCTTACATACACAACTATCTATGCACTAACCTTAACCCAAACCCTAACTCTAAGGTCCGTCACTATTGCACACTTACCTTACCCGCACCCTAACCCTAACTCATTTAATCTGCCCCTAACCCTCAAGTCCATCACTATCGCACACTTACTTGACCCGCACCCTACCCTAACGTCCATCACTATCACACACTTACCTTACCCATACCCTGACCCTAACATCCATCCCTATTGCACACTTACCTTAACATGTCAGTGTTCCCAGCATTGGGATTCTCAGCTTTCGGTCTTTTCCATTGTCGATCTTCTGGTGTCGGTGTTCTCGTTGTCAGCATTGTGGAATTTTGGAGTTTTCAGGTAGACCCATATCTATATATATATATATATATATATATATATATATATATATATATATATAAAATAGCTCGAAATACTGAAATGCCGAAATTCAGTATTTCAAGCCCATAAAGTAGAAACCTTTAGAATAGTGAAGGCTGAGAAGCACAAACTTCAAAACCTCGACTAACGGAGTTTTTGAATTTAGCGCTTCTGAGGTTCCACTGTGGGTAGGAATTCAGGTAAGTGTGTGTGTGTTAAGGTTGTTGGGTAGGGGTTGTGGTGTGTGTTAGGGTGTTTTGTTGCTGTGGTGTGTGTGTGTGAGCAGAATGTAGCTTGTGTGGTGGTGGAGTGTGTGTGTGTGTTTTTTGTGCGACCTTGTAGTGAGAATATTTAAGTGGGGGGGTGTGGGGGTGCAGGGGGACTTGCCCCCCTGCATTTATGCAGTATCGAGCTTGTGTTTGCGTGTGGGGAGGGTGGTGTGTGTGTGTGTGTGTGTGTGTGTGTGTGTGTGTGTGTGTGTGTGTGGATTGGAACCGCAAAATTCAAAATCTCCTATGTGCGAGATTTTGAATTTCATGGTTCTGTAGTTTCGTGGTTCTGCATTTTCGACTTTTTAGTTTTGGAATACTGAAATTCGACGTTTCAGTATTTCAGTGCTATAAAGTGAATCCATATATACACGCACATATATATATATATATATATATATATATATATATATATATATAAATATATATATATATATATATATATATATATATATATATATATATATATATATATATATATATTATATATATATATATATTTGTGTTTGTTTGTATGCGTGCGTGTGTGTCTTAATTTTGTTACATTTCACTATGCCATGAAAATGCTAAAAGACAAAACTTGGTTGAGTATTTGGGAGTTATTTTTTTCAACTTTTGCAGTTACATTTGTGCTTTGGATTTCACCTACATTTTTGTACTGTTATATACTTCCATATATTTCTGCTAGATACAGTACTGATTGTATTTTATTTTTTCTTATCCCTTTGGTATACTTGTAATAATGTGACTTTTGTGCCTTTCAAATAAGATCACAAAATACCCTTTACCAGCACATCCACTACTAGCACTATGCATCTTGCCCTTTCTACAATTTTTAAAGGCCTAACGTTGATAAAACATAACTAGGGTGGGTGAAGACATTTAAGAAATTGCAGTTTGATGTACTTACATTCTCTCATATAGTATTCCTTACATATGGGTTTTCCCTGCCATAAAAGCCCAATGTCAGCCAGTATACCAAAGCCTATTAAAGTTTTATAGCACACTGGACATCACACGTATGGTCCTCACATAGCATGGGCCATAAAAGTGATGTACGGACATACTCTCCTCAGAACATCATTGCTGCCAGTGTGAATACATCTCCAGCTCATCTGTTAGAATACCTACATCATTTTCCCCGTGTTTGAACACATTGTTCGTTCTTCAGTTTTGCCTACATCCTCCTGCTGCTACTAAGCCATTTCAGATAAGTACCCCATAAGGGTTTTTTTTTCATATTTTTTTGATATTCTTGGGCTTAATGACATCCAGGAAGGGTAAATGCCAGTGCAGGAGACAGACTCCCCAAAAAGATCACCACGATAAGTATCTCTTTTGTTTAGGAGCCCCTCACAATTATAAGGCCTGTCCAATACAGTATTTAAATTGATTTAACAGTATTTAAATTGATTTAACTGTGTTGCAGGAATATTAACTGAACTGGAAGTTTTGACTCTGCTGTTTAGTCAGTGCTTGTGAATTTAATTAATTGCTAGTAATTGCAGGTGTGGGGCTAGCCACATTCTTTGATTTCCTGTCCTTGCCTATTTAAGTGGTACAGTTTGAAATATTTTCTGCTTAAAAACCTCAGCTTTGGCCGGCTAAGATCTAGCTGTATTCAACTGGATGTATAAGAGAAGTTAAGTACCTTTATCTGCACTTTTTTTCAAAAAATACAGTATTTAAATTGATTTAACTGTGTTGCAGGAATATTAACTGAACTGGAAGTTTTGACTCTGCTCTTCAGTTAGTCCCACCCACCCTCCATGTTTTTTTCTTTTGGTGTTAATCTTAGTGGCCTTGAAACTGCCCACCCCTTCTGTAAATTTGTGTTTGGATACTCCTTCTGGGCCTATCTCATTTGCTCACTCAACTGAGTGCAGTGAGATCATATTCTGATTTCAGACACTCCTACCATTTACAAAGAAAGCATCTGGGAAACAGAAAAAAAATGTTAAGCTTGTTTCCTACCCTTCCTGTTAAGTGGTATAGACTATTTGTAGGCTTCTGAGCCCCCAAGCCCTTCTGTGTTGGAGGGAAGCCTTCTAGCTTAGTTTTTTTTTCGTATAACTAGCCAGTTTTCTAGTTTCATCACTCAAATCTGTTTCTTTGAACTCAGCACTTGTTCAGAACTCATTGTAAGCACTACATAAGCTGCAAAGTACTACAGCACTCAACTTTCCTCACTTGTCTAGTGGAAAGTAGTTTTTAGTACTTAATAAATAAGCACTTATCCAGGCATGTCTAAGGGTCAGCTCCCAGTTATTTTTTCTGTCTACCTGATGAATCTGGGCATCCTGGGGCAACGCAGCAATTGCCTCATGTACACAGACAACCCTCTCCTCCTACCACCCAACACTACAACCTGTGAGAGATGCACTTATATAGCCAAACTGGAAGCAAAGCTCTCTTCACCCAAGACTGGACTAGACAGTCAAGAGGAGAAGGTAAACACTTGCACCACACCACACTCATCACATAGTCCCTCAAAACCTACACCACCAAAACACACACATAGAAACACAAAACACACACCTACATTCATGGAGGTTCTCAATAAAAACCTGCCCAAGCATCAGGGACATCCAAAGCATAAACGGAAGCAAACTCCACCCCCCAACACAACCCAAATGACACATAGCCCACAAACTCAGTGTGCCACTCAACCACAGCCCATAAGGCATAACAACGTACCCAACACTCTAGTCATAGGTGACTCTATAGTCAGGCACACTGATGTTCCATTCACTAGACTAAATAAGGAGAAGGTTACTGTCAGCTGCCAGGATCCGCCACATAATGCATGCACTCAGGTCACTCCACAATAAGTACAAATATGACACTGTCATTGTCCATGTTGGTGTGAATGGCCTGAGACGTATCTCCCTGAACTACATGAAAAGAGACATGGAGGAGCTCTCCACGTACCTCCCTGGACTACATGAAAAGAGACATGGAGGAGCTCTCCTATCTTGTATCCCAGGCAGGTATGACCCTAACCCTGAGTAGCATCCTGCCATCACCCAGAATGATATCACAGTACAAGGACAAAATGATTGACTTCAACAATTGGCTAAGCTTCTGGTGTCATTCTAAGGGGATCCAGTATTTGTCTGCCTGGGACGACATGATTGACAGTCCATGATGCTTTGCCAGAGATGGCCTGCACCTGTCACCCTTAGGATTCCAGATACTGGCTAAGACTCTTGCAACCCCTATAGTGCCTTTTTTAGGCAAGGTTCAAATGACAAATTCACCACCGTAACTGGTACAAGCGAGCAAAATCTTAGGGTAATGCTACTCAATGCTAGAAGTCTAAACCTCAAAATGCACTCACTCGAGGCACTCCTTAAAATGGAGAACATTGACATCTGTGCAGTGACAGAGACCTGGTTCAAAGCTCCAGAGACCACCCCTGCATTACCAGGCTTCAATTCATACCACACCTTTCGGCCACCTAACCCAGAAAGAAGCACTAAAGGCGGAGGCGTGTCCATATTCATTAAGGATATCCACACCTCCAGGCTAGTTGCACAGCATAATGCATCCGAGATTATCCAAGTGCAACTAACTCTGGGCAAGACCGCAATCCAAATTTGTAGCTTGCTACAGACCACCCACCATGCCCCAGGATTCACATTCCTCATTTCTTGATACACTGGAAAGTATTAGGGTACAATCCAACACCCTAATAATGGGTGATTTCAACTACCCCACCATTAACTGGAAAAACTACTCATGTACCAACTCTTTTGCTCAACGTTTTCTAAAATTCATAAATTCCAATGCCTTGGATCAACTTATTCACACCCCCACCAGGGGCAGCAATATCCTAGACCTGGTCATTACCAACATGGGGAACCGGTGTTCCACACCAGAGGTCAATTCCTCGTTGGTCAGATCCGACCACAAGCTAATCAGCCTAGACATCAACATCCCACCCCCAGCCCCAGTTAGGGAAACCATCGTAAAAAAACTTCTCAAAAGCCAACTTCACACTTCTTAAGACAGAAGTGGCAAACTTCATGACACCCATGCAGATGGAAAATAGAGGTATGACTGCCGAATCCTACACAAATGCACTTTATAAGCACTTACACGAGTGCATGGATCATGCTATCCCTAATAGAACCAAGATGTTATCCTCCAAAAAAAGGAAGCCAATCTGGTAGTCCTCTGCCATAAACAAACTCTACAACAGAAGAAAGAAACTGTTGCAAAAAAAGTAAAATCCCATGATTGGAGGAACTCCCTGGTCAACCTCGGTAAGAAGCTGAGATCCCTCATAAAATCCTCCAAAGCTAGTTATGAAAACAAAATTGCCACTGACTCTAAAGACAACCACAAAGCATTCTATAGCTATGTCAAGAATCTAAATGGGAACACTCAGATCTGCTCTGAGTTACAGCATAATGACACTAAATATACAGAACCAACTGATATTGCCAACATTCTAGCAGATAGGTTCAGTGCTAACTTTACGGACCATCTCTATACCAGAAGAATGCAAAGTTCCTATAATCACAGCTGCATAGGTAAAAAACACACTCTCCAAAGCCAAGAACACATCATCCATGGGACCTGACAATATCCCAGGCTGCGTTCTATATGAACTACAGAATGAACTGGCACCCTACCTAAGTACCATGTTCAATCATAGCCTCACCTCAGGCTTTGTATCCACTGAATGGCACACCACAACAGTTATCCCACTCCACAAAAGTGGGAGCCACGACGGACCCCGGGAACTACCGCCCCATTAGCCTGACGAGCCTGGTCTGCAAGGCCATGGAACATATCATCATGGAACTCATAAACAAAGACATTGGTAATCTCCAAACTCTGGACCCTACTCAGTTTGGATTTGTAAAAGGCAGATCATGTCTCCTAAACCTGATTGACTTCTTTGAAGCAGTCACCAAAGCCATAGATGAGGGTAAAATGGTTCACACAGCTTATCTAGATCTCACCATGGCTTTTGACACCATCCCTCACTCTGGAATTATAGATAAGCTCACTAAACTAGGTATAAATCCCTATGTCACAAGATGGGTTGCCAAATGGCTCACGGACAGAACCCACACTGTGAAAGTAGCGGATTCCAAATCCGACATCAGACCAGTGACAAGTGGAATACCACAGGGTTCAGTCCTGCGTCCTCTCCTGTTTGGTATCTACTTCTCTGAAGTGCAGGCCAACACAGAAGGTCTCTGGCTAACAAAGTTTGCAGATGACTGCAAACTAGGAGCCATAATCGAAACTCCTAATGATGTGGACAAACTACAAAAGGGCCTCACTGAGACAGATACCTGGTGTCAAAGCCATGGCCTGAAGCTCAATGCCAAAAAGTGTATTGTCATCCCCTTTGGTAAAAACTCTGTACCCATGAACTACCACATAGCTGGTAGTCTACTTAATGCCAAAAATGTGATAAGAGACCTTGAGACACAGGTGGACAGTAGTCTCTCCTTTGATAATCACATTGCCACAGTGGTCAGGAAATCCTTCTATGTGGCTCATCTCATCACAAAAGCATTCTCATCCAGAAAAAAAGAGGTCATTGTTCCCCTCTACTCATCACTCATTAGACCCATTATAGAGTACAACGCCCCTTTTGGTATGTACCTCACAAGACATCTACAACAACTGGAAAGACCACAGAAATACCTCACAAAGAGGATTACTGGCCTCAAACAGATGCCCTATGCAGGCCATCTCAAAAAACTACAGCTTTACTCCATCGCATATCACCTACTCAGAGGCGATCTCTGCCTAACATACAAAGCTATGTCAAACCCAGAGCTGTTGGACATGCTCCACTTAAAGAAATCCCAATACCTCCGAGCTACATGCTCTAGGGACCTTAACCTTGTCACCACAATAAACAGAATATGCTGGAGGGATAGATTCCTGTCCCAGAGACTTCCCATACCCTGGAACAGACTACCTATCTATGTCAAACAGAGCTCCTCATTAGCACTCTTCAAGAAAAATCTTGATGATTGGATGGGAAATGGGAAATTCACCCCGGGGATCACTTCTGTGGCTCTGCTCGACAGGGGCACAGGAAAATAATTTTCTTGGGTGGCGAAAGCCAGGGTACATTTTTTGGCTAAACTTGTATGGGCCCTAGGGCCGATAGCCTAGTACCTACCTATGAACCTATGAACCTATGAACCAGTTTGCCAGGCTTTTGTTCCTAAGACCCTCTGCAGTTGGTTCTCTTCTCTTTCCTTGTACCTTGAGAACCAGCACCTTAAGCTACTCACAAATAAAGCAAAGGAAGGAAGTTCCCGCCCAGAGAGTCAGCTATTAGCGAAGAAGAAGGTGAAAATTTAAATCCTGAATCTTCTACTGTCCAGCATCTGTGAGGTGTTCCTTTTGATCTACTTCATATGATAGAACTTTCATTTGACTGAATGTCATTTAACTGAGATCATAAGATTGAAATTTCAAAATACTGAAAAGTCACTTGACTGGAGCCCATAATACTGAAATCTTACAATGCTAAATTTCAACGTACTGAATTGTAAACTGGACAATATAAAAATGAACTAGACGGGGGGGGGCCTATGCCATCCGCACACCCCAGTGTGAGGGGCTGTGCTCCTCACACTTCTCTAACTATATATACTAACTCCAAGATTGCACTACAGTGGCGAAAAGGGCATAGTAGTGGCAGCCTGTAGACTACTGTAAGGTAAGTGAAAGGCATATGCCCTTTTCCCCACTGTAGTGTGATCCTGGAGTTAGTATATATAGTTAGGGGAGGTGTGGGGGTGTAGTCCTCCACCTAGTTTGGTTTCACGTCTTCCAGTTTACAATTCAGTGTGTTGAAATTCAGCAATGTAAGATTTCAGTATTATGGGTTTCAGTCAAGTGACTTTTCAGTATTTTGAATTTTCAGTCTTATGGTCTCAGTCAAATGAATTTCAGTCAAATGAAAGTTCTATCATCTGAAGTAGATCCATTCCTCCTGATGTTGTTAAGAGCCCAGGACCTCCCCAGCCTTGTTGTTGGATCCTACTACCAGAACCTGGCTGCCATCATGTCTGTTGATGCTATGCAGGTGTCTATTTCGGATGTTGAGGGGGCACCACAGCTAATTATTTCATAGGGAACTAGGGGCGTTCCTCAGATTTTAGTCTCTGAAGAAGTGCCTACTATGTTGATTCAATGCAGGCCTTCTTCAGGGCCTTCACAATTCTTTAGGGCTGATGTTCCTTTGAACAAGAAACAAAACACTAAACATATTTCTCCTGCTCCCAGAGATCCACAGTCTGACTGCCAGGCCTTTACTCAAGGTTTATTTAATGCTTTGATGGCCTTAAAACCTCCTTCAAGGGTTTCTTATCTTACAGCTGCTGGGTCCTAATCTCCACAGAAAAGGCCTAGGCAACAAGACTCCTCTTAGGAAGACTTAGATTCTGATGAGGAATCCCATGTTTATTATTCCCACATTCCTTCTCCTTTGGACTATGAGACATAGAAAGAAGAATCTAATAGTCTGGATACTCCTTTTGAATAAATTTCCTTTGGGGATAGCATCACCAGGATGATGGATTTTGTTTTTTAAATAGGATTGTGCTCAGGTCTCTGATATTCATAAAATGTATTATGAGTTGTTGCAGATGGAAACTCCTAAACCTTCTGCTATTCCTCCTGTTTTGTATGCCTTGTTGGATGCTCTCTTCATCCTGCTTCAAGAAACCAGATAGATTTTATAGGGTGCCTGAGGATTGTAACTTTGTATATAAATGTCCAGCTACTGACTCCTCAGGTGTGTCTGTAGCCTCTGACAAGCTTTCTCAATAGCATCCTTCTCCTTAGCTACTACCTTCTGACAAAGACAGTAGAACAATGGAAAGGTTAGGTAAGAAGGTATACACCTCTGCTACCTTAGCTTTCAGAGCTATTAATTATCACACCCATATGTGTAGGTATGTTCTGGTCCTTCTTTCTCAGGCTTGTCACCTCATCTCAGATCATCTGTTCTCAGAGGGTAAAACTTCTTCTCTTTTCTTGATAGCGACTTCCTCTCAAGTGGTTTAGCATTCCATCAAATGCACTTATGATACTGCAGATGCTTCTTCAAGGGCTGCTAGGTTTGGCTCTGTGATGAAAATGTTTTCTTGGCTTAGACTTCAACCCTAAACTGATGGATGCCGCTCTTGATTATAAGCTTTTGTTTGGTGAAGCTGCGGCTGCTTTATTTAAGTCCCTTCAAGATAAAGGCAAGGCATTGCAAGAACATAAACCTGTCTTTGTCTCTCCTGTCCCTAAATTTCAAAGAAATTATCCCAGCAAGCCTACCTTTGTTCACAGGCAATCTTGGCCTTCTTCTAAAAGCAAAAGAGTGGTAAGAGGTACCCTCCTGCTAAGGTTACTTAGACTTTAGAGATTCAGAAGCCTTCCTTTCCTGATAAATCAGGGGCTGAGTAACTATCCATCTTTTCCCAAACTAATTGCTCTTTCTCTTCACCATTCTCTTTCTCTTCATATTTAGCTTCAGGTTACTCAAGATTCTTGGGTTCTTTTCATCATTCACCAGGGTTACTTCATGGTGTGGAAATCCCTTCCTCCTTTTATGGGTCTTCTTCAACCACCTCAGGAACAAATTCCCCTTTTCTCAGATTTGTTTTAAGAACTTCTGACTCAGGGTACTATCCAAGAGGTACCTGTGTCCCCGAGGGGAAGGGAATTTTACTCCAGAATGTTTCTAGTGCCTAGGAAAGAGGGTTCTAGGAGGCCAGTTCTAGACCTCTCTCATCTAAACAACATTCTGAAGGTACCTACATTTTGAATGTTTTCCCTTCAAACTCCTTTTCCTTTCATTTTTCCTCAGGCCTATATGGTATTTCTGGACCTCAATGATAATTATCTTCATATCCCCATACATCCTCTTTTCAGGAAGTTTTTAAGCTTCTCTGTTGCTTACTAGCACTGTCAGTTCTCTGCTTTGCCCTTTGTTCTTTCTAATGCCACAAGGGTATTCACAAAATACCTGCCTCCTGTCATAGCTTTTTGCAGGCTTCAGGGGAGCAAAATGTTTCCTTACTTAGATGATCTTCTGATTCAAGCCTCCTCTCCAGAGGTTCTGTTGCTAAATCTTCAATTTGTAATCTATCTTCTTCAAAGTCTAGGGTTCAGAATAAATTATACAAAGTCTTATCTGAACCCTTCTCAAGAACAAGTCTTTCTGGGGTACAGGATTCAAATGCACATCCATGCTGGCATCCCTGCACCTTCCCAAGGATTTGACTCTCATTTCTTTTTTCCAAACTCTTCTCCCTTTGGCATCTGTCATAGCCATGAAGTTTCTAAGAGCTCTGTATTTCATGACATCCACCATTTCTATGCTTCCTATGGCCAAACTCAACATGAAAAAGTTTCAGTGGTATTTGAAGTCAGTTTGGTTTCAACATGCTCATCCCTTAGATTATGTAGTTCCTCTTCTACCTTTTCTTCAGAAAGAACTTCATTGGTGGATTCAGCAACATTCTCCAAAACCAGGGCTACCTATTCATACCACTCTTCCATCTTAAGAACTCTTAACAGACATGTCAGTCATGGGATGGGGGCAACTTTTGGCTCCCTAAAACTTAAAGGACTATAGTTACCTTGCCAATAGAAGGAACACATCAATGTTAAAGAGATGAGAGTCCTTCTGTTGGCTCTTCAGGCCTTTCATTCTCTTCTCACCCTAAGGCCTCTCCAGGTATTCATGTAAAACACCTCAGTCACGTGGTACATAAACAAACAGGGAGAGGCAAGATCTTACCTCCTTACCAGTTGACTCTTCTGGTTTGGGATCTTGCTGTACAATATCAAGTGACTCTTTATGCAGTTTACATTGGTCAGAACACTGTGGTAGACAATCTGAACAGGTCCAAAACTCAATCCCACTAATAGATGCTTCACATGGATGTGTTTTGGGACAGTGTCCACTAGTGGAGTACTCCCCAAGTAGATATCTTTGCCTCTCCTCTGAACAGACAACTTCCTCGGTTTTGTGCCAGAGTCCCAGGTCCTCTGGTTTGGAAGGCAGATACCCTATCCTTTTCTTTGGGGGGGTTATGCACTTCCTCTCATTCTGAAAGTCTTGTGCAAGATCTAACAGGACACTCCCAAAATCTTGTTGGTGACTTTCTTTTGGCTGCAACAGCACTGGTTCCCTCTTCTGCTGCATCTAGCCAAGGGCACTCACCACAAGTTACCTCACAGGGTGGACTTATTTACACAAGACAAGGGATCTTTCATCCATTCCTTCCCACTCTTCAATTGATTCTGTGGGTGATAGGATTTTAATTCCTTATAGACACCTTTTTACTGAGGATGTGCTTATAGTCCTGCACGAGGCCAGGAAACCCACTATTAGGAAATCCTACTTATCCATATGGAAGAGGTTTTCTGCCTAGTGTCTCTGCCATAACCTGGACCCACTTACTTTAGATGTGCCTTTGATTCTGTCTTACTTATGTGAGCTGCTCAATGCTGGTTTGGCCTATTCTTCTATTAAGGCCCATTTATCAGCTCTTTCTGCTGGTCTGCCTTTATCTCCTCCTTTAGCTTCTAGATTTGAGGCTAAGCAACTCCTTAAAGGCATCCTACATTTGAGAACTCCAAGGAAGCCTATTCCACCTCCCTGGGTTCTTAACATTGTTTTGTAAAAACTGACTCAGACTCCTTTTGAGCCTGCTGTTTCAGCTTCTTTGTAACATTGCTTTTGGAAGACAGTTCTTTTACTAGCCATTACTTCTGCCAGACAGGTGTCTTTGTTGTTGGCCCTTATGGCCTGTTCTCCTTTTCTGGTATTTCATAAGGACAGCATGTTCTTGCATACTACCCCTTCTTTTATGCCTAAGGTAGTTAATGAGTTGTCTCTTAATCAGTC
Source organism: Protopterus annectens (assembly GCF_019279795.1). Classification (NCBI taxonomy): domain Eukaryota; kingdom Metazoa; phylum Chordata; order Ceratodontiformes; family Protopteridae; genus Protopterus; species Protopterus annectens. The sequence goes on from NC_056744.1 coordinate 1,507,683,762, forward strand.
TATTAACTTGCCTACGTTTTTCCCTTTCCACAATCTTCTAGTGAGAGGGTGCTTCATTACTTGGATGTGCATAGACAACTCAGATTTTATTTGGAGAAGACTAAGTCTATTAGGAAAGCTGACCAGTTGTTTGTATATTTTCATTCTAGATCCCAAGGATTACCTGTATCCAAGCAAACTATTTTTTCTTCAACTTCAATGGCTATTTCCTTTTGTTATACCTTTCATGGTAAGAGCCTTCCTTCTTCTGTAAAGGCTTATTCTACTAGAGCTGTGGCTTCTTCTGGAGATTTTTTCAAAGGGTTGGATGCTATCTCTATTTTAGAAGTAGCTACCTGAACTTCTGTATATACTTTTACCAAGCATTACAAGTTAGATAACATCTTTAGAGCTAGAGCTGGTTTTCATAGGGCCACTCTCCATGGCTTCATAGAGGGCTCTACTGCCTCTTCTGCCTCTCAGTTTTCCTCTTGAGCTTTGGTACTCTCCCATATGTAAGGAATACTGCAACCAGTGAAGGAAGGACATAGTACAGTTGTGTAAAATCTTACCATAACAGTAGAAGTCCTTCCTTCACTGTTGCAGTGTTCAATCCCTCCCTCCTTCCTCTAGTCCTTTCCTTCCTGGATGATCAGGTTACCTCATGGAGTTCCTTAGACTGCTGTTCCTACTGGGGCAATCAGTTCTGAATAATGTACATCTGTATGTCACTTTTATGGCCCACGTTATGCAGGGCCTGCAAGTGTGATGTCCAGTGTACCATAAAACTTTAGTAGGCTTTGGTATACTGTTTGATGTCTGGCTTTTGCAGCAAGGAAAATCCATGCATATGGGAGACTGCAACAGTGAAGACAAAGACATCCACTGTTATGGTAAGATTGTACATAAATGTACTTTCTTCTTACAGACAGGAGTTCACCAGCTCACACTGCCAGCGAGAGGAGTGATGGCTACTTGGTACAGAATGGTTTGTGCACAGATTGTTCAGATACCTTGTTTGTAGGAAAGCCTTACCAGTCCTATTTCCTTTTGTGCAGAAAGTAACATGTTTCCTATGCGATGAATAATACAAAATTCTCAGATGGTGTGTATAGTTTTTGTCCCTGTGTCTCTAACCCCGTGTAGCCCTGATTTGTCATATGCAAACCTTTCATTTCATAATGTTCCCAGTCGTACTATTCCAAGGTTCAACCCCAGACAGTTATAGTACAAGTCCAAGTGAAGTGAATCTGGATTCTAATGGTTTGGTCACCAACCTGATGCCATGGTCTGCCAAAGTACTCTCCTAGATAAGGGTGTCACTTGCCTTATCACTGATAGATGTGTATTTTTTTAAGATCTCAGAGGTGTAAACATGGCACAAGTACTGCCTGATACACATAGATCAATCGAATCATGGTGTCAATTCTGCTGTTACTTGTTCTGCACTGCACTTAACAATGAAAAGGTTTGAGTGCATGATAAATAATGTTAACAGGAGCAATATGCATACATATCTATTGATATTGCAGTAATATACATTTACACATATACTGGGACCCCCCAAGACACACACACACACACACCCCCACACACACACACACACACACACACACACACACACACACACACACACACACACACACACACACACACACACGCACATGCACATATCCAGTGGACATCCTGAAGCCACTAAATTAATACATCTTAAATGCATATAAGCCAACACATACAGTACTAATTATAGTTGAGGGTACATATCAGATAGGAGCTTCCACTCTAAATAAAACAATAATTTTAAGATAGTAACTTGATACTGAAGATAAATAATGACCATTTCTTTTGAAGCTATAAAATATTCCCTTAGATATAAGGTCACTCCATTAAATTCTTGTTTGCAAATTAAGCCTGCATCACTCTTTTCTTTCTGCTTCAAATTTTCTTTAACTGATGACACTTTATAATGTTAAAAACTAATCTTTCCTATCCAGTGAAAAAATATCAAACAATTTTCTCCTGTAGATTCACTGCTGATGTAGTTTTCATTTCCTGCTTATGTGTATCACACAAATATTCTATGTGACTATTAAACAACTGAGATTAAACAACTGAGTTTATATTCAAGCTTACACGTATTTCATTTTTTAGGATATAATGCTGTTATTTCACACTGAGAGTGATTTAACAATATCATTTAACCTCAAGTGATGTAACAATGATAAGAGGCAATTAGCAAGAACCCACTTTATATTAGAGTTTAAATATTCACACATGGTACTTGTATGTCACTGTTAAATGTAACCTGCAATAAAGAATTATTTTAATCTGTATATAGTATAGGGTATTTATAACACAGACATTTAAACAAGCAGCAATTTCTATCTCAGTAATCTATGGCGCATGCAAGCCTACATTAGAGTTTCAGTTGAAACATCTCTAGTGGTTCTGCATTTTGACTTCCACATTTACTCCAAGGACTGAGGTAAGGGTAGATTCTCTCAGTGAATGTCTCAGAGAAGGTGTGGATGTGGGACATGTTATCAGCATTATAAAATGACACCTGCCCCCCCTCATAGTCCAGGTACACACCGATCTTCTGTGGTTTCACCTTCAAGGTGACGCACTTCCTTCCTGAATCCAGTGCAGAATATTCATTCTCATCCCACAGCTGCACAGCCCACCATCCATTCTCTGGTGTTTTGATGATGTCTCCTTTCCTGCGAATCGACTGTCTGACAACACCTATATCCCATCTAGTCTTGTTCGCCACCACTACTTCCCAGTAGTGCCGCCCTGATGTGAATCCCTGTGATCCCAGCACACATTGTTCTTCATCAAACCTCTCACGAATGTCGGGGAGCTTCTTATATTTATGACCACTTCTTACATTGGTCAGGTCCTTAGAGATAATGAGCCTGGGGTGGGCTGTGTTAGGGTTCAGGGTTAGGTGAGACAAGCCTGTGGAAACAAAACAGGGTGTCAAATTCTTTGTCAATAAAGAAAGGCAGAAGTTTATAAATGCCATGAAGAATGCACATAAAGTATCTTTAAATGTTCAGTTTACACTACAATTTAACATTTCTTTACAGATGTATCAGTGAATAAGATTCCCTAATTAACATGCACTCCCTAGTAAAACAGTACACAGGTCATAAATAAGAAAAATATTTTACATCCTCTGATGATCAGTTACAGCAGTTGAGATGGTTACCATAGGAACAAACAAACATTCCAGTGTAGTTCAGATCAACATATTTTTCTGGGCCTGCAATGAGGTGATAACAGCATCTTTACTTTTTTTTCAAATTAACATCTCCAAAGTATTTTTTTAATAATAAGAGTAAATGAACTTTACAGTGTGCAAATCCACAGCAACGGTATGCTTATTACTTAGTCTATCTCCTCTATGCTGTGTCTATCCTCACAAGCCTACATGAGCAATGCTAATATATGTTTGCCAAAAATTGCTAACAATTTAAGTAGAATTCTCCAAGTGAAAGATAGCGTACAAAATACTTCACCAACAAGACAGCCTTAAACACTGCTTCAGTGGTGCTAACCAATCAGACAACTCCACTTCAAAGACAAACATCTTACTTGCATCAAAACATCACAACTCTTAACAGCACACTCACTACAACTATATTTCCAAAATCTGGAACAATATTCCCTCCCTTCAAAGACAAAACAATACCCCACCTCTTCAAATCCACTCTAAAACTTACTAAACTATTGGATCTGTAATCGTGCTTGTCTAGTTGACTAAACTGGCACTTGCTTAATACCTGCAGCATTCTACTGTAGTAACCACTGTGCTATATAGACAATAAGCTCTTCACTCTACAGTGAAGTTTATTGAGCCAAGTACATGCTATGCTGTATATAATATAAGATCTAAATAAATGCTAACACTCCTTAGTTAAAATGCTATGCTAAGTTTATAGGGAGTTTTATAGCTCCTTGTTATACCCCATACTATAGTAATGTTTACTGTTGTTACTGCGTCTTTCATCATAGCCTATAGTACTTCTTTCTATTCATTGTATTCTTCTAATTTTCCTTGTGGGAGTTTTTTTTTCCTATGCCCCTACTCTAAATAGGTTCATAGGTTTATAGTCTGTTACTAGGCTAACTTCCACTAAGGCCCTTATATGCCTTGATATGCACTCCAAATCATTTGGTTCCTGAGTATCATAGGCATCTATATGATGGGGCCAGTATGTTAGTAGAGAAGTAACCAAGGAATTTATAAGGGTGGGGGATCATGGGGGCTGGACCAGGGATAAATTTACCCAATCACATTTTCTCTGTAAATAAATACAAGCAAATTAGTAAGTAAGTAAATAAATAAACTATAGATACCCCATGCCCATCTATCAAATGAAATGTCTGACTCTCTTCTTTATCTTTCTGACTTTGCCTTGCAACCTGATAGAGTTTCTTTGTGCTGCCTACTGAGTCATTTTCCAGAAGATGGTAGACTGCCTCTGATGCATTGTTCTTTGCTTTTACGACACCTGTTTTAGTCTCTTTATTAGCCAACCAGCATTCCTTCCTTGTCTGGTCTCTCTTTTCTATCTCTTACTTTTTCCTGTATTCCTTCTTTTTTTAGATGACTTGTTAGACTTCGGCATTCCATCACCAGCTTTCCTTATGTACCTTATATCCATACCTGGCTCCCTGCAAATCTGTTCTATAGTCCTCCCACATGCTGTTTTGAGGTGTTGACATTTTTCTTCAACTCCACCTATTACTTTTTCTTCCTGAGGTGCTAGAGCCCTGAATAACTCCTTGAACTCTTGTGCTTTCTTTCCAGTCACCTTTCAAGTCTTCAGTCCAGTCTCTGTCAACTTTAGTGCCTTCTCTGACCACTGCTTGTAGCTGATTGTGGTTTACTCTGTGGACTGACTGTTTCACAAGTGATGACTTTGCAATCACTGACTCTACCCCAGTGCTCTTCTCATACTAGAAGGAATTCTACCATAGCTGAATCTTGGCCTCTCTTTTATGTGATCTTGTGACTGTCATTCTTGCTGAATCATGTGTTGGCCATCATCAAGCCATTTTCCAGGTAGAAATCTAGAAAGGCCCATCTTTCTTTATTCCTGTTGTCCCACCAATGTGGACCCAGGCAGTCATCTTATTTTGTTCTCTCTTTACCGATATGTGAATTCAGGTTCCTCATTATCAGCACCCATTCATGATGTCCTGCTTTATCTAGTAGATCCTACTGCCTGAATGCAATCTTTTCTTCAACCCTGCTGTGGTTATAGGTTGAGACTGTAAATACTGCCTATTATTACATTGGAGTCTGATTGGCAAAAGTTTGTCACTAATTCTGATGACATCCTTCACTGTTTTCCGAAGCCTCTCTCTCACTACAATTGCGACCCCATTTCCTGTCTGCCTCCTCCTGAATAGTAGACTGTGGATGCCAAGATAAGTGACTTTGCTGCACTGCCCTTCTATCTTGTCTCCTGGATACAGAGGACCTCCAACCTCTGCCTTATCATCATGTCAACCACTTGCAAACTGCCTCCTGTAAGTGAACCTACATTGAGTGCAGCAATTCTTAGTTCAGGTTGATTGGTTTTATGTCAAGCTTTTGCTCGCTATCCCAGGTTACCCAAGCAGGGCAATTGGACACCAGAAAGCCAGTAGCTTATTGACCCAGAGCAGCTGGGCTTTATAGCAGGCAAACATACCACCCAATTAGGGCATAAACACCCTCCCACCATTAACATGGGCCCCCTGGTGTAGGTAGAAGTAAGCCAGGTCCTCAACCCACTTAACTCTGACATATACCCATGACCATTTGATAGCATTAATCAACATGACCAAATTACCTATAGCCAATTTTAACACCATTGAGTGGGTAGCCCTGACATGGCATGCAGTCTGAGATTCATACTCTCCTATCTTGAGGATACTGTGCACCACAATTGATTCCCAAAGTGGTTTGTCTAGACAACTCTTCCTCTTATAGGCACCATCTAGAATCTGTGGTGCTGCCTACAAATCCATTCTTGGGTGAATTTAAGATAGAAACACTCAGCATATTTTTGAGAGGCAGGAGGAACCCTGCAGAGACACAGACAGAACATGCAAACTCTATACAGGCATTGGTCGGAGTTCAAGATCAAACCTTGCACATTTTGCAGGGAATGCAAACACCTTAGTCATTATTCCAACTCATCTCTAAAGTTCTCTTTCATCTTCATCTTATTTTTTCTTTTTCTCTCTCAGTGTCAACACACTTCTCACATTGTGTCTGAAGTTTCTGTAACCCTGCCAAAAAGTCTGAATTCTGGTCACTGAAATACTGCTCCACTGCTGCAATCACCTCCAAATCACTCAAACATTGCCACTCTTTCAAACTCTTTTAAGGTTTTTAAACAGGAAATAGTCCAATGGAGCAAGATCTGATGAGTAGGGTGGAAGGTCTATGAACTCAAACCCCAATTTCATCAAAACATCCATTGGTTTTTGCCAGCTTTGTGAACAGGTACATTGTCTTGCAAAAAGAGAACTCTTCTTCAGGAATAGGAACTTCATAACGACTTGGAGTTCCACACTTGAAAATTCTAAACTTTTTGTTGACATGGTTCAATCAATCATCTGAAACAATGTCAAAACATAGTCTTATGATTCTGCAAACTGGAACTTTCAAGATGAAATGACCCTCTTTTCAGCTACAGAGCAAAATAACACTTAGAATTTAGAAAGTTGGTCAGACTTAGAACTTTTCAGCAACCCCTCGTATACACACACTCTCATACACACACAAAATCTAACACAACTACAGCCACTAACACATGAGATGCAGCTATTTAGCCAAACTGGAGGCTGAGCTCTCTCAACTCAGGACTGGCAAGACCAGACAGGAGGAGAAGGCAACTACACACACCACAAAACCAGCCTCACATAATGCTACCACTCCACTGAATCAAACACATAAACACACAAAGACATACTCGGAGGCTCTGAGTAAAAATTTACCTAAACAGCAGAGGCCTCCAAAGCAGACACCCAAACAACTGCTACCTCAAGACACCCCAAAAGCAACACATAAACCACAAAAGCAGTGTGCAAAGCAGTCACAGCCCTTAAGGCCAAATACAACACCAAACATACTTGTCATAGGTGACTCCATAGTCAGACACACTGACGTCCCACTCACCAGGCTGAACAAGGAGAGGGTCACAGTAAGCTGCCTATCGGGCGCTAGAATCCGCCACATAACACAAGCACTCGGGTCACTCCACAGCAAGTACAAATATGACACAGTCATTGTCCATGCTGGTGTGAACGACCTGAGACGTACCTCCCTGGACTGCATGAAAAGAGACATAGAGGAGCTCTCTGATTATGTAGCCCAGGCAGGTATGACCCTAACCCTGAGCAGTATCCTTCCTTCACCAAGAATGATGCCACAATATAGAGACAAGATGATCAGCTTTAACAATTGGCTTAATGTCTGGTGTCATTCAAAGGGGATCCAGTGTCTGTCTGCCTGGGATGACATGCTTGACAAGCCACGCTGCTTCGCAAGGGACGGCTTGCACCTGTCACCCTGGGATTCGGATATTGGCTAAGGCTCTTGCCACCCCATAGTGCCTTTTTAGGCAAGGCTCAAATTCTAAACCTACCACCCTAGAAAACAAAAATGGGAAGAAATTGAGGGTAATGCTGCTCAATGCCAGAAGTCTAAATCTCAAAATGCACGCACTCGAGGCCCTTCTCAGTATGGAGAACATCGATGTCTGTGCTGTAACTGAAACCTGGTTCAAGGCTCCTGAGAGCACCCGGCACTATTAGGTTTTACCTCATATCATGCGTTCCGGCCCCAAAACCCGGACCACTCCACAAAAGGAGGGGTGTATCCATATTCATAAAGGATACTCACACCTCCAGGTTGGTGGCAACGCATGAAGCTTCGGAAACCATCCAGGTGCAACTAACAATAGGCAAAACTGCTCTACAAATTGTAGCATGCTACAGGCCACCCTCTCAAACTCAGGAACCCCACACAGCCTTCCTGAAGACACTGGAGGGTATAAATGTATCTCCAAACACCATCATATTGGGTGACTTCAACTACCCGAATATAGACTGGGAACATTACTCAAGCCCTAACTTTCTAGCCCAACGGTTCCTGGAGTTCATAAATTCAAATGCCATGGAACAGCTAGTCACTGTTCCCACGAGAGGAGAAAATATACTAGATCTCATTGTCACAAACATGGGGACAAAATGCTCCACACCGAAGTATATCCCTCATTGGTGAGATCTGATCATAAACTAATCTCACTGGAAATCCACATCCGCCCCCACCCCAAACAAAAAGACCATAGTGAAGAACTTCTCTAAAGCAAACTTCACACTACTCAAGACTGGTGTGGTATCCTTCAAGGCCCCTGAGTCAGAGGAAACCACAACCCAAGCTGCGGAAGCCCTTACAAATGCCTTCTATGAACACCTCCAGGACTGCATGGATCAGGCAATCCCAAATAAAACCAAGACTCTTTCCACAAAGGGCAAACGTCCAGTCTGGTGGACCCCAGCCATTAACAAACTTTACAATAAGAGGAGAAAGCTATTACATGATAGAACAAAATCCATAAAAGGGAAGTCACCCTGATCATTATTAGTAAAAATTATGAGCACTCATAAAATCAACTAAGGCCAATTTTGAGAGAAAAATTGCCATGGATTCAAAGGACAATCATAAGGCCTTTTTCAGCTATGTTAGGAACCTGGGTGGAAACTCACAGATATGCTCAGAATTAGTCCAAAATGATACAAAATCACTGAACCCACAGACATTGCCAACATACTGGCAGACAGGTTCAGTGCAAACTTCACCCCTCTCCCCTAAAGGAGAGATAACTATCCCAGCCGAGTGTAGCCTCCCGGACATCTCAAATGTGCAGGTGAAAGCTGCTCTCTCTAAAGCTAAAAACACAGCATCAATGGGACCGGATGGTGTCCCCGGCTGTGTGCTACACGAGCTAAATGAGGAATTAAACCCGCACATAAGGCAGCTGTTTAATCTCAGCCTTACCACAGGATACGTGCCCAAGGAGTGGCGTCGGCAACTGTGGTCCCACTCCACAAAGGTGGCGCCTCACGGACCCTGGTAATTACCGCCCCATAAGCTTAACAAGTCTAGTCTGCAAAGCTATGGAGAGGATCATAATGGAGCTCATAAACAAAGATATAGGGACTTGCAGACATTGGACCCGACCCAGTTTGGCTTTGTCAAGGGAAGATCATGCCTTTTGAACTTGGTCGACTTCTTGAAATAGTCACCAAGGCCATTGATGAGGGAAAGGCAGTCCATACAGCCTACCTTGACCTTGCAAAGGCTTTCGACACAATACCCCACTCGGGTATTGTAGAAAAACTTACCAGCTTAAATGTAAACCCATATGTCACAAGATGGGTTGCAAACTGGCTTAAGGACAGAACCCACAGGGTTAGAGTTGCTGGCGCTGTGTCAGACTCCAAGCCGGTCACAAGTGGTGTCCCACAGGGCTCGGTCCTTGGCCCCTATTGTTTGGCATCTACTTCTCAGAAGTACAGGCCAACATGGGAGGACTTTGGCTGACAAAGTTTGCAGATGACTGCAAACTGGGCGCCATAGTGGAAAGTGCATCGGACACTGATATCCTTCAGAAGGGACTCACGGAAACAGATAGCTGGTGCCAGAGCCATGGCCTGAAGTTAAACGCCAAAAATGTATAGTCATACCCTTCGGGAAAAACAAGGTAACCCCAAGCTACCATATAGGTGGCAATCCACTAAGCACAGAAGAGGTTATCAGGGACCTGGGGACCCAGGTTGACAGTGGCCTTTCTTTTGACACTCACATTGCTAAAGTGGTTAGAAAGACCTTCTACATTGCCCACCTGATCATGAAGGGATTCACATCCAGATCTAGTGAGGTCATTGTTCCCCTGTACTCTTCACTTATCAGACCAATGATCGAGTACAATGCCCCATTCGGGATGTATCTCACCCGACATCTGCAGCAATTGGAGAGACCCCAAAAGTTCCTCACCAAAAGGATAAAGGGACTCCAAAATCTGTCATATGCTGCCAGATTGAAGAAACTCCAGCTCTATTCAGTCGCATACCGTCTGCTCAGAGGTGACATGTGCCTGACATACAAGGCCATGTCCAACCCGGAATCAATGCACATGCTCCACCTCAAAAATCCAAATCCACCAAAACCACTAGAGCAAGCGCCTTAAACCTTAGCACGGATATAAATAGGAGGTGCTGGAGGGATAGATTTATCACTCAGAGACTCCCTATGCTGTGGAATAAAATCCCAGTCCATGTGAGGCAGAGCACCTCGCTGACTCTGTTCAAGAGAAATCTAGACCTGTGGATGGGAGATCGTAGGTTTACCCCGGGAATCATCTCTGGGTCACTGCTGGACAGAGGCACAACAAACTAATGGGCACAGTATTTTTTCATATAATGGGTGGCGTAAGCCACAATAATTTGGGCTAGGCTTATAAATGCCTTAGGGCAGATAGCCTAGTATAAACCTATGAACCTATGAACCTATGTGCTCACAACCATGTCTGATGGCAACCACACTTTACAGTGAAGGACCATTTTTGTACTTCTGTTCATCTTGATTACTGCTATCTCAGCTTCTGCTCAGTAACTGTGATCACACATTGTTGTGTAACATATTTTAAAGTGTTTATATCACGTTATCGAAAGATGAAAATAGCGAACGCTATTTCATCACCCCCAAAACATCTAAACATGAAAATATCGAACATTCAGAACAGCGAATTTTTTCCCATGGAAAAAATTTGCTGCTCCGAAACACATACACACAACACAAGTGCATCAAACAAACAGCAACCACACACATACACTTAAATTCCTACATCTAACGCTACACTAAACTAAACATCCACTACTATCTACCCACTTACCTTAACCCAAACCCTAACCCTAAGGTCTGTCACTATCGCACACTCACCTAAACTGTGCCCTAACCCTAACTCACTTAAACCACCCCTAACCCTAAAGTCTGTCACTATCGCACACACACTTAACATGCGCCCTAACCCTAACTCACTTAACCCACCCCTAACCCTAACGTACAAACAATAGCACACTTACCTCAACCCAACCCGTAACTTCCACCACAGCGTTAAGAATAGCGAAGCCACAGAAACGGCCAACCAAATTCTTTCCTGAGGAAAGAATTTGCTGTTCTGCAGCTTCACTATTCTTAGCGTTCGCTGAATAGTGTTCAATATCAGAACATTCGAAGTTTTAATTCTTTGATGTTCTGATATAGACCCATTTTAAATATCTCCTGTAGCCCCTATCAAAAAATTGCAGTCTGATGCCCTATTACTGTTAGTCCTCAAAGCCAGCTTATATCAAAATGAGTCCTCAGCTTGCTTTCTTTATTAGAGTTTATCTAATTTTTCCAGGTGAAACCATTGGGTATCACTGAGCATATTAAGATCAGTTTTGGCATCATTGTACTCCAGAAGATCCATTTGAATCCTCTTAAGCTCTTTAAGAACTTGAGAAATCTGTTCTCCAGCCCTTTTCACCATCAGTGTTCATCTTGTCCATTTTCACTCTGCTAAATTCAGCTTAGACAGGCAGTTAGATTGTTCTGTCAGGTATAATTTTAAGGATATAATTAAGATTATTGTAAAACTGAATCATATTGTCTGTATTTTTGCAACACCCTCAACTTAGCTGATACATATCAAGCAGAAAATTGTCTATACCAATGAAACACATTAGGTTGTTTATTCCTAAACAGCTTTTCTTGTTGGGAATAGTTCATCTAGAGTTAAGGGCCCAGACAACTCAGTTTCTCATGGAGTCTTGTGCAGTAAACATATTTAGCATTTGTGACAAAAGAGTTTTGGTTAAGCAGCAAATGTATTTTGAGCATGTTTTAGCATATTGAATTCTGGCACTATCTGTATCAGAAAGATACAATAATTAATGGATGCTGGCAGTATAATTATCTGAAGAATATGGTTAATTAAAGGGTGAGATAACAGAAAATTTGAGATTTATAAAAAAAATTGCTAAGAGATTTTAGAAGCTATTGCTAACTTTGCCAGCAGGTAAAGCTCCTGGTTTGGACAGGCTATCCTCTGATTTTTACAAAGCACTTAAGGAAAAATTACTGGAATATTTAATTTAATATTATATAGCAGTAGAAATGGTAGGGTTCTTTTCCACATATTCAAATATAACTTTGGTTCTATACTTTCCAACGCCTAGCAAATATCTGACTATTCCTGCCAACTACAGGCCCATCTCATGTCTTCAGTTAGATGTAAAGATATATGCCAAGGTGCTTGCAATGCATCTGGAAAGTATACTTCCTCAAACAATCCTGGGCCAGCACAAAGACTTTGTTAAAGGCAGAGTGGGTACCCCAGACTTAGTCTAACTATGGCTCAATTATCAAAAATATGAGCACAGAGTACATCAGGCATCAACAGCACTGTGATTGGACTTTCAAAAAGCTTTTAACACCCTAAACTGCAAATTTATTTGGGCGGTTTTGCAGAGTACAGGGCTTTGTGGACTGTCTATTCAAAAATATCAAGCACTGTATTTCAGTTTATATGCCTGTATGACAACTAATATTATAATTTCACCTAAAATTGCATTATGTAAAGGCACCCATCAGAGCTACCTCCTCTTCCCCTTAATATTTGTGCTGGCAACTTATCTGTTTACAGTGTTAAGGCAGAAGCATACAGATGATGGTATCAGTATACAAGAATCAGAAATATATATGGCTGCATGGTTTGTGGTTGATTGTCTGTTCTGGTTAATGAAGCCTAGGCAATCTTAAATATTTATTTTATTTATTTTATTTAGCATTTGTTTACTGAGAAAGTCCAACTGGGCATGAATCCCATTTTCAGCAGAGGCCTGGGAAGAAAAGCTCCAACATAAATAGTTCAGTTAATAAAGTACATAATATTATCACATGAAGTGCCATAACAAATAGTAGAACTGACATACAGGATAAATAAAGTCAGATCATAAAACCATGCAGTGAATATTAAACAATAATCATAGGATATTGAGAACCCAGTAAAGAAGAATCAGTAGTGATAACCAATGGTAAATAAATTAATTATTTTAAATACAGGCAGAAGACTAAGCGAAATGAAAGAGATTTTGGAGATGAAAGAAGATTAGGAAATGAAATTAAAGTAGGGAGCTATCAGACAAACAACTGGTGCTTTGACTAACAAGGGATGGGATGCAAGGAAACGGGGAAATAGAAGAGCAAAGGAAAGAGATGGAAGAATGAAGAAAGAAGGAAGAGAGGGGAGAGAAAGGAAGACAAGGAAGGAGTACGGCAAGTGTCAGCCTGGTGTAAGACATGTATAGAGCCAGGAGTTATGGAGAAATACCTTTAGAGATTCTTTGAATATGTGACTACATGGCATTGAGCTAATAGATGTAGGAATACTGTTCCAGACCTTGGCTACTGAGTAAGAATACAGGCAGTGACCCATAGATTTTTTTCGAGTTAATGGATTTCAAAGAGGTGTTTGTCAGATGAGTGAAGAGAGCAAATAGGGAGGTAATGGTTAAGAATGGTGCTGGTTGCTGGGCAGGATGAGGTATGTCATTTTATGAGCAAGGTGGTGCTGGGTGAACTTGAGGTAGTGAGTTAAGTCAAGCCAGTTTAAATATCTGATGGCCGAGCAGTGGCGGGAGCTGTATGACTGACTGGCTGCAAATCTAGCTGCTTTGTTAAAGAAAACCCATATTTTGTTCTTAGGGAGATCTGAATGCTGGTGAAAATGGGTGAAGCATACAGTAGTGAAGGAAGTAGGTATGTAATGGCTAGAGTAATTCTTGAGGAGTTGGTAAGAAATCTTTTTGATCTATAGAACATGCCCAGTTTTGGTGTGTTGTTTTTATTGTTTTTATGCACTTTTGAATATGAAGATCAAATTTCAGCTGATCATCAGTTATGACATCAAGTAACATTGTGGGAGGTACAACTTCAATTTCAGCATTGTTGAGAGAGGATATTTTGAAGGTGTCTTTTATGTGTGTTTGGGATTTCAGGGAATAGTAGTAGTTTTGGATTATTTGGATTTAGGAAAAGATGACTGTCACTGTGCCAGTTTTCAACAGAGATGAAAGCCTGCTGAGTGATAGATTGTAACAGGTAAGGACTATTACTGAGCAAATGATGGTGGAGTCATCTGCATATTGTATAAGTGTAGCTTATTGGGCAGATGTATGTAGATCATTTATAAATATGTTAAAAAAGAGAAGGCCAAGCATGAAACCTTGTGGAACACCTGTATAAACTAGGACAAAAGATGAGTAAGTACAGAGCCATCTAACTGATTGCAGCCAGTTATATAGGTAGCTAGATAACAAAGTGACTATTGTACTGGAAAAGCCTAAAGCAGACATAGAGTAGTTTGGTATGTGAGACTGTACTGTAAGCTTCAGAAAGATCTAAAAAGAGGGAAGAAATTAAAATTATTATCTCTGGCTTTAATAATGTGGTCCAAAAAGGCAACAAGGGCAGTTGTTGTGGTATGATCTGGGAGAAAGCCATGTTGAGTAGAGGTTAATAGATTTTCTTGGAGTAAGCATTGTAAAATTTGTTTAGCAATACATTTTTCTAAGATCTTGGAGAGAGGGGACAAGATTGCAATTGGTTTGAAGTTTGTTATTTCAGTCATTTCCCCCTTTATGAAGAGGAGTGATATATATTTTTTTCCAGAGAGATGGGGCATATGACTCACAGATGGATCAACTGATCAAGAAAGAGACTGAGTAGGCAATAGAGGAGGCATCAATATTTAGATATTCATATGGGTGATTGTCTGCAGAGGATGGGCAGAGCTTATGTTTGTGTAATACATTTTTTATATAGGAAGTATAGACAGATTTTAAATGGAAAATTCCAGTGCTAGAGCTTTGAAGTTTGTCAGGGGTGGCAGGATTCTGTAGGGAGCTTTGGGTGATGATGTTTATTTAGTCTACAATGTGGGAGTTAAATTGAGAAGCAGTTTCAAAGGGTGAGATGTCTGGACAAGGGTTATGCGTACTAGAAGTTTCAGGCTGTAATATTTTTGATAGTGGACCAAAATTGTATGGGGTTGTGTTTTTGGTTATCCTGTGGATTGACGTAGTATTTCTCAATAGCAGTAACGTTTTTGTCATGTTTTGAAGTTATAGGCCTGTAGGTGAGCTTGAGGTTTGTATTTTTGCCAATTTCTTCAAGCTTTGTCTCTCTTATACATTAATTCTCTACTAGAAGGGAATAGCCAGGGAGATTGGGTGAATTTAACTTTCTTTTTTCTTATAGGAGTGAGACTATTGAGAATGTCAATAAATATTGTATTACATTTTAGAACAGCATTATCCAGTAGCAGGGAATAGAGGATGGACCAATGCCATTAAGGATGTTGTTAAAGATCATTTATATTAAAATCTGAGAGGTTACAGCAATCTTTATAAAGGTACTGTTTGATATGGCGAGTTACTAGTCTCTGAGCATAAGTGGGATGCTGATCACTGAGGGAGTCTGGAAGGGTTTTTGGAGAGTCATAAATGTTTGGATTTGATATTAGTATACAATCCAGAGTAGTCCCAGTGTTATTAGCTTTGTTGAAGTGAGTATGTGAAGTTATGAGTTGTTTGAAACAATATAGATTGATACTAGTGGAAGGGTAGTCTGATGTGAAGGTTTGCCAGTTAATACTGACAAAACCAAGAATTATTATTTCATGAGGAAAGGAACTAGATACCCAGTGTAGGATGTCTTCTAGAATAGGGATGTTATTTCTTGGTGGAATATATAGGGCAATTATACATAGTGCTTTATGCATATTTAATTTACAGTGAGAGACAATGATCTCAGGAGGCAGGAATTTAAGTAGAGAAATAGAAGAAGGAGAGACAGAGATATAGCTAGAAACCATGATTGCCTCACTGCAACCTTTTTATTTAATCTGTCAGAGTGGGTGATAGTATAGCCAGGGGGCAGAAATTCAGAGTTTTTTATATGTGGTTTAAGTCAGGTTTCTGTAAGAATAACAATGTCTGGGGAGTAATGAGTGATCCGGAAATGAAATTCAGAGACTTTGTTTACTATACTTTGAATATTCATGGATATGATTTTCAAATTTTAGTGGATGTTGTTACAGTAGAAGAGGGAGTGGGTGGAGAAGACAGGCAGTTGGAACCTAGGTTTTAGTGGACTTCGCCATATAATATGTTCCTTTTACAGTATGCATACACTAGTGAGGGTTTAGGTATGTTAGTATTAAATTTAAATTTTATATGGGTTGGGAGAAGAGTTAAGAATTTTATATCTGAAAATAAGATAGGGGGTTAAGCCAAATAAGCTAGAAGCAATACTGATAGTAAATGAGTGGCAAGTGACATAAGCAGTGTGAGTGGGGGATTGAGAAATAGGTGTGATAGATATCATATAGCATGTAAGGTGCAAGGTATGACAGTAGTAGGAGTAGATGTTTGGATCAAAATATTAGGAGCATTTTTTGTGTATATTAGAAACAAGAGTCTTGAAAACGATGGAGAAATTGATAGTATATGTATATACAATTATGTTATAGAAGAAAATAAAAAAATAATTAAAAAATCAAAGAGAATTAAAAAGAATTAGGGAGGAATTTGAATAGGTATATAGAATATGAGATGCTAAGAATGTGGATCAGAGAGAAGGCTAAAATGAGAAGAAAGAGGACAGCTGTAGAGATATAACACATATAAAGAAGAAAAATATGCTAAAGAGAAGGAGTGCAATAGGACACAATAGTGAGTGCAAACAATGTAATGGAGGCTGAGGTGTGTTGTGGAAGAGATGTTTAACTAGATAGGTGGAGCCTCTAGGGTAGAAATATGGATAGAATGATTTGTGTAGTGGGTGTTAGTGTCAGATGAGGGATAACAGAATAATACGTTGCTTGGATGGAAAGAGTAGGATTTTGTGTAGGTCAAAAACTAGGGATAGTCAGGGTGGGTGGAATTTGGGGGTAGGGTGGGGGAGTGGAGTGAGCCCGAGTGAAGCGAGGGTGAACTCAGCAGGCTTCACCAGCTGAAATGGCAAAGAAGTATGGAAGGGGAGAAAAACTATCTGCAGACTTAGAGGTGAGCAAGATAAGAATTCTTATGTAGTAGAAAAAGTAAAAACATAATATCATCAGAAAAGCTGTTAGAGGAAAGAGCAATGTAATAAATAATAGCAGAAGGTGCAATGTTACAGAGTCATAGTAATTATATTGGGGTTAGCAAAAAGAGTTTCAAAGCAGGGGCTAACCAGGTGCAGGTGTAGTTAGTAGAAAACTCTGCCTAAAGAGATGCTTAGTACTGCAGTTTATTATTTTTGTTTTGGTTCACTAAGGGAAAGTTCACTGTTTACATGTTATAGACAGCAAATGCATTGGAAGTTATAGGGGAAGAAAGACAGATTTATACGCCAGCAAAGAACAAGTAAGGTGAATTATGTTAAGGTAGGTAAAGTGGGAGTGGACTTTTGCAGTGGTTATATAGCACAGAATAAACAAGAAAGATGGGAGCTGAATAGAAGGCCACATCTTCCAGTATAAAGAAAATTACCAGGGGAACTTGTTAATTCTAAGGGGAGTGTATGTTCTCTACAGAAGACCCTGCTCTATTTATTACAGAGGAATAGGATAGCTATGTTAGACACAACAATAAATAACATACATTATTAATATGCCACCCTCTTTTGTGGTCCTTATATGGGTAAACTTCAGTCTTGGATGTTGTTTCTCAGACAATGATGGTTTGATTGATGCTAAAATGAAAAACCTGAAACACGACCAACCAATAATCCAAAGACCAGGAGAAACAGGAACAGCCAAAACAAACTGGAGTGGCTTGCCAAAAAGTAATAAGTTTATTGAAACAAACATTGACCTAGGTTTCATCTCCAAAGCAAAAGACTTCATCAGAACATTTACAAAAATAACCTACTCCCTTTTATTACAACCCACTGATGAATATAGTAGCAGCAAAGTTTACCCGTTATCGAGTGGTTACTTTAACAACCATGAAGATCGACATCAGCAGGAAGTGACAACATCACCAAATTATAACCAAAATCAGAAGCGAGTGGAGCCCCTTTGGAGGTGGAACCCAGATGCTCAGAAAGATTGCGGAAGAGAGGGCTGAATGGCCAACAGGGAAGACGCGAAGAGAACGACCAGTATGTGGAGCAAGGAGCTTGCCCAAAAAAGTGGGTTCAACAGCAGAAAACATTTTACATTCGGCAGAGTGCCTGGAGATAGAATTGGCTGACCTGTTACTGCAAGTAAGTGTTTATGAAACGGATGCAGTTTTGTTGTCAGAGTTTAAACCTGGTGTGCAAGTGAACTGTGTAATTCAAGGAAGCAAAGGACAAAGTGAACATTTGGACACAATTTTGGATTGTAGTTCTGTGACTGAAAAGAATTTTTGTATGAGCAATACTAGTTTGAACAATGAACTTTTAGTGGCAAACAATTTTCTGCTTTGGGAATGAGTTAATTGAGTTTACGGATCATTCAAATGGTGATTTTAATATTGACACAAGTGATGACTTATTAAGTTTAACTAGTGTAATTGAATGTTTTGAGCTCTTTAATGATCCGGTTGTGATATTGAACCGACATGGTGAATATAAAGTATATAACTATTCCAAAAATGTTTTAGGGGTGGAACATGCTGATCTATTGTCAAAAGGGTTTACTTTTATACCAGGGAGGGGGGGGGGTTGTTAACTGAAACTTTAATAGAGTTGGAATTGTTGGCCCATAAAATGAATCTTCATATGTGGTTTACTGACAATAGCTCCACTTGGGTGACTAGTGCTTTGACTAAGCCCAGTAGATTTAACCCACCAGCTAACAGTATGGTGTCTGTTTTTGAAAGAGCATGTGAAATAGATATTAGAGCATTAATGAAAAATAGAAATAGAAATAAGTGCAATAATATGACAAATGATGAGATGAGTACACTAAATGAATTAGTATATGATAAAGAGATACGCCTGATGAAACCCGATAAGGGTAATGGCATTGTAGTCATGGACTTAA
The DNA here is from genome assembly GCF_019279795.1 of Protopterus annectens. NCBI lineage: Eukaryota > Metazoa > Chordata > Ceratodontiformes > Protopteridae > Protopterus > Protopterus annectens. The sequence continues at coordinate 1,507,702,871 of NC_056744.1, forward strand.
ACGATTATATTAGTCACATGTTGAATATGTTAGCAGGGGATAGATATGAAGAAAGTAGCCTAAATGAAATACATATTGCATATGCTAAAATAGATTTAATTATTGATGATCTATTATATCAGGGGCAGATTAATGAGACTGATTATAATTATATCAGAAATGAATATCCTAGGGTTAGTTGTATTTTCGGTATTCCCAAAATACACAAAGGTCTAAACAATATCCAGTTTAGGCCAATTGTAGATGGGAAGCTTAGTAAAATGTGTTTTATAAGCAAATATTTGGACCACCACCTGCAGAAAGGACTTAGTAAGTTTGAGTACATCACCAAAGATTCTTGGCATTTTTTGTATAAGTTAAATGGGATTAGTATTACCACGGATATTATTTTGTTTGCTATAGATATATGTAAATTGTTTTCTGTTATCCCCAATAAAATTGGCTTGGAATGGTTAGAACATCAATTGTTGAAAGCCAGCCTGTATGAACAAGATGATATTAATGTTTATATCACCTTAATGGAGGTGGTTCTTTATAACAACTTCATTCATTTTGAGGGACAATTCTACAAACAGGTGACAGGAGTGGCTATGGGGGCAGCTTGTGCCCCCATTTATTCCAATTATGTGATGTCATTCTGGGAGCAGGAATACATTTTTCAGAGTCAATATCAAGTCCATATTAAGCATCACACGCATTTTTTGGACAACATATTCATTGTTTGGGAAGGTAGTATGGATAGGATGAATGCCTTTATTGAATACATCAATCATACAGCTGATTTCTTAAAATTTACACATCAGTACAGTAAAATGGAACTATTTTATTTAGATGTAAGACTGAAAATAGACCAAAATGAGGGTTGTTTAAAAACAGGTATTTATAGGAAAGCTACCTTTTCTAATTCATATCTCGACTATCAGAGCTAGCATCCCTACCATCAGAAAAAAATCTATTGCCAAGGGTCAAATGGTTAGGGCTGCCAGAATGGTCAATGATTATCAGGAGTTTCTTAATGAATTAGAATTCATAATGGATATGTTTAAAAGAAGGGGTTACCCAGCCGCCTTATGTATTGCCATTAGGGACGAAATTATAGTAAAGTGAAATGGTGGAATTATTGAAGCCATCTTAAGATGGGGCCCCACTGTAACATCTGAAGACGGATTGGTTTTGGGTGAGCAAAAGAAATCCAGTGAAGGGTGTTGTCAACAAATATACTTTATAACAACATTCAGTTATGATGTGGATGATATTATTAAAATTATTCATAAAAATTGGGGTTTATTGAAGTTGGATCATAATGTGGAGGCCAAAATGGGTGATGTCCCCAAATTTATATTTAGGAAAGATAGGTCCTTTAAAGATATATTGGAAAAAGGAGGTGGTGGAAGAGGTATTAGTACAACTAGACAGTTAGGTAACTTTAAATGTGGTAGTTGCGGGATATGTAAGTATATATTAAGCACAGGGCCAGGAATTTATACTGCTGGGACCCATATTGTGATTAGAGGACATTATAATTGCCTTAGTAAGAATGTGGTTTATATGGCAAAATGCCAGTTATGTCCGGCCTTTTATATTGGAAAACTTGTAGAACTTTTAAGGAAAGGGTGAGTGAGCACATTCTGGACATCAAGCACAATAGAACCACTAATGCCCTTTTTAGGCATACTAAGGAATATAGTGGGCACACATTTAAGTTTTGTGCACTGCAACAAATTTACAGGGATTTTCAAGGTAGCATTTTGGATGTGCACCTGGATCTTTGTGAAATGAAATGGCAGTTAAGGTTAGATGCAACCAACTTCCCAGGGATTAATGAAAATATTAGTATAGCACCATTGTTAAAGTTTAAACACATTGTAGGGCATTAATAATTAAATGTTAAGTGTTTATAAAGTTTTGTTTATTTAGATGTTAAAATTGTCACTGTGTTATTTAGTTTAATTTTTAATGAAAATTTTCAATAAAAAGTCATTTAATGAATTTTAATAATGGTTGTTTTAAAGCCTGTGTTTTTAAATTTATAAATGCACTTATTGATTAATTGTATAATGTTAATTGTTCAATAGAGTGTGGGCTGTAATAAAAGGGAGTGGGTTATTTGTGTAAATGTTCTGATGAAGTCTTTTATTTTGGAGACGAAACCTAGGTCAACATTTGTTTCAATAAACGTATTACTTTTTGGCAAGCCGCTCTAGTTTGTTTTGGCTGTTCCTGTTTCTCCTGGTCGTTGGATTATTGGATGGTTTGATTGATGCCAGTTCAGTGTAATAGCTGAGGGAAAGAGATAGTCAAATTAAGACAAATGGGTTTGGCTAAAAATAATAATAACTAGAAGAAAAATACAAATAAGATAAAGGCAAGGGTAATATAAGAGTAAAACTAAGTTTTAGTTGAGATACATGAAGTTGAGGAGCAAAGGGTAAAAATGCATTATCAGTCTGTATTAGGTGACTCAAAACTCTGAAATACCATCTGCAAGACTTAAAGCACAACTGCCAGAAGGTAAATGCAGAGGTTGCTTGTCATTAGAAACCCACAAAATGATTAATACTTTTCAACTCATTTATCATTTGCATATTACTATAAATACATTAATGATCATAAAAAACAGAGCAATAACTGTCTAGCTGCAAGTCTAAGAGTAGTTAACATAAACTGTTATTTGCAACTGTGGCAGATGAAGCATCCACCTTAAATAATATTGACGTCTACACAGCACTTCCAACAGAGCTTAATACCTCATTCTGAGTTAGTTGCAAAAAACTATAAAGGACTGAGTTATGCTAGGTAAGAAGAGGACCATTGGAATTAATTAAATTGCTACATAATCAGTTAGAGAATGACTGTATATGAAACAGAACAGTAGAGCCAACCAGTCCTGCTTTGTAGCAATAAAAGGTATAGTCTCATACCAGAATATTCAGAAAACAGAGATATCAACTTAACTCTCAACTGTAAAGATTTTTACAGAATGTCCAGATTATTGTCTCATATATTTGTCCCATTTTTCATAAAATTGTGTTTTTTTTGGCAAATTATTGGCAAGTCATTAAAGACTTCACACACCAGAAATTTCATGCTAAAGCAAAATGTGTTATTTTGTCAACTTGCTAAGTTTGTAAGAGCAATATTTAAAAATTGTTCCTATTTTAGGCCTTATCCTCCTATTATTTATGGCTTTGCCCAGATTTCTTGCTATAAGAGGTTGAAAGTTAGCAAGAATGTGGAATAGCTATACCTGTATATTCAGTACAAGTTTATCAGTTAGATTAACAAGTGACGTCATTTTAATGACATGAAAATACCAAAGTATTTTTATATATCTAGTGTGCTGTTGTAGGTTAAGTAACAGTGTTTGGCTGCTACACTCAAGGAATACTCAAAATGCTCAAATTCTGGAACATTGCCATAGCATTAGCACTAACACAGTATCTGTAATAGATTACGCCTTCAAATTAGAGAACAGAACACTAGCCATCTTATAACTGCGTGAGCTACATCAAAGGGGAAGTACTAGATGAATGCAAATAGGTAGAAGTGTGTTACTAATAAACCACTGTCTCACAAGAAAAAACAGTGTTATTCAGTTGTCAGAACATGAGGATGTCATAATACAGCTGCAATACAGAAAAAATGAAAAAAAAACACTACACAAAGGGAGTAGAGAAATGTCAGTCTTTAAAACTCAAAAACTTACTGCATAGAAACACTGGAAGACAGCTACTGACACAATGCTATTTATGATATATGATATATGATGCTATTTATAACATTTTAAATACACTGCAGGACTTTGTGGAAGTATCCAGACTGCAACTAAATTTGAAGAAACCTCATCTTTTCTCACTTGCACATGAAGCTCAGGTAGCATTAGCTAGCTCTCTAAATCTGACTTTTCATGTGGTTCCCCAGGTGGTGTATTTAGAGATAACAATAGATACAGATGTAAAGCCTACTCTTTTATGCAATATAGCAAAAACTTCAGAATAATTGACACAAATGATATGTTCATGGAGGGACTTAGTGTTAACTTTTTTATTAGCATATAAATTATCAAAAAGATTTGTTCACCACACATCTTAACATGTTCTGGGACACCTATGTCACTTAGCTTGAGAGAAAATCCTAGATAAATGGCTGAGACAGTTGTTTAGTTTTTTATGCAAAAATCAAAAGCCATGTATCAGCCAGAGCAAAATATATGATTCATTCTCCAAGAGAAGTATGAGATTTCCCAGTGTCTGACAGTATGCCCTGTCCATTGTGGGGTAGCAGTATGTTAGTGGGAAATTGCAATGCAAGCCACTCTGGTTCACAGTGGAGCTTTGGTATAGCCTCAAACAGTTGGCTAGGTCAGCATCTGATCAATGTAACAAGGTATGGAATCTGGGGGGGATTGGAATCATGGTTTGAAAGAAAGCCGTGTAATTGTAGAAGATTTCTAGACCAACTATATTGCCTACCGCTGAGTTATGGAGAAACCCTGAGATTTTGATTGCAGTGAACTCGGTTACCTAGAGTAATTGGATTACTAATGCTATGTTTCATATATTGGACATTTGGGATATGTCTAGCAATAATATGAAAGCAGAGGTATATAATTATGTCACACAAGTTGATGCAACCCACTTGCTCATACTCTGGTGACAGATATTTCAGTTGCAATCCTGTTTAGCCTGTCTCACCATGTGCAAGTCTCCAAAGGTGAACAGGTTGCTACACAAAAAGAAAAATGTCATAGAGTAGGGCCTATGCATGAAAGGAGATTCCAGGAAGACTATTCTATAAGCAGAGGTCTTCTCTGCAAGGCAGACCCATTGCGATATTGAAAGCTAGATGGAAAAAGATGCTAGGCATAGTTATCCCAAAAACAAACCTGCAGGGGATCTGGCAGTGATGCCACCATAGAGACCTTCCACCCCTCACCAATTTTCCATATTTAAATGCTTACACATGTGACATCTGTTTCCTGAGTGTTTTGCCAGAAGTAGCGAGTTGGCAGTGGGACATGTTGGAGTTATAAACGATCAGAGGCATACTGTTTTCATATGATTTGGTCATGTCCCTTAATTAGGCAAATGTGACCTCAGATAATTGACATGGTAAAATTGTCAACTAGAATTTCCCCCCTGGATGTAGCAGACATCCAGTTTTGGTTACTGGCCAGTGTATCAAAGCAGTCTAGTTTAGATGATACTACATGGTGTTGTATTAACTATGTTATTAACATATTACTTATGACTATATACATGTGCTAGAAATCTGTGTAATGGACTGGATGCATCAATTTTTTATATATTTCAGTAAGAGCAGATATTTTAAACACTCAGATATTGAAGGAAATATGTGGAAGGAATACTCTACTGTTCTAGTTTTCTGTATTCAACAGATAGTGTTAATATATAACCAAATATGCACTCTTATAATGAATAGGTAGCAAAGAAACTCTTATCATATATCCTACATATACTCTGATTGTAGATTAAAGTCATAACTACCAGTGTGGATGATGCTACACTTTTAAATGTGCATTCTTTGGATATTTGATGTTTATTATATGTTCATAGTTGAATGGCCCAAAAGGGCCTTTTTAAACCTAGCCATGCATCTTAAATCTCCGACAAGTTCTGATACCCTTGATAAGTGTAAGCATGGGCCTGGGAGATGAACCATTTACAGGTTACCTGTAATTATTATTATTGATCAGTTTTCTTTAAGCATTAATACTAACCATATCCATTTAGATGATTACAATATTATTATTGCTTGGTTGGAGATGTTTTGGTGATCATTGCTGGATTCAATAAAGATTCATTTGTTGGAAACAATTTCAAATGACTGAAAAAAGGACTAGTATATTCACTATATCAAATGCTTTGCATGCATTGAATGAGAGTAAAAAATGTGGGAATTTTTTACTTGTTGTAGATTTTGCAGTCTGTTTAAGGTAAGGGTTTGATCTACAGTTTGTCTAATTTTAATAAAGCCTGCTTGATAAACAAATATAAATAAGGCTAAAATCTGCTTGAGGCTGTTTGCAAAGACAGAAGCAAAGCTTTTTACATAACATTAATAAGGGCTATTGTCCTGTAACTGACAATATTGCCAATATATTGGGTAGGTTTATGTATTACAATTGTTTCAAGTTGTTCTAAGTAAAGATATGAAATACCATTTTATCATAAAATTAAATAACATCTAAAGGATTTTTTAGAGTATTTCTGTGAAATACTTGCAAAATTCAGCAGAACAGTCAACAGGGCCAGGAGCTTCATTAAGTTTCAGGGTGTTAATTATTTGTATTGTATTATTTCTTATAATTTGATTGGATGTGACAAAATTTGCTTGTGTTCTGGTTTTAAACTAGAAAACGTGATTGATAGGGGTTGATATCAGTAGTATGTGCTTTTGTTGAAGGATTATTGCAGACTTAATCGCATGTTTCTTTAAAGATATCTGAGATTTCTCGGCCTGATATGTATCCTCTAGTCTTATGTTCTTAATATTATCTTGTACAACTTTAATATTTTAGCTAGCAATTTGGAGAATGTTTGGGCTCATTTAAAGTATGCAGATAAAACTTTGTTTTAATACCCATAAAATTGTTTAATGTATAGTAAGTACAGTACCTAATTTGTTTGTTCATTTCTCAGTCATAATCTTGCACTTGCTGAGCTTGTAGACTTTTTAGTTTATTTCTTAAAACTACTTTTATCAGTGTATTTTTCTTATTATAATAATTAGACTTGCTGCTAAGGTATCATGTTATTTGGGTCTTAAGATCAACCCACTGAGCATCTATTGTAGTTATTCTGTTTGTGTAGTTTGCTATAGAAGTCTGTTACCAGGTTTAAAATATTATATTTAATCTTGTCTAATCTAATAAGCAGGAATTTAAGTTCCATTTATTATGCTGCATTCCTTTGAAGAGGAATTTACCTAGATGTATATATAACTGGATTTTAGAGTGTTCCAAAAGAAAATGTGGGTCCATACTTAAGTTCAACAAACCTCCTAATAAAGAACTGGAAACCAGAAAAAACGTCAGTTTAGGACAAAGTTTTGTGACACTGTGTCTGCGTATCTAATGGGTCATAGATTCCTGGCATCCAATAGATGTTATAGGAATAGCTGTTCTGCCTATTTTTGGATTAATTACTGAGTTCCAATCACCTCCCAAAATGAAATAATGGTTCTTGAATTATTATAGTAGACACAATGCTTGCATGTATTTTCTATACAGTTTTTTTAGACCAAGGAGCATAAATGCTAAGCAGGGTAACTGTTGTGTCTGTTAATTTGTCTTCACAGAAAATGTATCCCCATCTCCCTTCAGAGTCACTATTTCTGCTTTTATTCTACTTCAGAGTTGTTTTGACCAAAATAACTACACCAGCACTCTTGGTACTCTTATCATCTGCTACATAACATGTTTGCATTTTTATGCATATTAAGCCACTTGTAGTTTAGCGTGTGAGTTTCTTAGAAAAACATATTAATAGTACTTCTAATTTAAATATTAATATAAAAATACTTTTTGTTGTTTACTAGACTGATGAAGACAGCGTGTATCTTTAACAATCCTCTAATTAGATTATGTCTCCCTTTTGTTTTATGATTTGTTGATATTTACTATTATAATGAGATGTGACTATGACTAAAAGTGAAATCCAGCTTTTGTGTGGCTGGCAGAACTTGTATGGTAGGTCAGAGTGATGACTCTTTTGTACTTAATTTAATATTTAGTTCCATATTTTTTGAGAGTTTTCTCATTAAAAATGTATGTAAATGTCTTTGAAATCTGTGATAAATGTTTTTGTTTATCCTTTTCTATAGAATTATTTATTCATTTGGAGCTGAAAATGGATTTCTTAAATGAGTATGTCATTACGATTTGCTAAAGGACAAGTATCTTGTACTGTGTACTAAATGCTAAATATATTTAAAGGTAACCAAGAAAGTAAACAAACAGGAATCAACAAAATCCACAAACAGCAATAAGGTCCAGGAATGAAAAATGTTGGCCAACCAAAGTTTCAGTACTTTAATAAAACACAACAGGATTGAGCACTTTCATATAAAAATACTTCATCAGAATCAAATGCATAAGCACAAACACCATCCTTAAATACCCCTCCCTATAGTCACGTGATTCATGCATTATAAGTAACGGCTTAAAGAAAAAACACTTTAAAAAACACGACTTGTATTTCCTGCCTAAAACACTTTTAAAAGACTGTTTTTAAATTTACTCACCACACATTAATAATACAAAGTAAACTTTCACAAATCTATACATATTATTAACTTCTGCTAAAAATTATTATTTGCTAGATAATGCCTGATAGACATAGACATGAATTAATGTTAGCTAAACAATATAGGATTTAAGTTTTAAGACACTAGTTATTGACACCCCTACATTAAGACCTGGAGGGTTGGTTGCATTTAATCTGAACTGCCAGCATAGTTCCCTTTCTTCCAACTTATCCACCCATGGTTCCCCCATAAGGTTTTGTAACACTTGTTCCAGAATAAAACTTGGAGTACACAATAATATGTTTAGCCAGGACATTTCTGCTGTCCTGCTAATATCCTCTTTATATATATATATATATATATATATATATATATATATATATATATATATATGTTCTTTCATTTTTCTCTTTGTTTTGCCAAAGTAATATCTCCTACAGACTTGACAGGCAGCAACATAAATCACCCCAATGCTATTACAATTACAAAAATCCCTAGATCTAGTTGTCATCTGGTTTAAAACCAGGGTATCCCCTTCCAAGATGCCATTGCAATAATTACAAAAGCCACATTTATAGGTACCAACCCTTTTATTACTACGTCCATATTCACAATGCACCAATGTATGTTCTAGGTAATTTTTGATGGTCTTGCCTCTTCTAAAAAACACAGATTTCCCCAAATTCTTTAAATAGGGAAAACATCTGCCAATTTTTTGCCAATATTCCCCTAATCTGAGATGCTTCATTACAAAATTCCATAACAAAAGCTTTTTGCATATTAAACGCATCAGTATGTCTCCTAGAAAATACTCCTGTGGCCAAGGTGGAAGTAGAATGTATCAAGGGCACTATATCACCCTTCATTCTTCTCTTCATGATACTGTCATGAATATTAGCTACTGTGCCCTCATGGTATCCCCTCTGAAGTAACATATGCCACAATTTTTCACATTCTACCACAAAGTTATTATGAGACAAAACCATTCTGGCTACTCTAATATATTGACCTTTTATTATTCCCATTTATTGATGGAAAGGGTGGTTACTTTCAAAATGTAACATGTTGTTGCTATGTGTGGGTTTTCTGTAGATCGTACTAGCCCATTTTTTTATTTTGATAGTCTTTGTAAATGGTGGCATCTAAATAATTAATGCTTTCCAACTGAATGGTATGAGTAAACTTCAAAAAATATGTAGAGGAATTAATAAATTCCATAAAGCCCTGAATCTCCTCAAGAGTTCTATCCCAGATGATAAAAATATCATCCAAAAAACAGAGAACAATTTCCAAGGTTTAACCTCAAATTGTCTGAAAAGCACATACTTTTCCCATTGCAGGAGAACTATGTTGGCAAATATGGGGGACAAGACGCCCCCATTGCTGCCCCTTTTCTCTGCCGATAATATTACCCCTCCAAAAAATAAAGTTGTATTTTAGAACCATTTCCATACATAGCACCGGAACATTTACAATATCATAATTAAACTCAGTGCTCTCACATATCAGTTGTGGAACCATTCCAAGCCTTGTTCATGTGGTATAGTGTTATACAATTCAATCATATCCACAGTTAGAAAAACAGAGTTCCTTGAAAACTCAGCATTTTTCATTTGCCCAGAAAGTCCCAGGAATCATCGCAAATGTGTTTAAAAGGTTCTGAACACTTTTTTAACAAAGAATCAACATAAACACCAAGGGGCAGATTTTGGACTTCCAAGCATTAAAAATTGGTCTCATTGGTGGATCAATGGTACTCTTATGGATCTTAGGAATCCCAAATATACATGGTACTACTGGATGTAATACTTGTAGAAACCTGTGTATTTCAGGTGTACTCTCACCTTCATCCACCATATCCAGCAGAAAAAACTGATTCTGTGGTATGCCAAATTGATGTACCCAATGAGGTCTCCTCACACAAATCACAATTAGTAATGTGGCTCATCATTTTATACAGATAATCATCCCTGTTCATGACCACTACCCCACCCCCTTATCAGGTTTAATAACCCTTAGGTGTTTGTTCTTAGCTAATTGGAGAAGCAATGTATATTCCTGGGAATTCAAATTAGCTGTGTTATTAATGCTTTATTAACACAAAGGCCTAAAATCCAGTTCCACCATTTTTTCAAATAAAATTAAAGGCAAAGGCAATGAAGGGTTAAATAAACTACTGTGTTTCAAAACATTACTTGTCAGTTTCATTTGCTTTCTCAACACAAACCCCATGTTTATTTTTCTAAGGAACAGCATATGCAGAAGAAAATAAAAGAAAAAGGAAGAATTTAACAACAAACAGCAAGTAAGAAAAAGAAACTGATTACTGTTTATAGTGCAAAAAGAATACATACTAAAAAGGACACTGCTTTGTTATGTAGCACACATATTACAGGGAATGATAGTGTGTGCTATCAGAAAGCCTTCAGTCTACAGAAAAAGGCATAACTTTTCCAAAAGAGAAGATCGCAAAAAGATACAATAGGCAGGTGAAAGTAACACATCAGAATTGAACTGGGAAAGATCGGGGAACATTACTGTAAGGAAAATGAGAAGAAAGACCAAATCTGAAAAGATGTCTGAAGATGTGGAAGTACAAAGCCAGCTAGATGAGAGCCGCATGCTTTCAAAGGTGGTAAGCAATGATAACAGTGGGATTAATAAGACTAGCGGTGATGAAAAGAATTCCTTTGTAACAACTGAAAGAACAGATATTACTGAATTAGACGTTAGAGATTCTTCAGAGCTGCTTACAAGTAATATACTTGTATTTGGAAATAATTCCTGTGTAACAACTGAAAGAACAGATATTACTGAATTAGACGTTGGAGATTCTTCAGAGCTGCTTACAAGTAATATACTTGTATCTGGAAATAATTCCTGTGTAACAACTGAAAGAACAGATATTACTGAATTAGACGTTAGAGATTCTTCAGAGCTGCTTACAAGTAATATACTTGTATCTGAAAATAATTCCTGTGTAACAACTGAAAGAACAGATATTACTGAATTAGACGTTAGAGATTCTTCAGAGCTGCTTACACGTAATATACTTGTATCTGGAAATTCAATTATTATAGGAACTCATGCTTACATTTGCAGAGAAGATAATGAACATCGAATAGTGTTATGCTTGCTAGGAGCAAAAATATAGGATGTGAGAAAGGCCTTAAAATGCTTTAATGTAAGGAAGTATGGAGCTGTTTTTATTCATGTTGGTATAATTGAACTCATCTGTAAGTACTCTCTGACTGTTAATAGCAAACTTACAATACTCTTAGATAGCATAGCTTTTACAGGTGTTTAGACATATATTTTTCACAATTCACATACAGAAAGGAGAGTCAGATCACCGTGAATGAAAATATCTTTTGAGTAAATAACTACATGAAAAAATGGCCTGTTTTAAAAAAAATAAAATGTGTACAGCATGCAATCCTAATTTTAGGTACATATGTGTTCAGGCAGGATGGCATGCACTTGTCAACACCAGGGAAGAGAATTTTTGTAGCAGATGTATTGCAGTATTTGACAAATGCAAGATGATTTCTGCAAAGTTGAAAAGTTAACAGCTCACGGATAACAATATTTGATGTAATATATAACAGTTGATGTATCATTGATGGTTGTTAATGCTAGGAGAATTAGTAGTAAAACATGTTCTATTGGAAAATTTGTGACATTCCCACACGATTAGGGCTGTTAGTGTTTGTGAAACTTGGCTAAAGAAAAATGACTGGAAATCTTTCCTGTCATGTTATAGATGTTTTACTGTGACAAACATTCTAACAAAAATCAGGTAGAGGCGTTTTGATAGGGATTAAAGATTGTTATGAATCTGTGATTATTACATGAACAGCGAGAACATCATTACTGTAGATTTTGTAACTGTGACAATAAATGCAACCCTGGAACATATAACAATTTGTTAGGGATGTATAGACCACCAAAGTCAAGTGCTGATGGCCTAGAGGAATTCATACATTTTTTGCTTGAAGCACAGGAGGGTAGAATAATAGTAGTAAGGGACTTAAATTTACCAGAAAAAGAATAGAATAATATTGATTATACAAAGACTGGCAATTAGCATTTTAAAATGAGCAAGCTGATTGGATAGTCTAACCAGTGTGCCCATTGTAAATCCCAGAATATACCAACAGAAAAAGGTCCGGTCGCCCGAACCTTTTTCCTTTTGTATATTCTATAAGTGAGGGCTGCACATAGGAAGGACTGTATTTTGTTTTTTTCTTTCATTTGACTGAGACATGAGGCAAGTTACACTGAGACGGCATGATGCCAGTACACTAAAACATCGCCAACTGAAGCATTGCTGTAAAACACCAACTGTGATTTTCATCCTTCCCTTAGACAGGAACTATAAGAATGTAATTTGTGGGATATAAACATGCAAAGGAAAATGACTACAAAATGCTAATTTGCATCTCCACTTTTTTGGTTAAAAAAAAGAAAACAAAAACCGAGCAATGGAGATCTTCTTATCTCCGTTGCTTCTTTTCGAAAGGACTGATGTACTGGGTATGCATGGGAACGCAAGCTCCATACGCATGCTCAGTACATCAGAAAAGCAGCAGGATCCATACCAACTGTGGAAGGACAGCACAGTGCTCTTATACAAAGACATTATTTAAGAAAAGTAACTATTTTTTTTTCTTAAGTAATGTCATTGTATAACAGCAATAACTCACTTCTGGGTGTGGGTAATGCTGGATTTACCCATGGTTCTCTTTGTTTAGTCATTCAGGCTTCGGCCTCGTGACCAAACCACACCGACCGTAAGTAAATCCAGCATTACCCACACCCAGGCATGGGTTATTGCTTAATTCAACAACATTAGTAACAACATTAGTAAGAAAATTATTCACAACATATGTCCAGGAGCAATAGTTGCTTCAGATTGCAAAAAAGCCTACCAGGGAACAGAACATACTAGACACTGTTTGTGTTCCTAAGGAAATGATTGATGTCCTTCAAGGATGCATCTGCAGTCCTAACATATGGGGTTGTCCTGCCTCAGGCAGCCCTTCGGTCGGCCGGATTCCAAAGTCTGGGTCTGGCCTCGGCTGATGTCGCACTTCACCCGACGTCATAGCTGCTGTCAATTGGGTATAAAGGTATCAGCCGATGCCATTTCCCCCAGTCTTTCTTGCCGCGCGGTGCCCGAAGCAGAAGCTGTTCGCAAGTGCCGGTCGGTCAGAACCAGAGATTACTACTACCGAAGACTTCTAAAAAGCTAAGTACCCCGTTGGGGACTCTTTCTTGCCTCAGCCGATGTCAGAAAAAGTAAATAACTGTTTAACTTGTGGGAAACAAATACCTCATAAGGATTTCCACTCTTACTGCCTTCCTTGCTTAGGCCCAGACCACGACGTAGCAGCTTGTCTAGCCTGTGCTTTCTTCAACCGACGGACACTTAGACGTCGGTCGGAGTTTGCAGAGGAGTTTTTCGGCCCCGCTTTTGCTTACAACATGCCGTCGGAGACTCCGACTTCACAATTAGCTAAAAAGCGTAAGGAAAAGGACCGACACTCGCGGTCTGCGGTTACGGCCGAAACCACGGTTAAGCCAACCGCAAGTGTCTCGGTTTCGGCTGAAACCGAGTCCTCGGTTCTTCCTTCGGCCGAAAGCATGCCTCCTACAACCGAGGCCTCACACAGCATGGCTGAATCTGCTACTGAAATTTCACCTGCTGTTGCAGGTTCTCAGGATTTATCAGATACTATTCCTTTAGACATATCTATTCCTGCACGTGGAGCTGCTAGGCCCCCTGCATCTGTGTCTATCAAGGCTTTTTCTAGGGCTAAAGCAGCTAAATCTTCTAAGGCCTTGCCTGCTAAAACCCACTCACACAGGCCTACCTCTAGATCCCAAATGCTCAGCCTGGCAGAGGATCTCATTTCTTTGATCAGGGGATCCCAACCTCACCCTGACAGGGCCTCTCATCCCCCTCCAGAGAAGAGGCCTAGAGCAGAGCCCCCTGAGCCAGTTTCAACAGATTATTCCTCGGATGATTCAGAAAACTCAAATCCTCCAGAAGGGCCTTATTCTCCATATGAGGACTCTGATGCAGAAGACTCCATTCCTTCTGCCTCTCCTCCTGAGGAATTTTCTTTTGGGGAAACCTGGCATGCTATGAGAGAGCATTTTCAATGGCAGGGCCAGGATTTTTCAGATTCAAGGAAAAGGCTAAGGACCTTTTTACATTTACCACAGCATAGGCCTTTAGCTATGCCTCCAGTACTAACAGTTGTGGATGATGCATTTAATGATGCTTGTACTGCCCCTGACTCTCTTCCCCTGGCCCCTGCTAAGCCCGACAGATACTACAGGGTCCCGGACACACACTATCATTTGTATAAGGCTCCTATTGCAGATCCTGAAACTATTTCACAGGGCCCCAAAGCTGTAGCAGCTGCCTCTGCCAAAAACCCCCTCCCCTCTGAAAGAGAATCTAGAGCATTAGAGAGATGGGGTAAAAAAGTTTATACTTCTGCTACTCTTTCAGCTAGGGCCTTAAACTGTCAATTCCACATGCTTCAGTATCAGGAATTTTTGTTAGATCAGCTAAATAAAAAATTGTCCTCTCTTGAACCTATAGACCGTAAGTCCCTTCAGGATTTGGTACATAACACTCAGCAGGTCAGTAATCATTCCTTAAAATGCGGCTATGATGCACTGGAGGCTTCCTTTAGATCAGCTATGACTGGTACAGTGATCAGAAGGCATGCATGGTTAAAAGAGCAATCCTTACCAGACCATGTAAAGTCAAAGCTCCTAGATGCTCCCATGGAGAAACAAAGTTTGTTTGGCTCCCCTGCACAGCAAGTGTTAAAGAAGGTGAAAGAAAAAGCAAAATCTGTCCAAACAGTCAAGGATTTCCTACAGGTCAAGCCTCCGAGGTTTAGTAGAAATTGGCCTTCAAAGAATTGGTCCTTTCCAGACACCTACAGAGCACAGAGAGGGAGAAATAGGCACCCAAGAGGCAGAGGTCAATCCAGAGGTGCCTACAGGGGACGTCAGTGGCAGCCTAACAACCAGAGAAGTACTACCACAGATCCAGCTACTACCACTTCCACAGGACAGTCACAGTGACTTGGCTCTGATACCGCCTACCAGGGAACAACTGCAAGCACCCTTAGGCGGAAAGCTAGCCTTATTTTCAGTAAATTGGCATTACATTACAGGAGACAAGTGGATTTTACAGACAATAGACAAAGGTTACAGGTTTCACTTCCATACTCTACCAAGAAAGAGAGGAATGCCAAACCTACCACCAAACCAAAAAACAAATGCTCTAGGACAAATCAACCACTTACTAAGGATGAGAGCTATAGAAAAGGTACCGTCTATGGAACAAGGACAAGGATTTTACTCCAGGCTTTTCCTGGTACCAAGAAAAGAAAACCAATGGAGACCTATTCTCGACCTGTCTGCTCTGAACACATATCTCATTGTTCCAAAATTCAAAATGCTGACCCTACAGCAACTTCTTCCCATGCTGGGCAAGGAGTCTTGGCTGGTGACTCTAGATCTCAAGGAGGCATACCTGCACGTCCCTATATGACCAGATTGCAGAAGATACCTCAGATTTCTTGCAGGATCAGAGCATTATCAATTCTCAGCATTGCCCTTTGGCTTATCTACTGCACCCAGAGTATTCACGAAATGCCTGGCATCAGTAATTGCTCATTGCAGGCTTCAGGGAATTCAAATTTATCCATACCTGGACGACTGCCTGATACAAGCGGACAACAAGATCAAATTAAGAAAAGATTTGGAAAAGGTTATTCACCTGCTGCAAGCCTTGGGATACACAGTCAACATAAAAAAGTCAAGGCTGGTACCATCCCAAAGGATAACATTCTTGGGTGCAGAACTGGACACATCAAATCAAATGGCATTTCTCACAGCAGAAAAACAAAAGCAACTACCACTCTATTTCATGACATTAACAACGCAGAACCAGCTTACAGCAAGGAAAGTCCTGCAAGCCCTGGGTTACATGGCATCCTGCATAATATTAATTCCACATGCCAGACTACATATGAGGAAGTTGCAATGGTACCTAAGGAATTTATGGTCTCAGCACAAGCACAGCCTAGAAACACAAATTCCAATAATTCCATGCCTGAAGCAAGAATTCCAGTGGTGGGCTCAGGCCTGTCAGTTGAACAGAGGACTGCCTTACCACAGCCCTCACCCAAGCCAGACTATCACCACGGATGCCTCAGACCTCGGTTGGGGGGCACACATGGCGGACAAGTGTATACAAGGCCTATGGACACAAGACCAGCTGAACCTACACATAAATCAAAAAGAGATGCTGGCAGTGAAACAGGCAATTCAGACATTCAGACCATTTCTTTAACAGGGTCATTTGCTGATAAGGACGGACAACACCACAGTCATGTGGTATATCAACAAACAGGGAGGCACACACTCATATCCTCTATGCTGGATGGCAATGGACCTGTGGAATGTGGCCCTGAACCTCAACATTCAGCTCCAGGCCATATTTGTGCCAGGAAAAGAAAATATACTAGCAGACACCTTAAGCAGAACTACCACGGATGCCCACAAATGGATGCTGCATCCAGACATCTTCAAATCCATTACAAAGAAATGGGGGATACCAGAAATAGACCTGTTCGCATCACCACACAACCACCAATTGAGGAAATTCTGCACAAGGACATACCACCCACTTGCCTGGAAGGTGGACTCCCTATCCTTCAGTTGGGAAAACCTGACAGCATATGCATTCCCACCTCTACCTTTGATGCACAAAGTGCTACTGAAGATCAAAGAAGAACACCCAAGGATCATCCTGATAGCTCCAGACTGGCCGAGGCAGCATTGGTACCCGCTACTGAGGAGTATGTCTTGGGCACACGCATGGCCTCTACCTCTAGTTCCTTTACTGCTAACACAGAACAACTACAAGATCCTGCATCCAAGCTTGAAAACACTGCAGCTAGCTGCTTGGAATATTACATAAAACAAAATAACCCAGATTTATCTCAGAGGGTTAAAGACATTATCCTGGAGGCTCGCAGACCCTCCACAAGAAAAACTTATTCAGCCAAATGGAAAAGATACCTCATTTGGAGTGCAGCAAAAGGAGAAAATGTATCATTAGCAAACATAGCTAACATCCTGGAATATTTAGCAGAGCTTTTCCACAATGGCCTGTCTTACTCCTCCATTAAGATTCATGCATCAGCAATTTCAGCAGAATACAACATGGATCCACCAGTCTTCTCTCATCCTCTACTCAGGCAGTTTCTGAGAGGAATTAAAAATGTAAAGCCTCCAAGGAAGCCACCTTTGCCTACATGGGACCTTAGCTTTGTGCTAGAAAAGTTAACACTTCCCCCTTTTGAACCAGCAGCAACAGCAGAATTACAGTTCTTATCTTGGAAAACTGCTTTCCTGCTTGCAATCACTTCAGCAAGAAGGGTTTCTGAATTACAGGCATTAATGGCAGTACAGCCCTTCCTTATCTTCCATCAGGATAGAGTGTCCTTGAGAACGAACCCTACTTTTATGCCAAAGGTGGTCTCCAGGGTATCATTGAACCAAGCAATCCACCTACCAACATTCTTCCCCAACCCACATAACATGGGGGAAAGACTACTACATACCTTGGATGTGCACAGGCAATTGCGCTACTATCTGGACAGAACCAAGAACAATAGAAAACTAACCAGCTTCTGGTAGCATATGCAACAGGAATGGAAGGAAAAGCAATTTCAAAACAGACAATCTCAAAATGGATAGGAAATTGCATTAGATTTTGTTACTCTTTTCATGGAAAGACAACTCCAGAAAACATCAGACCTCACTCCACAAGGGCTACAGCCACTACTACAGCTTTCTTACGAGGAGTGGCTACCAAAGACATTTTAGAGGCTGCTACTTGGAGCTCCGTGCATACATTTGCCAAGCATTATAATCTACCTTTATACTCCAGATCCCGAGCAGGTTTTGCCACTGCTGTTTTGCAAGGGATCTTAGCTACACCATAATCATCCGGAACAAGTAACAAAAGAAGAAAACTGTTGAAGAATAGTAAACAGGCAACCTTATATCCAGCGAGCAAACTTTGAAGCCAAAAGCAAGGCAAGTAGGTGTCCTTAACGCAAAAAGTTTATTACAAAACAAACAAGCGTTTTAACTGTGACCCCTGTCACAGCTTCATCAGAGATACAATGAGACAGTTTCAAAACGCTCGTATAAAATGTTAAAACAGGAAGTGAGCAAATAAACATCATTTCCTGATTAATATATATGTTCTTTAAGAAAATCTAATTTTAAAAAATATTTTTTCAGAACCATCTTAACAAAAGGAAAACTACAATATCCAGACATACTACATCAATTGAAAATGTATTAATACTCTAATGTGAATGTTTTAAAACATTTTGATAAATTAAAAATGTGCTTTTTTAATTTATCAAAATGTTTTAAAACATTCACATTAGAGTATTAATACATTTTCAATTGATGTAGTATGTCTGGATATTGTAGTTTTTCCTTTGTTAAGATGTCCCACATAGCTCTCTCCTAGGCCCATACATGTTTAGGTTGTATTGTTATAATCTGTATGCAGATAATTTGAAACTGGGTAAACTGATTACATCTGTTACAGATAGGGCATGTCTGCAAAAGAACTTGACTAAATTGGCCATCTGGGAACAGTATAGTAATGTGCTATAAAATGCATAAAAATAAGTATATGAGATTTGTGAGACATAAAATGAAATGTAAATATTTAATACAACACTAACTGATTGAAAATGTAGATTCATTTAAGGGAATGTGTATAATGGGTAGATCCAGCATTCAGTCATTCTAATCATATCAACCAATTTGTTAATAGTTCTAGAACTGTAGGTTGTATAAAAACATTTAGTCTAGAAAATCAGAAATTATGAAATCATTGCTTATTAGTTACATTAGACACCCAAACTTGAGTATGTTAAAAGAACATGGAAACACTTTAAGAAAACAAGCATGAATACATTGGAAAGAGTACAGCATAAATATTCCAAGGACATTCATGGATGTAAAAATTTAAGTTAGGAAAGACTAAAATATTTGAACGTGTATACAGTGTCTCATTTTGACATTTAAGAGTAGGCCTTATTTAGATATATAGGGCATTTTAGGACAACTACCTCTGGGAAAGTTTGGAGTTCTCAAATAGTAGGAGGGACTCATCAGGTAACCTATTTAGAAGACTATGTAGAAATAATAGTTGTACTAATTGGTTCTCTGAGAGAGGAGCTGATGCATGAAAGAGACTATCAAGTTATATTAAGTCAAGCACTAGTTTAGATATTTTAAGAACAGCCTGGACTCTTATTGTGGAAACAGCTGTTTTGGTATATTGGCAAGCTAGAAGGGCATTATTGCCTCTATCTCAAATATTTGTACATATATACATACACTGGATATAAAAAGTGTACACACCACTGTTAAAATGCCAGGTTTTTATGATGTAAAAAAAATGAGACCACAATAAATCATTTCATACCTTTTCCCACCTTTAATGTGACCTATAACCTATACAATTCAATTAAAAAACAAACAAATCTGTTAGGGGAAAAAAATATAAAAAAAAACATGCAATAAGCTGGTTGTATAAGTGTGCACATACTTAAACTAATACTTTGTTGAAGAACCGTTTGATTTAATTACAGTATTCAGTCTTCTTGGGTACACTCCTGCCATCAATTAAAGAGACTCTGATTAACCCCAAATAAAGTTCAACTGTTCTAGTAGGATTTTTCTGACATTTACTCAGTTGCCTACTACAGCAAAAGCCATGGTTCGCAGAGAGCTTATAAAGCATCAAAGGGATCATATTACTGAAAGGTATCAGTCAGAAGAAGGGTACAAAACAATTTCCACAGCATTGGATATACCATAGAACACACTGAAGACAGTCATCAAAAAGTGGTGAAAATATGGGACAACAAGGACATTGCAAAGAACTGGACGTCCCTCTAAAACTGATGAAAGGACAAGATGAAAACTGGTCAGTGGAGGGTGTCAACAGGCCTACAGCAACACTGAAGGAGCTGCAGGAATTTCTGGCAAGTACTGGTTGTGTACTGCATGTGACAACGATCTCCTGTATTCTCCATGTGTCTGGCCTATGAGGAAGGGCTGCAAGTCGGAAACCTTTTCTTACACAGAATAACATCCAAGCCCAGCAAAATTTGCAAAACAATACATCAATTCTCCCAAAAGCATGTGGGAAAATGTGTCCTGGTCTGATGAGACCGAGGCTGAACTTTTTGCCCACAATTCCAAAAGGTACGTTTGGTGCAAAACAATACTTTGCATCACGAAAAGAACACCATCCCCACGATAAAGCATGGTGGTGGCAGTATTATGCTTTGGGGTTGCTTTTCTTCAGCAGTAACTGGGGCTTTAGTCAAGGTGGAGGAATTATGAACAGTTCCAAATGTTAGTTCTTATCTTGGAAAACTGCTTTCCTGCTTGCAATCACTTCAGCAAGAAGGGTTTCTGAATTACAGGCATTAATGGCAGTACAGCCCTTCCTTATCTTCCATCAGGATAGAGTGTCCTTGAGAACGAACCCTACTTTTATGCCAAAGGTGGTCTCCAGGGTATCATTGAACCAAGCAATCCACCTACCAACATTCTTCCCCAACCCACATAACATGGGGGAAAGACTACTACATACCTTGGATGTGCACAGGCAATTGCGCTACTATCTGGACAGAACCAAGAACAATAGAAAAACTGACCAGCTTCTGGTAGCATATGCAACAGGAATGGAAGGAAAAGCAATTTCAAAACAGACAATCTCAAAATGGATAGGAAATTGCATTAGATTTTGTTACTCTTTTCATGGAAAGACAACTCCAGAAAACATCAGACCTCACTCCACAAGGGCTACAGCCACTACTACAGCTTTCTTACGAGGAGTGGCTACCAAAGACATTTTAGAGGCTGCTACTTGGAGCTCCGTGCATACATTTGCCAAGCATTATAATCTACCTTTATACTCCAGATCCCGAGCAGGTTTTGCCACTGCTGTTTTGCAAGGGATCTTAGCTACACCATAATCATCCGGAACAAGTAACAAAAGAAGAAAACTGTTGAAGAATAGTAAACAGGCAACCTTATATCCAGCGAGCAAACTTTGAAGCCAAAAAGCAAGGCAAGTAGGTGTCCTTAACGCAAAAAGTTTATTACAAAACAAACAAGCGTTTTCGCTGTGACCCCTGTCACAGCTTCATCAGAGATACAATGAGACAGTTTCAAAACGCTCGTATAAAATGTTAAAACAGGAAGTGAGCAAATAAACATCATTTCCTGATTAATATATATGTTCTTTAAGAAAATCTAATTTTAAAAAATATTTTTTCAGAACCATCTTAACAAAAGGAAAAAAAAAAAAAAAAAAAAAAAACTACAATATCCAGACATACTACATCAATTGAAAATGTATTAATACTCTAATGTGAATGTTTTAAAACATTTTGATAAATTAAAAATGTGCTTTTTTAATTTATCAAAATGTTTTAAAACATTCACATTAGAGTATTAATACATTTTCAATTGATGTAGTATGTCTGGATATTGTAGTTTTTTTTTTTTTTTTTTTTTTTTTTTTTTTCCTTTTGTTAAGATGTCCCACATAGCTCTCTCCTAGGCCCATACATGTTTAGGTTGTATTGTTATAATCTGTATGCAGATAATTTGAAACTGGGTAAACTGATTACATCTGTTACAGATAGGGCATGTCTGCAAAAGAACTTGACTAAATTGGCCATCTGGGAACAGTATAGTAATGTGCTATAAAATGCATAAAAATAAGTATATGAGATTTGTGAGACATAAAATGAAATGTAAATATTTAATACAACACTAACTGATTGAAAATGTAGATTCATTTAAGGGAATGTGTATAATGGGTAGATCCAGCATTCAGTCATTCTAATCATATCAACCAATTTGTTAATAGTTCTAGAACTGTAGGTTGTATAAAAACATTTAGTCTAGAAAATCAGAAATTATGAAATCATTGCTTATTAGTTACATTAGACACCCAAACTTGAGTATGTTAAAGAACATGGAAACACTTTAAGAAAACAAGCATGAATACATTGGAAAGAGTACAGCATAAATATTCCAAGGACATTCATGGATGTAAAATTTAAGTTAGGAAAGACTAAAATATTTGAACGTGTATACAGTGTCTCATTTTGACATTTAAGAGTAGGCCTTATTTAGATATATAGGGCATTTTAGGACAACTACCTCTGGGAAAGTTTGGAGTTCTCAAATAGTAGGAGGGACTCATCAGGTAACCTATTTAGAAGACTATGTAGAAATAATAGTTGTACTAATTGGTTCTCTGAGAGAGGAGCTGATGCATGAAAGAGACTATCAAGTTATATTAAATCAAGCACTAGTTTAGATATTTTAAGAACAGCCTGGACTCTTATTGTGGAAACAGCTGTTTTGGTATATTGGCAAGCTAGAAGGGCATTATTGCCTCTATCTCAAATATTTGTACATATATACATACACTGGATATAAAAAGTGTACACACCACTGTTAAAATGCCAGGTTTTTATGATGTAAAAAAAAATGAGACCACAATAAATCATTTCATACCTTTTCCCACCTTTAATGTGACCTATAACCTATACAATTCAATTAAAAAACAAACAAATCTGTTAGGGGAAAAAAATATAAAAAAAAACATGCAATAAGCTGGTTGTATAAGTGTGCACATACTTAAACTAATACTTTGTTGAAGAACCGTTTGATTTAATTACAGTATTCAGTCTTCTTGGGTACACTCCTGCCATCAATTAAAGAGACTCTGATTAACCCCAAATAAAGTTCAACTGTTCTAGTAGGATTTTTCTGACATTTACTCAGTTGCCTACTACAGCAAAAGCCATGGTTCAGAGAGCTTATAAAGCATCAAAGGGATCATATTACTGAAAGGTATCAGTCAGAAGAAGGGTACAAAACAATTTCCACAGCATTGGATATACCATAGAACACACTGAAGACAGTCATCAAAAAGTGGTGAAAATATGGGACAACAAGGACATTGCAAAGAACTGGACGTCCCTCTAAAACTGATGAAAGGACAAGATGAAAACTGGTCAGTGGAGGGTGTCAACAGGCCTACAGCAACACTGAAGGAGCTGCAGGAATTTCTGGCAAGTACTGGTTGTGTACTGCATGTGACAACGATCTCCTGTATTCTCCATGTGTCTGGCCTATGAGGAAGGGCTGCAAGTCGGAAACCTTTTCTTACACAGAATAACATCCAAGCCCAGCAAAAATTTGCAAAACAATACATCAATTCTCCCAAAAGCATGTGGGAAAATGTGTCCTGGTCTGATGAGACCGAGGCTGAACTTTTTGCCCACAATTCCAAAAGGTACGTTTGGTGCAAAAACAATACTTTGCATCACGAAAAGAACACCATCCCCACGATAAAGCATGGTGGTGGCAGTATTATGCTTTGGGGTTGCTTTTCTTCAGCAGTAACTGGGGCTTTAGTCAAGGTGGAGGGAATTATGAACAGTTCCAAATACCAGTTACTTTTGGCCCAAAACCTTCAGGCGTCTGTTAGAAAGCTGAAGATGAAAAGGAATTTCACCTATCAACATGACAATAACCCCAATCATACATCCAAATCAACAAAATAATGGCTTCAGCAGAAGAAAATTATAGTTTTGGAATGGTCCAGCCCAAGCCCAGACGTAAATCTAATAGAACCTCTGTGGGGTGACCTGAAGAGGGCAGTGCACGAGAGATGCCCGTGCAATCTGACAGATTTGGAGCACTTTGCAAGGAAGAATGGGCAAATATTGCCAAGTCAAGCTGTGCCATGCTGATAAACTCCTACCCAAGAAGACTGAATGCTGTAATTAAAGCAAAAAGTGCTTCAACAAAGTATTAGTTTAAGGGTGTGCGCACTTATGCAGCCAGCTTATTGTATGTTATTTATTTTTTATATTTTTCCCCTAACAAATTTTTTGTTTTTCAATTGAATTGTACAGGTTATAGGTCACGTTAAAGGTGGGAAAAACTTTGAAATGATTTATTGTGGTATCATTTTTTATAGCATAAACATCTGGCATTTTAACAGGAGTGTGTACACTTTTTATATCCACTGTAGGTAAGTGTGTATTTATGTATGTATGTACATATTTATATTCCAACAGTCTACTTTCCATGACATAGCAGAAATAAATGTTTTTTATGAAAATAAGCAGTTTGTCCAAAAAGATCTGAAAGTATTACTTGGGTAGATGGCTGTCACTTAATAAGGAGAAAATAAATTAAATGTGTTTACAGGGATATTGTTTAACAGAGAAGTCAAAAATATAAAATATAATTCATTCTTCCCATGAAGCTATTGAGCATAACCCCACTACTAACAACCAGAGAAGAGTTAAGAATAAAAAGATTATGGAATATATCACAGAAAAGTAAGCTTCTTGTAAAACAAAAAACAGGATCTTTATTTAAAGTTAAATATACTCTAAAAATATTCTAAGTAATCCAAGAAAATGATCACATCTATAACCAGCTATTCACTGAAGCAACTTTAATATAGTAAGCACTTATTTCTTGCATAGTGACAACTAAACATGCAATATCAATTGCAATGTTGTTTAAGCACCGACTTAAGGAAATATTATATAGGAATGTTTGATGTTATGAATATTGTTAATAATATGATTCACTTTGAAAACAAAGTATTAGAGGCATGATCTACATGTTAGTTGATGATAAATGAAAGAATCACTTTGAATGAAATAAAGATTGATAATGGCCAGTAATTACTAATCTAATAATATTGATTCTTGGTTCAGTTTTAATTTTACAATGTATGATGTATTGAATGTCGGTTGGCATAGAAAAAAGAAATTATATAAGCTTAAAAGATAACTGTGGAACATCTTAAAAGCATAAACAAACTTTCTAACAACACTATATTATAAAATAGCATAGCATTTCTTAGATTTAGAAGATTAAGATACAAACTGTATGCTTAACAAGCAGATTTTGTTTGCTATAGTCAAGTCATACTCATCAAGTAATGCAAAAGATATAACAATATTTCTGATTATAGAACAAGTGGTTCAGCTTTGTTTTCTAATTTCTTGATAGTGTAACATAAGAATCTGTTGAAAAACATTATTTCTTTATAGATATCCACTGCAGGAACATGAAGGAATGTCTAGTTACTTACTTCTTGCTGCTCTTTCACCTTGACTAGAGATGCAGAAATCTAACAGTTCAAGAGGCATGACAAAAATGCTGCCTGCTTACCTGGAAAATTAATGCTCCTCTTGGACCTTTTAGTGCCCTGTTTCTTCCACAGGTAGGGCACCTAAGAGATAAAAGCGTAACAGAAGTTAAGATGTCACTCAATTAAAATAAAAAGGTAAAAGCCATGCCACAACTGCATTTTCTCAGTTTGTCAGCAATTTTGGCACATGGACTGAGAATATTTTGATGCAGCTGGTATACCCAGTTGTGGATTACACTATTATCTTGATTCATGATCATTTAAAAATATTGACTAAAGAAGGAATCAGAAATTTCATGTGGGGTCACATTCAGCACTGATGCTGATTATGGCAATTTTGTTGAAGGAATGTAAATATTTCATGAAGGTCATACAATGTACAAAGCATTTGTAAGGGGAAGTTAGTAAATAAATGCAGGCATTATCGTAGGACACACACAGCACTGGTGCCTGTAACTGGAATAGCTGTTTGTCATAAAGCTAAAGCAAAGTATTTCATTTGTGAAGATCTAATTATTTGTTGCAGACTTTGTTAAAGAGGATCAGCATTTTCTTCTGTTCTGTTGCATATAATCATCAGATTCTTCTTCATTTTTCTCAACTACTGTAATCTTACTTCTTTATATTGTTGGCTTAATAATGACATAGATCTTGTAAGGATTGTTTATACAACCAATAATTTTACTGGGCACTTTGGTTTTAATTTTAGATGGGTCCTTTGTATGACAGGGATCGTTTACTGACCATACAGTGCCTCTTATTGCTGTAATTATTTTGGAAATTAAGGGGGGCATAGGGCAAGTGCAGACTGTAGTGCAGTTGTAGATAGTAACTGGCTGTAAAATCATCCATGGACAGGGGTCTTTCATGCCTACTTGATATAAAGGAGCTACGTGCACAAACTAAGCCTTGAGTAGGACCTTCACTTTGATGTCCTAGCCTAAGGTATTGTTGATCATCATGAGCCTTAACCACAACAAGTCAGATAGAGTATTTGACTTGCAGCACAGCCCAGAGCTCCCATTCATAATAAAGACCTGTCTGGATGACAAAATTAACTTGCATTTGTTTACTGTTATCCCTATCCGTAGTTCGGTGCTTTAAAAAGGCAACTAATGGCAAGAATCTGGTAAGGTCACCTGTTTTTATAGCTATTCTTGACATGTTTTAGATTCAGGACAGCGCAAGCAATTCCTCTGAATATGTGCATAGATCTGAAACAAGATGGTACTGAGATATATATATATATATATATATATATATAGGTCTACCTGATAACACCGACATGCCAAAACACTGACAACAAAATAACCGACATGAAAAACCCGAAAAAAAAGTTCAAAAACACGAAACGTCACATGCCCGACAAACCAAAATCCTGACAATCAAACCTACACTATACCTTACATACACAACTATCTATGCACTTACCTTAACCCAAACCCTAACCCCAAGGTCCATCACTATCGCACACTTACCTTACCTGCACCCTAACCCTGACTCGCTTAATCCACCCCTAACCCTTAAGTCCGTCACTATCGCACACTTACCTTACCTGCACCCTAACCCTAACTCACTTAACCCACCCATAAACCTAAACTCCATCACTATCACACACTTACCTGACCCACACCCTACCCTAACGTCCGTCACTATAACAGACTTACCTTACCCACACCCTGACCCTAACGTCTGTCCCTATTGTACACTTACCTTAACATGTCGGTGTTCTCAGCATCGGGATTCTCAACTGTCGGTCTTCTCCATTGTCAATCTTCCAGTGTCGGTCTTCTCGTTGTCGGCATTTCCAAATTTCGGTGTAATCAGGTAGATCCATATATATATATATATATATATATATATATATATATATATATATATATATACACACACACACACACACACACACACACACACACACACACACACACACATATATATATATATATATATATATATATATATATGTATATATATATATATATATATATATATATATATATATATATATATATATATATATATATATATACGGTTTACAATCACAATGCCGGCGTGCACTTGCGGCTATGAAGTATTCGAACAACAGATGTTGAATACTTCATATTTTGGCAGGTGATGTGGCGACGTTACCATTGTGAATGGACTGTGCATTCGCAATTCTAACGTTCGCTCATGTGAGGATCGTGGTACAGTGCAGTTGAAATACATCCCTTTCCTCACTGTAGTGCGATCTCGGAGTTGGAATATTAAGGTAGGGGTGTGGGGGTGCAGCCCCACAGGGGTGCAGAGGGCTTGCCCCCTGCATAACTGTGAGTTTAGGCTAGGTAGGTAGGTAGTTACAGGACGGTGGGTGGTGTGTATTGCCGTAAATGTCGCGAGCGACATTTTCGACAATACACAGCTGTTTTCGACTTTAGGTTAATTCGGAAATGTTCATTTCTGATGTATAAATTCGAAAATGCAGACACAATTTTTTCTGATTTTCGAATTTATGATAGTAAACCACATACGGTTTACCATCTTCTCCCTCAGCACAGGCCTTTATCCATACCCTGTTTTAGACATTGTGGATGATGTGTTTTCAAAGTCAAGCTTGACCCCTGACTCCTTACCTCCGGCTCCCAGCAAGCCTGACAGATATTACAGGGTCCCTGACTCACACAAATTTTTATTTAGAAACCCTGCTGCTAATCCTGAAACTATTTCACCGGGTCCAAAGGGAGTTAAGGCCTCACCAGCAAAAAATCCTACCCCCTCTGACAGAGATTCAAGGACACTGGATAGATGGGGAAAAAAGGTTTATACATCTGCAACCTTGGAAATTAGGGCCTTAAACTACCAGTTTCATATGCTCAAGTATCAACAACATGTTATGGGATTACTGAAACAGAAAATTATGTTGATTTCTGAATGTGCAGAAAATAAAAAATTGCAGGAATTATTGCATGCAGCTGAACAGGTTGGAAAGTATACTTTGCAATGTGGTTTTGATTCCTTAGTGGCCTTCCGCAGGGCCGCAGTTACTGGATCTGTGATTAGGAGGCATGCCTGGCTAAAGGAACAAAATTTGCCTGATCATATTAAAGCTAAATTACTAGATGCACCTTTACAGCATGATACTCTGTTTGATATTAAGGCAGAAGAGGTTTTAAAGAAAATGGAAGACAAAGCTAAGTCTATGCAAACTGTAAAAGACTTCTTACAAGTGCAGCCACCAAGATTCAGTAGACACTGGCCTACAAAAAATGGTCCTTTCCTGTGTCAGACAGAGCTCAAAGGGGCAAATCCAGATGCCCTAAGGGTTCCAGATACCAGGCACAAGATTCATAAAGGTCAAACCAATGGGGCGCTTCTACCTCCAAATCTGGAGGAGATAAAGCGCAAACCTACAGAAATGACTTCCCTCTGCCTACACCAAGCACTTATCTTTTGGCAGCACCCTTAGGGGGAAAATCTCGGAGTTGGAATATTAAGGTAGGGGGGCGCAGCCCCTCATGCAGGGGGGCTTGCCCCCCTGCATAACTGTGAGTTTAGGCTAGGTAGGTAGGTAGTTACGGGATGGGTGGGAGTGGTGTGTATTGCCATAAATGTCGCGAGCGACATATTCGACAATACACAGCTGTTTTCGACTTTAGGTTAATTCGGAAATGTTCATTTCCGATGTATAAATTCGAAAATGCAGACACAATTTTTTCTGATTTTCGAATTTATGATAGTAAACCACATACACATATATACTGTTGAAAATTTAAGATCCAACAACAGTCAAGATTCTGAGAACTGGTTAATTTTACAAATATTTAGAGACTTTGTGAACACAGAGGTAAATAAGATATTTAATGTAGATTAGAAATAATTCCCAAATTTTTGGAATTTTTAATTAATGTCAGTAATAATGCATTGAAAATAAACCATATTGGCCACAAGTTTATAAAATTCATAAGTTAAATTTTACATATTTAGACAATTCTTATTGGAACTACTCCTCAAAAAGTAATAATGAAGACTTCTCTGAAGAATACAAGAAAATATTATTACAATCTACAGATAAAACTACATGTTCATTATATTGGAACATTTTCACTTTCACAGAACTTTTGTCATTCCTAACAAAATTACAATTATGTATAAATTAAATAGAATTAAATGTTGGAAACGTGATTCTGAAATAATAGCTGATTGAACGCATATGGCATGTGAATGTGAAGTCATCTCTCCTTTTTGGAAAGAATTTAACTTTATTCAAGCTTTGTGGTCAGATAGATGTAATATTTCTAAATCTTTAGTTTTATTTAATGTTCATATTCCTGACATTATTCCAAAAAAAAAAACAAGTGCCTCTTCTTCAGTCTATTCTTACCATGGCCAGAAAAGTAATTACTAAAAATTGTAAAAGTAAAGTTACCCCCTCTAGTACTTAATTTATTAGTATGCCAGAATTGTTTACAGTAGTGAATTGCATACTATAAAGATGAGAACTTCTAATGTTACACATTCATACAAGTCTTGTCTTAAACTTAAAGACTTGGTTGAAAAATATTAATTGTTGTTGATGTATGTATCGATCAGCTATGGACTTATGTAAATAGTTATTTGTTTGGTTTATAATAGATTTGTTTTTTTTTTTTTTGTTTGCTTTAAAACAAAATAAAACAATGAAAGAAGAAACAAGCTGCTGGTTCTTTTATATTTCATTAAGCAGTTTGAATGTTTTTCAGCAATAGTTTGTGTGTTGACTCAGAGATGAACCATCTAAATT
This sequence comes from Protopterus annectens, assembly GCF_019279795.1. Classification (NCBI taxonomy): domain Eukaryota; kingdom Metazoa; phylum Chordata; order Ceratodontiformes; family Protopteridae; genus Protopterus; species Protopterus annectens. The sequence continues at coordinate 1,507,733,248 of NC_056744.1, forward strand.
AGAGAGTGACTCAGATTTGACTAGTGCTGAATTTGTTATATTTCAGAAGTAATTCTAATAAATTAGGAAGAATTTCGGGATGATTCAGATTATAACCACTGGCATATTTCAGTAAGATTGCTCTTTAGACTTGATCTTCTATTTATGTCTGGGCATATGAGAACTGGTAGCTAAACAATTTTTTTTGTGACTCTGTGACCCTTCCTTCACAAAAATGGCTCATTCATTCTTCTCCCATGATGAGAGTAAGGCAATCTCCAGCTCAGGTTAAAGCCCTACAACCCATTGTTTCCTACAACTGTGGTTCTAATCAGTCCATTCTTTCTCAAATAGGTGAGAGACAGTCAGTAAGATGTGGGCCAGACTGCCCGACCCTCTCTTCCATTAAAGTTTCTAACCCTGTAGTGAGTCTCAAAAGCTCCACTACTTCTGCCCACCATAGGGAGAATGTTTCCCTCTGCTCACATGGTAATCACCAAACCCTAGAAATCACATGCTCTGCAGGCTCATGCACCATGCGTGTTACATACACCCAGTGTTCATTGTTTTGTATCACCAAACTGATGAGCAAAATACACCTCCCTTTCCCCAAGAAGTATAAACTGACAATGGCTGCTTACTCACAATTTCCTTCTTCTGCTCCTTTCAGGAGCCAGATTTTTGTAATTCCATTATCAGATCCACCTCATCTTGGAGCTTCCCTTAGTCAGATTATGTGACCATGAGCTGGATGAGTATAGGAACTTGAAAAGTATTTGATCTATTGACCTGATTTTCATTCTGGAACAGTACCATGTGGAGTGCAGGGCTGGGTATTAAGAGCACAGAGTACTGGTTTATACCAAATAGCCATTTTAATCCTAGCCAAGCTTACCACAAATTTAACAAAATACTGCTGACAAATGTCAATATTCCAAGGAATGTTATGGTACTACTAATCAGCTCACCCCAATTCATGTGTTTGGACGTTAACTGGGACTCTGGAACACTGGTATGGTCATGAGCTTCATAGTCTCAGGAAACCAAGAAGGAAATTGGGGAACCAATGGTCAGGCTTGCTTAGGGTTAAAATGTTGTAGATGAGTCTTTCTGATATTCTACCTGCCAAATGAAAATCTTACACAAGGAGGCAGTGTCTTACCCATCAACATTTTAATGACTTTGATTCTTCTAGCAATGCTTTTCAGGATCATAGAATGTCTCTGCCATCCACCCTGTCTTATTAACAAGAAAATTGCTTCTGCAGTGAAAAGTAAAGCTACTCCTTATTTCTTTGTTGATAAGGGTGAACAATCAAGGCTTTGTCTCTCCATCAAGCTTTCAGTGGGCATAGCAGCAGTCTTACACAAATACCACTGAAATGGTGTAGGTAAAAGTGTCATACTGATGTTTCTGATTATATCAATTTTCAGCTAACATCCTCCTATATATGGACTAAACATTGGTCCAGCTAGATTAATACTATTATGTCTGGAGGTCTTTGATTCAGGAATTCTCATGACATTGCATTTTCCTCTGTGAATTGCTATATTTCAAAAAATCAATAGAAAGGCTAACATTGCATCAAAAAGCCACACCAGGAGCTGTGCAGGTTGGAAAATTTACACTGTATCTGCAAGCTTCTGTAGGGTTAGAAAGAATGTAGTTTACATGCAGCTCATATTCCTTTTGTCTTGTCATTCCACTTTATGGACATTTTACAGCACTGAAACTGCCTCACTGGAGTAATAAATTACTTCAAGTGTGTACAAGCTCTCTAATTATACCTCATGTTGATTCTTCTTGTTCTCTTGGAGATAGCTGATCCAGTTAGCCATGTGTTCTTAAATTAAAGGCCAACATTTATATAGAGTGATCGCTACCGCAGTTCTCAACTGCTTTGTACCGTATTTCTCTGTACACTCTCAAAGTGAGTGCTGTCTTAAGAATCAATGCTTCTTTGATGTCCTCTTTGAGATGAAGGGTACCAAAGACCTCTATCTTGGCATTACCGTTGTTCACAATGCATATGTGACTGCTTGCTAATATCACTAGAAGGAGGGTATTGATGGTTTACTGTTGTGGTAGGATACCCAGCTCTTCCTCTCCTTCGCTTAGGAGTAGGTGTCAGCATTTGACACCTTTGAAGACTGGTTGGATGCCGTCCTTAGCCAGATGGAAGACGGGTATCTGAAACTCATTATCACCAATGTCTGAGGGTGTGTACATTTATGATACTACAGGGGTCGCACATCCCCCTATATTATCCCAGCAGTCTGTATCTACAGTGTATCTTATGGGTGTCACCCTGGATGATATACTGTAATTAAGGGACCAATGAACAGCAGATGTTGAAATGATCATGTTTTTATCTTCAGGACATCACTTGGGGGTCAACAGTGTAATGGACGTTCAGGTCACTGCACTGCCTGTTACTTTGGGCTCTTGAACATTAATCTTGATTACCTGTAGTTGATTCAAAAATCTGCATCCATGCTTTTGATAGTTCCCCACTTTTTGACTACATTACATGTGGCAGATGACATTACATCCATATTGTAAATTCTATAATGGCTGTCATAAAACGTATCATTACTAATATACCAGGTCTGGCATGATTTAGGTCCTACCAATCTCAAGGAGTTGTTGTCAAACTATCTTTTCTCTCAGCTAATGAGGGACTGCCAGCAGTTCTCAGAATGTGATTAAATAAGTCTGTTGGATGTTATTTTCCTGATCATGCTCTGCTTCAGTAGAAATCTCTATTATACCAGCTTTAGAAGAGTAGGACTGTGGCCTACTTTTTAGAAAAAGGTCCAGCTATTTTGTCAACTCTGTTGCACTTTAAGCTTTCTAAACATCAATGTCAGTCACGTTTTTAATCATTTCTTGCAACAGTGCTTACTTTTTTGTTTTACTATGTGTTATATTTCTGTTTACAACTAGCTCTGTTTGGTAAATAGTACTAAACACATCGAATGTGATTTTAATTGACATACTGGCATTCCAGGTGAGTTTCATCCATGCCACGGTGTCCTTTTATAAAGAAATTAATGAAAGGAGTTAGTCATTTCATGCAGGGTCACAGACTGCACCTGGGTTATAGCAGTTTGAATTAACTCCATGGCAACAGAAAAGACCAAACAGTAAAGTAACAAAATGACAACCAGCTTGATTAATACAGCTTTAAAAGCTGGTCAGATAGTAACATGTCCTAACTTGTAAGAATATTGATTGGGTCAGATGTGGTAAATTAGTTCAATCCCTCAAGAACACTGAGAGGTCAAATTATGAAACCAGCAAAATGTTTTAAAAGAACTGCAAAAAAACACTCACACAACCACTGTCCATTCTAATGTCTAAGCGCATGGCTGTATATGCCCAAAACTTCTGTGTACAAAAGATGTGTGGATTTTTACAAAAGTGACCTCCAAGCACCCAAGGTGATTACTGTCAGAGTGCCACAGCAGTGCTGCATTGAACTGTAGTGAGCACTTCAGACAGGCACTCATTCGTGTATGACCTACTCAAAGGCAACTTACAGTGCAACCTTGAATATTTGTAAAGGAGCCCCTTGTTAAATGCTGCAAGGTTATGAGTTAGCAGCAACCTAAATTGGAATTTTCTCTTTTTTTAAATAAGTGTACTGTGTATTCATCTTCAAACTAGTCACCTAGCCCACATTCAGTAGTCTTTCCTTCATACTTCAGAATAGCCTTTGATAAAGTTATTTTCCTGAAACTATAAACATGATTTACATACTGTAAGATGATTCAGTACAAGAGTTTTATATGTTATGATGTTCCTCGTATTTTAACAGAAATTAAGATTTGGAGTGAGAGTCGGTTAACTTTGCTTTATGAGGGTTCATCTATTAACTGTATCTACAGTTCACACTTTGACAATCATGTTGCTTATTTTTTAATTAACAATGTGTTTGTTGTTCTGTGTACAAACAATGAACTGCTATAAAACAGTGTGAGCCTTTGAACACTTTTTTATTCACTGCAGGCAGAATTTAATAAAGCCTACACAATTTTTTTTTCATGTTGACATCGAGCCACGATGCTTACATGGGCCCGAACATATTGAGATTCAGGTACATGTGGATGCGCAAACAGGTAAAATTCTTTGTCATGCAAATTGCCTTATAAGCAGGCAAATGTCATGCACATGTGGCAGGTAGAGTGATCCAGCAAGCAGAAAGGCATATGTTCATACCCCGTGTCAGTGTCCGTAGTGGATGAAGAAAAATTCTGCACACAAGAGTCTAGACAGACAAAAAAGGATGTAAAACTGTAGAAATGTGGAAATAAATCCCCTGAAAATGTGGTATACTACATATACACATGAGCAAAAGTATTATTCTGGATGTCAGAGAGAGTAAGGGAATAAGTTAAATAATATATTTTTTAATAATCTTAGCATGCTTTCACTACACAATGCAGTGCACAAACATGCTTAATAGAAAAATAAAAAAAAAATAAGAAAAAAAGAATTTTATAATATGTGACAGAAATGAATTATAGGACCTTGTGTCAAGTCCCTAAAATGGTGCACTGCTGCTGTTGCTAAGGAGATAAGGCTATGAAGCATGCAGTTTCCAGGCTGACAGCATGAATATGTATGCAAATGAGGTGGATTTACTGAATAGCAGAAAGGAGTAATCATGTCCATATATCCCTTTCATGTTGGCTTTAAGACCAGGTTGATGTTTACACAGAATGTGGCTGACATGGGGGGGGGGTCTTGTTACTTCTAGGCTCTTTTAAGCTTAGGTGTGCATGTTTTCATAATGTGCCACATGGATAAGCATGTTCGCACAGAAAGACCAGGCAAGCAACAGTGATGGAGTAGGCAGCAAGTCCTTAAAACTGGACATATTCAGTTATTAATTTTGACCATTGTATAAGTTATGCACAGCGTCGCACACTGAAATAGGAGCCATTAAATTATGTTAATTATATTGTAGGCAGGTGGAATGCATCATAGTTTTCAATCATACATTTTGACCTACAACAAAGCTCTATAAAGTATGCATACATCCTACATTCTGATTTTCCCCCAGTACTCTGAACCGCTGGAGTACAGACTTGGGAATTTTAACTGAGATAATGCTAGGAGCTGCTGCAGGTTTACTACGTCTGTATGCTGAAGTTAATGCTGCTGTTGCTGCTGGCAATAGGCCTAGGCAGAGAAGGAAAAGAGTGTTTAGGCCCAGAGTAACCTTTCAGGAGCTACATGAGCTGGAGATTGTAGAATGCTACAGGGTGGACAGGGACATGCTACAAGAACTCACTGAGCTCTGCTGCCCTCAACTGATACCCAGAGCCAAAAGAATGAAGCCCATCCCAGTGAAAACAAAGATATGGGTAGCCCTTAGGATACTAGCTACAGGTACTTTCCAAAGACCAACTAGGGACATGATGGAAACTGTCACAGACAGCTGCACCCAGGATACTCCACCAGTTCCTGGATGTCATGCTACCACATGTCAGTGAGAACATATCTTTTCCATCACCCCTGAGATGAGGATCAGCAACATGCAACACTTCTACCATGTAGCACACTATCCTGAGATACTGCATGCCATATATTGCACTCATGTACACATCAAGGCACCACCCAGTGAGGAGGGTAGAATCTACATCAACTGCAATGGGTACTACTCCATCAAATGCCCAGGGAATTATACTGAATTTGTGTGCTGGCAGCCCCAGCAGTTATCACAAATCCCATATCTGGCACACATCACAGTTGCACCAGATGTTTGCAGAGGGGCATTCCACAAAGCCATTTACCGGGGAATGCTGGCTATGGTCTGGAACTGTGGATGATGACACCTATCAGAAATGCACACACACCCATGGAAGAAGCCATAATGAGGCAAAAGCACAAACTAGGAACATCACAGAGAGTGTGTTTGGGCCTCTGAAGTCACAGTTCCAATGCTTAGATATATGTGGTGGAACCCTGCATTACTCTCCAGCCACATGCTCACATATGTTCACAGTATGTGTTATGCTACACAATCTGATCCTGCAGAAACAGCTGCAGCAGGATGAGCAAAGGGAAGGGATACACAGCCCCCCACCAGTGCTTAGGTCACCACAGCCACAGTCACAGGAGGACTTGGAGGAGGAAGCAGCTGCTCATGTCCCTGTACTCAGATGTAGGCATGCTCAGTACACCCTGGCTTTAGCTAAGGGTCAACACATAGCACATTCACTGACAACCTTACTCCTACTCACATACATATGTTAAAATTGATGCCAAGCAACCCACACAACCTGTACCTATCCATGTATTAGCTGTGCACTGCTTGCATCAGGCAGGGTCAGCCCTGAACTACATTTCTGTCAACTGCTGCATTTGCAAGGTAAGTCTGTAACCTATGCAGTACTTGTAAGGATTATTTTGATATGGCATTGTATGTACGGATCTGCTACATTTATGTAAGTAAATATAGTGGACTATTTGGAAAGAAGTAACATCCACATGGTACTACTGATACCCATTCCACTATCATGTGCCATTTAATATTCACTAGGCCTCATGCATAGAATACTCAATACTTCAGTCACAGGAGATTTACACAGTGGAGTTACATGATATTCAGACTACTGTGTATCCCACCGGAACATGCAGTGTTGTTCCCCCACCCCCAACACAGCAGGGTTCCCTTATAACTGCTTTATATCAATGGCATATCAGCAGTCCAGGCAGGTCTCATGGCAGTAACAGAAATTCCTCATGCAGTCTACATCTTACTTAACACAGGAATAACAATCTGCATATTTATGATACTGATTGTGTGACGAATAACCCCTCTCTGTCAGACATCTTGTGTGGCTCAGTGGACTAGGAAAGTTAGCATGTGTGATGGCACTGATGGTTCTAATCTAGAAGTATCCACTTCTTTTGGATGTGAAGTATTTCTATGTTGTGTTTTACAGACTGTCAGTCTGTGTGTGGTGGAATATTATTAACATCTGTCACATATTAATTATATCAGACAGCTACAGAATGTCATAGACAATGCTAGTGAAGTGCAGCACTGCAGAACCAGGAACAGATGTCATTGTCTGTAACACACAAAATACTGGACTGGAGTACAGGTAGGTGTGCTGGAGTCAGTTTATATGTAGTGAGAATCCATTGGACATGTTCATACACTTAGTTAAACAGAACGCAATTCTGTTGCTCCTTGCTCAAAATGACCTGTTATATATAGATATGTCAGTAGATACATAGATACACATGTATACATATCTGTCTGTCACTATCTCTCTCTCCCGTAGATAATATATCTGTATTATCTATATGTATGTATATACAAATATATACCTATATATAGCTATATATCTATCTATCTATCTATCTATATATATATATATATATATATATATATATATATATATATATATATATATATATATATATATATATATATATAAAACATATATCACTGTCTCTCCTCATATATCTACATAGCACGCACACACACACACACACACACACACACACACACACACACACACACACACACACACACACACACACACACACACACACACACATATAGAGATATCATATACATAGCCACATTTATATATACATTCCTGTTATATACATAAATATGTGTGTGGATGTCTGTATTGTCCTACATAGCCTGATAATGGTGAGTAAATCTACACTATCACACATATATAATGTTGCTTAAAGGATCCAAAGTAAGGGTTCAACAGTAGATAATGCACTTACTTACACAACCCCCTGTGTCTGCTGGTTGTCACCACACACATACACCAACAGGATAACAGGTGGTGTAATGTATAATTTTGCCTACACACGCCTTGATAAAGCACATTGTTCCTGATGACAGACTTGGCCAACCAAATGCAAACAGTCACATATGGCCAAAATGGCAACTGTAGCCACATAGCTAGGATAAATAATAGTTGTCTGACTGCTAGGATACTAGCTGCAGAAAATAGGGAGAAGGAATATCACTTGGCAGGCCACAAATGCTGTTCAATACAAGCTTAGTTTATGTAATCCACACATAGTTTGCTTGCAATCATGTATAAAACAGACTTAAGCTGTGGTGTGAACAATAAGTAGTATGATCTATAGTATGTTAGACTAGATAGGTAGGGATGTAATACACCAAACCAATCAGTAGTGTGTGTGAGTGTGTGTGTGTGTGTGTGTGTGTGTGTGTGTGTGTGTGTGTGTGTGTGTGTGTGTGTGTGTGTGTGAGAGTGTTGGTGTGCATGCATGCATCTCCCTGCAAAAAAGCTGAGAATCCCTAATTAAGTACTAAATTGAAATGGTGCTGCAGTTTTTGGCCCTATAAGTTGGTCCCACCCTCCACACTTCCCTCTTCTTCAAGGCCTGTTGATGTCATATACCTTAAGACTATCAACTGCCATGCTAATGTCTGACTTAAGCTGTGGTGTGTGTGTGATAAGTGCTGTGATCTGTAGTGCTCAGACTAGGTAAGTAGGGGTTATAATCATCCCCTAAGCCAGTGTGTGTGTGTGTGTGTGTGTGTGTGTGTGTGTGTGTGTGTGTGTGTGTGTGTGTGTGTGTGTGTGTGTGTATGTTATTTGTGTTAAAGTGTGCATATCCCTGAAAAACAGGTGAGAATCCATCACTGAGTACCAAACTGCAATGGTGCTGTGCTTTTTGGCTCTATAAGTTGGTCCTGCCCTCCAACTGCTCTCTTGTACAAGGGCTGGTCCCACCCTCCGAGCTGCTCTATTCTACGAGGCTTGCTGATGTCATATACCTTAAGAATAACAACTGCCATGCTAATGTCAGACTTAAGCCATGGTGCATTTGATAAGTGCTGTTATCTGTAATGTGTTAGACTAGATATTTAAGGGTTCTAATCTCCCTCCAGGCTATTGTGTGTGTAGGAGGGGGTGCATGTGTGTGCATCTCCCTGTAAAATAGCTGAGAATCCATTATTGAGTGTCACACTGTAATGGTGTTGCATTTTTGTCCCTATAAGTTGGTCCCACCCTCCAAACTGCCCTCTTCTACAAGGCCAGCCAATGTCATATACCTTAAGACTATCAACTGCCATATTAATTCTACAGTCAAGCTGTGGAATGTGCAATAAGTACTGTGATCTATAGTGTGTTATACTAGATAGATAGGGTTCTACTTTCACTCCAGGCCACTTTTTGGTTGTAGCAGGTGATGTGCGCCTCCAAATACCTGACACAACAAACCCAGCTGATATCATCAATCATAAGATGTCCTAAAGAGATAGTAATAGCAGACCTGAGGTGTAATGCATGCATCACATACTGTGATCTGTAGTGTATACCATTAGAGAGGTCAGTGTTCTAATCTATTTGCAGCCAAATTGTAGTGTATATATATATCCTATAAACATTAATTGGAAATGGTGCTATCCTTAATGCAGCCAGGTTTGTGTGTGTGGCTATTAGCTCATTTTACTTTGTCTTATGGAATCAAAGGATTTTGAACTTTAGTAGCCTAATGGCCCTACAGCCGTCACAATCCTAGCTACGTTTTTGCCCTTATTTACATGATCAGCACATGTTGCCCCTGTCCACAAGGGACAGAGGCAGAAGCGCTGTGGTGAAATGACAGTCAGCCAGCCAATCATACAGAAAGCATCTGATGAGGCCCAGTGAGGTGTTCTGTTTGCCGTTAGGCAGGGTTCTGTTTCAAAGGTGTTTTAAAGTCTGCAAAACAGATCTCTCCCACCAGCATGTATTAGTAATGTCACATATCAGGTTAATATCATTACAGTAAGTAATCCATGTACCATGCCATCTACATATATGCAGAATTTTCAATCAAGCAGGGTTACACATTGCCCTGTATGCAAGGCAGACATCACCTCTGAGTAGTTTATATTCCACAGGCTACAATGACAGTGATTTGTGATGATCCCCTTTGAAGAGATCCTGAAGAAGTGAAGTTCCCTTGTGAGGGACCATTGTGTTGTATGCAATTGCCAGTAGTGCTTGGAAAGGTACATTACTAAATGGCCATTGCACTCAAATATTGGCACGCTGAGGGAAGAGTATATGGAGGTTATGAGCATGTCAAATCTGGGTGATTGTGCCCTCAGTTATGACATATTATTCCATCTTACCACTGGGGAGACATGGTGATTGTTAAAATATATGTATTTGAGCACTTGCAGTAGTGCATGTACATTTTTGCTTGTTACAATATATATATATATATATATATATATATATATATATATATATATATATATATATATATATATTAAAGGGTTACAACTTTTTTAGATGAAACTAAGTAGAAAATAGTGGCATCCATATGGTAATAGCTGTTTTCTGACTGGTACAGCTACAAGGAAACTGCAGATAATGATGACTCCCTAATTTCTGACTAGTACAGCTGCAAAGGTGACGGGAGACAAGGATGACTCCCAATGTCTTGAAGGTTGCCACATAATTTACCTTGAAACAGAACACAAATCAGCTTATCAACAGACTACATGACATAAAGCAGGCTTCAAAAGATTGCTTTCATAAGACAGGATGCAAATGGTACAAAAAGGTAGTATAGAAGGACTATAAGACTAAATGGTGTTAGTTGAGGTACTTTTGTAGAAACACATTTGTTCCAATGTAAATGGAGAATGGAAATTTATCATCTATATCAGTATTAAAAAGCAAACCTTGTACATTAAAAACTATAATCTGTAACAGTATAGTATTTGTCATCTTTTACATAAATAAGTTATTTTATTAGCAACTGTGCTCAAGTTAATAAAGTACAGTGCTGTAAAGTATAGCAACCTGCAAGGTTCTGTGCCTTAATCAGGCTTTGTTTCCAGTGTCATAATTAAGTTTTCAGTGATCTTGGGTACATTAGGTGTAAGTCTGTGTGACCAGGCTTGTGTGCCTATGTCTATCAGTCCTGAGTTTGCACATCAGATGTTGCTACTGATGTGCTACTTTCCAGGAACATTGGTTCTACCAATGGAAATGATATGAGTCTATATTATGTCAACCAAACAGCATTACAGTGAATGCTGTTTCACTGACACATATAGAGCGAAGTCTAAAAAAAGTGAAAACCCAATTCAGTGATTTTTTCCTATGAAAAAAATCGGTGAACCAACAAATCAAAAGGCAACACACAAAACATTACAAAGTGGGGGCTTTGCCCCCCACACCCACCAAAGTGGAGGACTGTGCCCCCCACACCTCCCCTAGCAAAATATACCAACTCTGAGATCACTCTACAGTGGGGTAAAGGGCAATGTCATGGCTCAGGCCAAGCGATTTCTTTTACTGGGAAAAAAAATCACTGACCTGAGCTTTTACTCTTTTTAGAATTTGCTCTATATGTGGCAGCAAAACAGCATTCACTGTAATGCCATTTCACTGGCATAATATAGACCCAATAATACTACATATATATTTGCATGGAGTGTACAGCCATTAGTTTGTCAACAGGCATTTTTCCATCAATGCCATCTTGTAGAATATTGACATAACTCACAAATTCTATGATCACTCATAATTTGCAGGTATCAGCCAATGTTGTCATCCACAGACATTCAGTTTTCACTTATATCATAGTTAAATGGATTCCAAGCAGTAGAGGACGAAGGATGGAGCACTGTTAAACACTCCTGCTTACATCTCAGCTATTGGAGGTGGATTACCCTATTTTGAGTATTTATTACATTAGTGAGCCACGTAGTAACCCCTATAATGATATTACCATGGATGCCTAAGGGTGTTTTTGTAAATGATGCCTGAGTGGGGGATAGAGTCACAATGTTTGGCTAAGTCCAGGGGGTTGTATGCCCTGAAGTCCCATCATCCAGGTCCTTGGTGACTGCCTCAGATATGTCCACCAGGTTTAACAGCCATGGTCTTCCTGTCAGAAATCCAAACTGTGTAAAGTCAACTGTTTGCAGATTACATCTATGCTTGTTGTTTGTTGATCAGCTCCATGATTTTCTCCATGGGCTTACAGGTATGCCTACTCAGGCAAATAGATCTATAGTTCTGGTGGTCAGTGGATGCACCACCTATGTGCAAGGGGATAATAGTTGCCATTGTCCAGTCAGCTGGCATGCAGCCAGTGATTACAGTATGATTGCAAGGATTCCTCAATGGTTTTAGTAATGCTTGTTGGATCCCATGTAGGACACAGCCTGGGATGTTTGCATGTACAATAGATGCTATGTATCCCCCATAGAGAGACCATTTTTGACCTGCTCTGTAAATATACAAGGTATGGGACAGGTTGTAGGAATGTTATGTGGCACATGTGGTGGGGACAGGGGAGTGCCATTGATGCAGTACCTGTGGGACAACAGGTAAGCTATGAGTACAGACCCATTATATGTGGTATCATTAAGTACGAGTTCACTGACAATCTGGTCCGTTCCTCTGAGGTTACACATGTAACTACACTGTGCATTATGGTTCTGCTTTGTGGGGGAGGCTAATTTGTCACATACTGTTTTTGGCAAATCATTGACGTCTGTTGAGCAAGTCATCCCAGTTTGACATATAGTTGATCCCCTTACAATGACACCACATGATAAGGCAATTATTGACATCCATCATTTTCCCTGTCAACTGAGTCATCATCCTAGGTGAAGGTCAAATGCAGCTGAAAGCTATGGGCATACCCACAATAGACACAGGGTGTCTAAGCTCAGTCATATGTCTGCATACAGTCCAGTGACATATGTCCCTAGTTGTACACACCTGCAAGAACTATGATGTCATTATGATACCTGATATACCCTGAGTTGCGGGAATGTGTGGTATGGCATATAATGTCAACCTACTGACAGCTAACTGTGACCTCTCCCATATGGAGCCTGGTGATATGGACATCAATATTTTGCACAATGTATTCACCTATCCTCTCCTCCTCCCACATAACACAAATACTTGCGAGAGATGCAGCTATTTAGCCAAACTGGAGGCTGAGTTCTCTCAACTCAGGACTGGCAAGACCAGACAGGAGGAGAAGGCAACTACATACCCCACCAAACCAGCCTCACATAATGCTACAACACCACTGAATCAAACACATAAACACACAAAGACATACTCGGAGGCTCTGAGTAAATATTTACCTAAACAGCAGAGGCCTCCAAAGCAGACACCCAAACAACTGCTACCTCAAGACACCCCACAAGCAACACATAAACCACAAAATCAGTGTGCAAAGCAGTCACAGCCCTTAAGGCCAAATACAACACCAAACATACTTGTCATAGGTGACTCCATAGTCAGACACACTGACGTCCCACTCACCAGGCTGAACAAGGAGAGGGTCACAGTAAGCTGCCTATCGGGCTAGAATCCGCCACATAACACAAGCACTCGGGTCACTCCACAGCAAGTACAAATATGACACAGTCATTGTCCATGCTGGTGTGAACGACCTGAGACATACCTCCCTGGACTACATGAAAAGAGACATAGAGGAGCTCTCTGATTATGTAGCCCAGGCAGGTATGACCCTGACCCTGAGCAGTATCCTTCCTTCACCAAGAATGATGCCACAATATAGAGACAAGATGATCAGCTTTAACAACTGGCTCAATGTCTGGTGTCATTCAAAGGGGATCCAGTGTCTGTCTGCCTGGGATGACATGCTTGACAAGCCATGCTGCTTCACAAGGGACGGCTTGCACCTGTCACCCCTGGGATTCCGGATATTGGCTAAGGCTCTTGCCACCCACATAGTGCCTTTTTTAGGCAAGGCTCAAATTCTAAACCTACCACCCTAGAAAACAAAAATGGGAAGAAACTGAGGGTAATGCTGCTCAATGCCAGAAGTCTAAATCTCAAAATGCACGCACTCGAGGCCCTTCTCAGTATGGAGAACATTGATGTCTGTGCTGTAACTGAAACCTGGTTCAAGGCTCCTGAGAGCACCTCAGCACTATTTGGTTTTACCTCATATCATGCGTTCTGGCCCCAAAACCCAGACCACACCACAAAAGGAGGGGGTGTATCCATATTCATAAAGGATACCCACACCTCCAGGTTGGTGGCAACGCACGAAGCTTCGGAAACCATTCAGGTGCAACTAACCATAGGCAAAACTGCTCTACAAATTGTAGCATGCTACAGGCCACCCTCTCAAACTCAGGAACCCCACACAGCCTTCCTGAAGACACTGGAGGGTATAAATGTATCTCCAAACACCATCATATTGGGTGACTTCAACTACCCGAATATAGACTGGGAACATTACTCAAGCCCTAACTTTCTAGCCCAACAGTTCCTGGAGTTCATAAATTCAAATGCCATGGAACAGCTAGTCACTGTTCCCATGAGAGGAGAAAATATACTAGATCTCATTATCACAAACATGGGGACAAAATGCTCCACACTGAAAGTATATCCCTCATTGGTGAGATCTGATCATAAACTAATCTCACTGGAAATCCACATCCCGCCTTCACCCCAAACAAAAAAGACCACAGTGAAGAACTTCTCTAAAGCAAACTTCACACTACTCAAGACTGGTTTGGTATCCTTCAAGGCCCCTGAGCCAGTGGAAACCACAACCCAAGCTGCGGAAGCCCTTACAAATGCCTTCTATGAACACCTCCAGGACTGCATGGATCAGGCAATCCCAAATAAAACCAAGGCTGTTTCCACAAAGGGAAAACGTCCAGTCTGGTGGACCCCAGCCATTAACAAACTTTACAATAAGAGGAGAAAGCTATTACATGATAGAACAAAATCCATAAAAGGGAAGTCACCCCTGATCATTATTAGTAAAAAAATATGAGCACTCATAAAATCAACTAAGGCCAATTTTGAGAGAAAAATTGCCATGGATTCAAAGGACAATCATAAGGCCTTTTTCAGCTATGTTAGGAATCTGGGTGGAAACTCCCAGATATGCTCAGAATTAGTCCAAAATGATACAAAAATCACTGAACCCACAGACATTGCCAACATACTGGCAGACAGGTTCAGTGCAAACTTCACCCCCCCTCTCCCCCCCTAAAGGAGAGATAACTATCCCAGCGGAGTGTAGCCTCCCAGACATCTCAAATGCACAGGTGAAAGCTGCTCTCTCTAAAGCTAAAAACACAGCATCAATGGGACCGGATGGTGTCCCCGGCTGTGTGCTACACAAGCTAAATGAGGATTTAAACCCGCACATAAGGCAGCTGTTTAATCTCAGCCTTACCACAGGATACGTGCCCAAGGAATGGCATACGGCAACTGTGGTCCCACTCCACAAAGGCGTGCCTCTACGGACCCTGGTAATTACCGCCCCATAAGCTTAACAAGTCTAGTCTGCAAAGCTATGGAGAGGATCATAATGGAGCTCATAAACAAAGATATAGGGGACTTGCAGACATTGGACCCGACCCAGTTTGGCTTCGTCAAGGGCAGATCATGCCTTTTGAACTTGGTCGACTTCTTCGAAACAGTCACCAAGGCCATTGATGAGGGAAAGGCAGTCCATACAGCCTACCTTGACCTTGCAAAGGCTTTTGACACAATATCCCACTCGGGTATTGTAGAAAAACTTACCAGCTTAAATGTAAACCCATATGTCACAAGATGGGTTGCAAACTGGCTTAAGGACAGAACCCACAGGGTTAGAGTTGCTGGCGCTATGTCAGACTCCAAGCCGGTCACAAGTGGTGTCCCACAGGGCTCGGTCCTTGGCCCCCTATTGTTCGGCATCTACTTCTCAGACGTACAGGCCAACATGGGAGGACTTTGGCTGACAAAGTTTGCAGACGACTGCAAACTGGGCGCCATAGTGGAAAGTGCATCAGACACGGATATCCTTCAGAAGGGATTCACGGAAACAGATAGCTGGTGCCAGAGCCATGGCCTGAAGTTAAATGCCAAAAAATGTATAGTCATACCCTTCGGGAAAAACAAGGTAACCCCAAGCTACCATATAGGTGGCAATCCACTAAGCACAGAAGAGGTTATCCGGGACCTGGGGACCCAGGTTGACAGTGGCCTTTCTTTTGACACTCACATTGCTAAAGTGGTTAGAAAGACCTTCTACATTGCCCACCTGATCATGAAGGGATTCACATCCAGATCTAGTGAGGTTATTGTTCCCCTGTACTCTTCACTTATCAGACCAATGATCGAGTACAATGCCCCATTCGGGATGTATCTCACCCGACATCTGCAGCAATTGGAGAGACCCCAAAAGTTCCTCACCAAAAGGATAAAGGGACTCCAAAATCTGTCATATGCTGCCAGATTGAAGAAACTCCAGCTCTATTCAGTCGCATACCGTCTGCTCAGAGGTGACATGTGCCTGACATACAAGGCCATGTCCAACCCGAATTAATGGACATGCTCCACCTCAAAAAATCCAAATCCACCAAAACCACTAGAGCAAGCGACTTAAACCTTAGCACGGATATAAACAGGACATGCTGGAGGGATAGATTTATCACTCAGAGACTCCCTATGCTGTGGAATAAAATCCCGGTCCATGTGAGGCAGAGCACCTCACTGGCTCTGTTCAAGAGAAATCTTGACCTGTGGATGGGAGATCGTAGGTTTACCCCGGGAATCATCTCTGTGTCACTGCTGGACAGAGGCACAACAAACTAATGGGCACAGTATTTTTTCATACAAGGGGTGGCGTAAGCCACAAAACTTTGGGCTAGGCTTATAAATGCCTTAGGGCAGATAGCCTAGTATAAACCTATGAACCTATGAACCTATGAATAATATGTTTGGTTTTGTGTTTTGGCTCAGGTGTTCGACCCGTGAGACACTGGTTCATGAACTATTATGTGTACTGTGCCCTCCAGAGGTATGATTATGTGTACTGAGCTTGCATATGATTTTCTGAGGTGTCTGTTGTTTGGAAATGTGTCTGGTAAGGAGCTCCACACATGCAGGTGTGTGTGTGGTATGAGTGGAGCAGGAGGTGAGCTGTACATGTTGGCAAAATGCTCATTGCCATATGTACCAACTGTTGTTTAAAACACCATGGAATTGAGATTTGAATTACAGTTGTATCTGTCACATTGGAATAGAGGTTTGAAATACAGTTGTATCTGTCACATGTTGTGTTTGTGTGGCATGGGAGCAGAGGGCTGGGGACACTTCCCACATCTCATCAGCAGTCATTAATAGTGCCATTAGTAATATGGTCATGTTTGTGTGTACGTCACAGCACGCCATCATTAGGCAGTGTCATGACAGATGGTGAAATGTAACATGTCACCTTTATGTAGGTTGCAAAAGGTAACACAGCACCTGCATGTGTGCCATACAATGCTTTGCCAGCCATGCGGCCCTTGGATAGACCATAATCCTGTTATTAGGCTTGGTTGCAATACCATACCTACAAATGTGATGCTGTTTAAGTCCAACAACGTTAGGGTAATGCTGCCACACCCTTGGGGTTGACAGCCTGACACACAATGTTTGTAGGCACTCCTTGCAGTGAACATGAGGACTTGTTTAATTTTGCTGACATTACATTAGCCTTGCAAGTTTACAATGCCTGTCAAGCAACTGGATGGCAAACTGGTTGTTGTGTGACATGATCTGGGAACACAGACATGAGTTCTGGGTTCATAACTGTACAGGATGACATACCTAGGACATGTGGCAGGTGGGCACACTTTGGCCAAAGGTGGCCAGTCATCTGCAGTAAGCCATCTGCAGTAAGCCATAGAGCCATATCATACAGATATTCACCATTAATCAATTGAAGGGTAGGATGACTGAATTGCTGTGAAACTGTCACCTAACATGGATCACCACTGCTGTGCTACTTGTTTCAGCAAGCTTGGACATCTATGTCACCAGACATTGTACATTATGTTGTGACACTGCAGTTGTGCCACTAATCATCATATGGTCAGTTACCTAGTGACATACCAACAGCTGTGGAACAGAAGGCATAATACATGCAAAAGTCAATTGATTGCTCATGTTTCTAATCAAGGCATCTTCCTGGAAAAGGGTATGTGAAGCCTACAGAAACTTGCATGATGTGGGACAACTATGTGGATGAACAAACAGGCTGTGTCTTGCTTCTCATCATGAACTTCATAGGAAGGTTTTGTGTGTGATGACAGAAAAAGTATCAGAGCATGGTATCCCAGGAGACAGTGGTTGTGGTGAGGCCAGCATTAATAGTAGCCAGGCACCCACAATTTAGTGGACTCCCCTGCGTTCTGCATTCTTCACAAGGTAATTGTGCCCCTTCAGTACACACCACTTGAGTAGTGTACAACTGCAGAATACCTGTGTAAAACTTCCTGCCTTACCTTCATAAGGTATATGTATTACCCTTCCCTCTATTGTTAGACTGTGCTCTGTACAGACACCTTGGATGACTGTTTTCTTAGAACATAATGGAAGTAATTGCAATACGTAGTTGCACAGAGGATAACTAGCATGCAGTGCCAAGCGGTGTCCCCAGATCTTTCAGTCATCTGATATGTAAAGCCATGAAAGGAGTTATTATGGAAATGATCAGTAACAATGTCATGCACCTACTGACACTGGACCAAATGCAGTTTGTTTTGCTCAAGGGCCAATAATGCCTACCCTAACTGGTGTACCTCACTGAGTTTTAAACTATGCAATGGTTGACAGGAATATGATTCACTCCACCTACCATGGCCTGACAAGGTGTTTGACAATATTAGGGCATCAGGCATTGCTGAAAACTATGTAGGTTATTTACAAAGTAGTATGCCAGCTGGTGTATAGACATGTGTCTAATAGTCATAATTTTGGAAGATAGCATTGGGTAGTCCAATGCAACAATGAGGCCAGTCACCAGTAGACTTCCTTCAGACATCATTAATGGAGTACCTCTTCTAGCCATTCTCTTCTCTGCCGTCATGGCCACTGTCAGTGACCTCTGACTGACTAAATTAGCAGGTGATTGCAAATTAGGAGCTGTCACTGAATCCCACACAGAACCAACAGTTATCCAGGATGGCCTGAGACACACGTTCAGTTGTTGTCAGAGCCACTGAGAAATAGTAAATGCCAAGGATTACACAATACTATCCATTTGCAAGTCATCCACCCCTGGAAAATATAGTAGCATCCACACACCACACACAGTTGAGCCATTACTCGGGAACTTCTGGACACAGAGAGTAATGTAGCCTTTGACTTTCACTGGTCAGTAAGATGTGGGGATCCATTTAATTTTGTACAGCCTATACAGAAAGGTATGGCATGTAAATCCCAGACTGTCATTATTATACTGTATTTGGCACTCATCACACCTATCATTCAGTGTGATGAGGCATATCTTCAACTGTAGCAGCCACACAGGTTCCATGGTAAACCAATACATATTGTAGATAACATGTCCTATGCAGGCCGTGTCAAGGCCGCAAATGTGTAGTCTGTCTCCTACATGCTTTGGAGGGGCAGGGTATGGCTGCCATACAGGGAAGTGTCAGATCCCACTGTGTACTTCCTGCTTATCCAAGACAGGACTAACACATGTATTACCTGTTCTACATACCTACACCTTCACTGTGGTATAAATAGTACACGCTGGAGAGACAGGTATGTAACCCATACACTATACCCCATATGTAACAGGCTCCCCATGCATGTGTAGCACAGTTCCACTGAAATGCACATCATGTGCATTTTATACAATGGGATTCAGAACAAGGCAATCATAACTGGTGTAGGACAAATGTCTGTAATGGACACAGGAAATCTGTAGGTGTGTCACCTCCATCACCACAGTTTGTAGATGTGTTAGCTCCTGAAACCCTGGTGACACATATCAAGGGCATCATACCTTTTTAGAGATTATGGATGCACAAGTAGGCTGAATTAATCCATTGTCCTTATTTGCCTGTTATACACATAGGAACCTATGGAGCCATGGGTCTATAATATGTGATCGAATGCCCGACCATGTAATATCAAAAGCAAAAAACAGTGAATGGCGAATTTAATGCAGGGAAAGATTTCCCTTTGCCGGTCGCTGGATTTTGCCATTTTCTCCGCTATGGAGTGATCTCAGAGTTGGTATATTTAGTTAGGGGGGTGTGGCAGCATTCACTGTTTTGCAGTTCGATATTACATGGTTGATGTTTAGGAGTTCGATCACCTAAATTTTCAATCATATAATATAGACCTGGAGCCATGCACATATACTGCTGTACCTTTCTGAAGACATATTTCTTCTTTGTTGACATTCCATCCTCTGCTGTGATGTTTATGAATTTATTGCCACTGTGTATACATAGGTGTCCCCCGCAGACTCCTGAAACTGAAACATAAACAAGTCCATCACATACCTTTCATTGTGTAAGTATACAGCCACTACAACATCATACAACATAAGTTACACAAAATAATGTATTTTACTCATTAGAGATGTCAGCATACAGTGGTTGTCAGTGACCAGTACAAGCGGCATGGCAAAGGCAACAATGGATTACACAAGTACATCTTAATTTATGGTCACCCTGTGCATCAGACACATAGCTTCATTTCCCTGCATTGATTATGAGGATGACAGGGATAAGGCATAGGTATCATCACTTGTACAGGTTGTTGTGTGGGGGCGCAGGAGGCCTAGGCTGACCCAATAGGTTGAAAGCATGTGAGTGAGTCAGGAAGGGAAGAAGGCAAAATGGACCATGGAAATGTGCTGTGTGTACCTACAGTTGACCTGATTTTGACAGTGGTGTGTGAGTGCGTGTGTGAACATAGTCAAGCTCAGTGATAGCCCTATATGTGTGTATGCTGGACAGCTTTAAACCATGCATGATACACCTAAAATTTCACCATCTCCACCCCTGAACATGGCAACTAGCTCTGCCAGGAGTTGTACTGGCATCTGCATGCCAAAGGTCAGAAGTGGTGCTAGTACCTGATGGTGACTGCTGTCTGCTGGGACAGTGTCCTCTATGGCAATGCCCAGGACCACAAGCCCATGGCCTGCCATGTCTTGGTGTGGACAGTGCACTCTCCTCTGGAGCACTAGATGTACTGCCACTACTGGAGCGTGATTGTGCATGGCCAAGTGGACTCTCAGTAGATGGAGTTGCTGACCTACATCCACGAGTCCAAAGTTCAAATCCAACCAGATGATCCATTACAGACAATTTGCATTCAAAGACAGATATTCTGCGATCTGTCTCAGACCAATGTCTTTCTACCACATCAGTGAACCAATCCAGGGTATCAGCAATGCAGTGGATGAGTCACAGATCTCAGACTGTGCTGTATCCATAATCCAGAGCATTCATCTGGAGTCCCTTTTAGAAAGTGCCTGTGTCTCCATAATGGTGTGAAACATTCTCCGAGTGAACCATGCTGAGACACCTGCAACAGGTGGTAGAAGGAAAGCAGGCCTCCTACAAGCATCCCTATCAATCCACCTGTGTGGAGCCTTGACAGCTGTTTGGCTATGGCTAGTGTCGACATTCACTATAGCCATAGTTGCCACACTTTTCTGTTCAATGTCCTGTGATGACCCACCACAGGAGCAGTAATCAAGGTGTCTCAATCCTCACTACTGGCAACAGTGGGGGACATTCACTGAGAGGATGACAAGTACACACACAGTATTTCCAGATGCAGATCTCTGCATCAAGTACAATTTCCCTTATGATCACACAGAGACCACAGTCAGTTAGGGACTGGTTTCTCCCACTCTTCCAGATCTACAATAAGATTCCCCACTGGCACAGCTATAGAGTTGAGATCTCAACTGAGTGACCAAGCTAAGACCTCCAGCACCCTCTCTCCCACTGGTGCTTCATGTCCTTGTCCATGTAGCCGATACACATGATCTTTGAGGTTTGATTTGCACACACACACACGCACACACACACACACACACACACACACACACACACACACACACACACACACACACACACACACACACACACACACACACACACACACACACACACACACACACACCTGGGAAAGGCTGGCACAGTTTACTAGCTATGCCCCCTTCTGCCCAGACTATACGGTAGTTTTCACTGCCACCAGTCACGCCTTATAAGCTATCTTAGGGCCCTTAACAAAGGGTGTCCATTCTTACTGTTTAATATTAATATTAATATAAATGGTAGTTTGACCAAGAGCAAGATTGTTAGGAGTGGTCCAGACAGTGTCACCAAATAAATATGCAAGTACTCTTAAAACTTAAATATCACTACACAGATTAGCCTCAATGAAAGATTTAAATATAATTAATAATAAATAATAAAAAAACAAGACAATACTAAACATATATTCACAGTGACATCAGAGTTAAAAAACACATAAAATATTTAAAATACGTTGCAGTACAGGCTCGCAAAAATAAAGAAAAAACATCTAAACATAGCTTTACTATATTCCTGACTGTATCTAACTGAGTTATACTGTTCCCTAGAAACTTGCTTCATTAGAGTGATTTTGTTGCTGTCAGGTCCAAGACATAATGTAGAATGATGTGTCTCACTAAGAAATTTCTCATATTAATATCTAAAATATTACTGCTGGGATAGCTTTCAGAATGTCATAATTCATGGTCATCTGACTTCTACTTCCCAGGCCAAAACCCACATTGCTAGAAGCTGGCAGTGTTTAACATCTACCTGTAAATATATGCAGACAAGAACTTTTTCTCAGATCTTTGGAAGATGATGGAAGTCATAAAACAATTGCATTCCTTCATGCTTCAAAAGTTACAATTAGATCACTACAAGGACACAGAAAGTTTCTTAGTATAGACTTTATGTCTCTAGCTGCATTGAAACCTTGATAGATAGGCTCTTTATTGCATAGCCTATAAAGTAATTTAATTTCAAATATTTTTCTGAAGTTTGCTGTACTGAGGTTAACCCTCCAGTTTGCTCTGTTAAGCATATATATTTAAACAGTTACAATAGTACACATATGTTTCTGCTCTCTTCCAGTAGGGCACTCTGTGATTACATTTCAAACACAGCACTCTACAAATACCTTTTCAACACTTGTCTGTAGAAGCACTTTGATATACACATGACATACAGTTCTAATACATTTGTAACACAAGCAGGTTGTATAAATCATTTCAATATTCACCAATGACATATAATTATTTACAAAATTCCAGCTAGCTGTGCTGGCAGTATCTCCTTTTGTCACACTCCATTCCCCATTTGAAGACTGAAGCTAGTTTTTCAAGTGACCCTTGAAAAATGTTGCTTGAAAGTGATGTGCTTGTCTGGGAATACATTACCCCATTCCCTGTCTTGCGAGTCCATCTGCGTTGTCATTGCTGACAGCAGTACAGTGCTGAGCTATCATATCATATGCCTGCAACCCTAAGCTTCACCATAGTATCTTGAGATTTTGCTGAGAGTCTTGATGTAGCCAGAGATCCCCCTCAGACTCTGCCTGCATTCTACTGCATATACTTAGCACCAGGGCCTGTCTATCATGATAAGGTTTCATGGTGTTAACATGGTGCAATGTGTGCCCCTGCCTCCAGCCTAGCAGTTCTACCATGTAGTGGGTCCCTCCCAAGCTGCCTGTAGCTTGTTGTGTCTGACAGGAATGAGAATTGTAACCTGCTGTCCCACAGTATATTCTCTGACTCGAGCATTCCTGTCATAACAGACCTTTTTCTGCTGTTCAGCTTCTGCCAGGTTCTTCTGGGTCAAGCCCACGAGTTGTCTGAGCCTTGTCCTGAGATTTAGGACATATGCTAAAACAGACTCCTTGTGGGATTCACACTCACCCTCTCACTCATCACAAATCAAAATTAAGAGGCCCGCCTCACCCTATTCCCATAAAGCAACTCAAAGGGTGAAAAACCTGTGGATTCCTGGGAACCTCTCTGTAAGCAAATGGCAGATTGGGCAAATATTCATCCCACTCCCACTTAAACTGGCCTGCAAATGCCTGTAGCATGATCTTTAGTGTAGAGTTTAGCCTCTCCACCAGAGCATTAGTCTGGGGGAGGTAGGGGGTGGTCTTTGGGTGCTTCAACCCACATCACTCCCACAGACAAGCCAGCAAGTCTGATGTGAAATTGGCACCTCTATCAGTCAGTATTTATTTTGGGAAATCTACCCTGCTGAAAATCTCTAACAAAGCATTTGCCAACGTTTCTGCCTCAATGGAGGACAGAGTCACTGCCTCAGGGAATCTAGTAGCATAATCTACTACCACTAAGATATACTTCCTCCCTGTGAACCTTGGTGTACTCAGAGGCACCACAATATCCATAGCTACCCTCTGAAACGTCTCTTCAATCACAGGCATAGGCATTAAAGGAGCTCTGACTTTACCTTCTGCCTCGCTACTTTTTGGCACTGCTCACAGATCCTGCAGTACCCTGCTACATCCCTGGAAATCCCAGACCAATAAAAGTTCTGCATAATATGTTTATTTGTGTACTTTATGCCCATATGACCTGCAAAGGGAATATCATGGGTTATAGCTAGAAGTGCTAAACTGTAGGCTATGGGCACCACCAACTGCTGTATTACCTCACCTTCCAGCCCTTCCTCAGGTGTCCACTCTCTATACAGTAACCCTTTGTCTCAGTATACAGATTCCCCTTTCCTTGAGAATCAGGTGTCTCCTGACTACCTCCCTAAAGCCTTGGAATATAGAGTCTGAGAGCTGAGCCTGTCTCAGCTCTATCTTTGTAACCCTTCCCAGCTCCCTTTCCACAGGAAGTGTGGTATCCTCTGACAGCAGTGCCTCACTGTCTGCCTGGGTACTAATAATCATCTCTGCCCTTGCAGTCACTCTGTCCAAGGGAACGTCAGTACCCACAACCAGCTGTGGCTCACCTTCAGTGTCACTGCCACAGGACAGCTCTTTCCCTGAAGTAGCCCCATCACCAGTCCTGGCTTCAAGTGTGTGGTCTGTTTGGGTCCTCACAAGGCTACACATGCCTGTTTCCAATCCTCACTGCATGTCACTGCATGCACACAAGATACTGCATTATCAAAATCATTCCCTGTCAGGACATCTGCAGGGATATCCTCAAACACACCTATGTGTTTGCTTCCTTTTACACCCTCCCAGTCAAGGTGAACCCTAGCTAAAGGTATTTGGAATGGGGTCCCTCCTAAAGCTCTGACTGGAGAAGACTGCCCAAGCAGGTAGTGCTCTTTTTTAACTATTGCAGGCTTCACAATGGTTAGGTTGTTGGCTTTGTCTCTCTTAGCAGTGGCCTGTTTCCCATCTACAAAGATAGGATGCAACCTGTTGTGGTAGTCTGGTACCCTTGTTGCCTCCAGACAACTTACTGCTGGCATTCTGTCATTCCCGCTTACTGGCTCACCTACATTTTGTTCCCCACCTTGCCTCCATGGACATCTATATGCTACATGGCCCCACTGGTTACATTTAAAACATTTTTCCCTGTTACTAGTGGACTCTGTTGGGGAGATTCAGGATGCCCACCACGGGTTCTCTTTTAACATGTGCAGCACTGGTAATCCCTTTCCTGTGCAGTGATGCCTTGCTTGCTAGGTATATGTCTCCTTTTTTCCCAACTCATCTATGGTGTTACATTCTCTATCTGCCAACCAGATTCTCATGTACTCAGGCAAGGTGATAAGGGCTTGTTCCATCACCAAAGGGTCTGCCAGCCCTTCAAATGTGATGTTCTGATGCACACTCACCAACCTATGAAAATAAGTTCTTAACTCAGCAACATAATCACACACACTTTCATCTGCCTTGCATCTTTACTCCTCACAAAACATTTTTTCTATAAGCTTCTGGTGTTAACGTAAAACACTCTAATAAACAATTTTTAACTGAATTATAAATTAATTAATCAATCAGTATCAGACAATTTAGAAACAGTAGTTACAGCTTTACCATGGAGTAAGGGGATCAGGAACTGTACCCAGAGCCCTTGGTCAACATTATACTGTTTACATACTCTTTCAAACATATGAGTAAAACTATTGAAATTATCACCCTCTGTAAATTGTGGAAGAAATTTACTGACCTGTATTACTTCTGGGGTTCAGTTATTCCCTTCCCCATTACCTGCATGACTCTGGTGAAGAATAAGCATCTCCTACTCATGTTGCCTCTGTCTCTCATTTTCCACCACTTACAGATGTCTCAATCTCTCTTCTGATTCTAATTCCAAACTCCACAGTCCCACTGCTGATTCTGATTTGATCTCCAAATGCCAGTCTCTGTTGCTTCTAGTTCTAAACATTTTTCCTGTTCAAGTTTGTTTAACTCCAGATGGATTTTTAAGTCCTCTGTAGAAAGTTGAATTGTCCATTTTCTGGAAGTTGTACATCCCCAAGGCCAGTCTGATCATCCTCCTGGTTTCTGGTCTGTGATGCAGCTGTGGTTAAGGCTGCAATGATTTCTCCTTTAGTCGGGATGGCATGCACTAGTCCTTTGGCTTGGCACATCTCAACCAACTTGTTCCTTGTCAGTTTGCCTTAACCCTCTGCTGACATCCTTGCCTACTCTTCCTGACTAAATAAGCTTACAAAAAATAAATAAAACTATTGTGATATGAACTCTGAATGTCTACCATGTGATTGCTTGAGAGGACAAACACCTTCTTTAGTACCACTGTTTACAGGCTACAGGAGTTGATATCCACACCACTGAATCCCAATATTTGATGTGTTGATCCCACTACTGCCAGCCAAATGTGACAACCCACCTCTGGACCAGTAATCAAAGAGCCTTAGTCCTCACCACTGGCAACAGTGGTGAATGTTGACCGAGAGGATGACAAGTACATACACAGTATTTCCAGATACAGCTCTCTGCATCAAGTGCAATTTCCCTTAGGATCACACAGAGACCACAGTCAGTCTGGGGCGGATTTTTCTCTCTTCCTCCAGATCCCCCTGTAAGACTCCCCATTGGCATAGCTATAGAGTTGAGATCTCAGCTGAGTGACCAAGCCAAGACCTTCAGTACTATCTCTGTCCAAACAGTGCTTCATGTCCCTGCCCAAGTAGCTGACATACATACACACACACACACACACACACACACACACACACACACACACACACACACACACACACACACACACACACACACACACACACACACACACACACACACACACACACACACACACACACATACACACACACCTGGGAAAGGCTGGCACAGGTTTACTAGCTATGCCCCCTTCTGCCCAGACTATAGGGTAGTTTTCACTGCTACCATTCACTCCTTATCAGCTACTTTAGGGCCCTTAACAAAGGGTGCTCAATCTTACTGTACAGTATTAATATTAATACAAATGGTAGTTTGACCAAGAGCAAGGTTATTAGGAGTGACCCACACATTGTCACCATATAAATATACAGGTACTCTCAAAACTTAAATATCTCTATACAGATCAGCCACAATAAAATGTTTAAATATATTTAATAATAAATAATAAATAATAAAAGAACAAGACAATACTAAATATATATAGTCACAGTGGCATCAGAGTTCAAAACCACAGGCAATATTTAAAATAACATTACAGTACAGGCTCACACAAATAAAGAAAAACATCTAAACTAAGCTTTACTATATTCCTGGCAGTATCTAAGAGAGTTGTAATGTTCCCTAGAAACTTACTTCATTAGAGAAAGTCACATGTGCTGAGTGGATCTTGTTGTCAGGTCCAAGTCCAGGCATAATGCAAAATGCTGTGTCTCTCTAAGAGACTTCTCAAATTAATATCTAAAATATCACTGCTGGAATAGCTTGCAGAATGACATCATTTCCGGTCATCATTCCCAGGCCAAAACCCGCATTGCTAGAAGCTGGCAGCATTTAGCATCTACCTGTAAAAATATCCAGACAAGAGCTTTTGCACAGCTCTTTGGCAGATGCTGAAAGTCATAAAACAATTGCATTCCTTCATGCTTCAAAAGTAGCATTTAGTTCACTGCAAGGACAATACAGAAGGAAAGCTTCTTAGTACAGACTTTGTGTCTCTAGCTGCATTGAAAACTTGTAAGATAACCTCTTTATTGCATAGCCCATAAACTAATTTAATTTCAGATATTTTTCTAAAGTTTGCTGGACTGAGGTAAACCTTCCAGTTTCCTCTGTTAAGCATATACATTTAAACAGTTCCAATAGTGTAGGTACATTTCTGTTCTCTTCCAGTAGGGCACGCTGTGGTTACATTTCAAACACAGCACTCTACATATACATTTTCAACACACATCTGTGCAAGAAGTTTGATATACACATGACATACAGTTCTAATACATTTGTAACACACGCATCTTGTATAAATGTCCACCAATGACATATAATTATTTACAAAATTCCAGCTAGCTGTGCTGGTAGTATCTCTTTTTCTCACAGTCCCCACCCTCTGAGTATCCAATATCTGTGGCGTCCAAGGACTGGGTATTTGTAGGCATACTGACTGTGTGCAGTGATAATGAGGGCAGAAGAGGATGTAAACCTTTGGGACAGATTCAGCTCCTGCAACCTCCACCTGTGCTTCTCTTTGGCCACCATCTTTATCAGAGTCTGAAGAGACATTACATCAGGTTGTGCTGGGGACAGAGATAGATCCCTCCCGGTCACCTGTGATAAAAAAGGGAAAAGCAGTGCATTAATACCTGCACTATTATGCTCTGCAGTACTATGTTGCAATATATGTAAAGCTGTATACACTGTTGTCCCTATTACAGACCTGTTTAACCCCAACCTCATGCAGTAGGACATGAAGACATTGCTCTTCTCATAAACATCTGTAGTTGCTTGTAAATAAAAGCTCTTTAAACAACAATCTCATCAACAATGAGGTTCACTGTTGACATTTGTGAAGACTCTGCATGATTGACACATATGGCAATCTGTACTATCCTGACAATGCTGTCACATATATCATTGTGATCACACCTACAAGGCATAGATATAACTCTAAAGTGTGTACAGTCAGTCAGAAAATATCTGTGCAGTTGGCAATCATGCTGACAGTACAGCAATCCAGCCAGCAGGCCTGGGATGAAACTTTAGGGAATACATTGCAGTAAATCTACATCTGTAACTAAACAGTGTTGTGCTTACCAGGAGCAGAACCATGGCTGTTTTGTTTACCAGGAGCAGGACCATGAGCTTGTCTGATTCCTGATGGACCTGAGAAAAGTTGATGGAGAAGTAATGCAAACACCACCGCATGTAGTACTATAATAGGGTAATACATCCATATATCTCACATTTACAGTAGCTAATTTGTTAATTTTTATAGTGGTCAAAATCTGAGCATGAGATTCAAAGTGCAGTAAAACTCCTTCCCCAAAAACAAACACCTGACACCCACGTAAAAATATGTACACCCTGACACACTGAGTGCTGCATTATTCCAATGCTGATCAAACTAAGCCTACCTGGACACACCTCTGGCATGGATACTGTGCCACCCACATCCACAATATATAGTGCGATGGATGCCTGAGAGCTTTTGTATTTTCATAAGTTTGCCAGGAATTCCTCAGTGGCTGAGAGTGGTTGTTCCACTGCATGCCCTCCATCAGTGACATCCCAATCCCTGGCCACATCTGCTGCTTTTCTGCATGCAGCATTTATCATATCTGTCACATGGTGTTGTACCTGCTCATATGTCCTGCTCTGGTGACCTATAGCATTAACATCATGGACAAGGTCAGCCCACAGTGCTTCTCACTATTCCTTGTTTTGCCTCCCCCTGGATAGTAGGAGTTCACGGTGTTAACAGAGACCTTCCAAGACTATATTGTTCTCGGCATCCATAAAAGGGGCATGGTGTCTTGAATACATAGGTTCATAGGTTCATAGATTAGTACTAGGCTAACTGCCCTTGTAAACCATTTTAAGCCTAGCTAATTATCCCTTGTGGGACTCAAACCCTGCACCTTGTGTTTGTAAGGCAAACACCTTAACCATTAGACCACCCTCCCAACCCCCAACATGTTTCCTGAAAGACAACAAAATGGGAACACATGTCAGGATCACATATGTGGAGGTACACTATGTAGAGATAGAGCAATAACAGAATGGCCGGCAGTATCCATTGCTTGATCACACTTGTCATATTCCACAGTGTGCGAACATACTAATTGTTTGGATACAACTAAGATACTAGCAATAGTCATCTATTCCTGTTTGTGCCATGACAGATACTGCTGTATGATCACACACCTAACATAGGAGTCCATTGTAGTGTTGCCCCTAGTGGTAACTCCCTGATAATATGTCAAAATAACAGTGCCCAACAAATAGCAGTGTGCTATTACAATCACTATAAAAAGACATTCCCACTAGACCAGTGTGCTACATTGGCAAAAAACATTCCACACTTGTCCGTCCTTTGTAGGTGTAACAAATCTGAAGATCAATGACATGTCATCATTACAGATGTAAGAAAGGCTTAAAGCCGTAATCCCCTTCCCCCCTAAGTATATTCACACATATACATCATGTTGTATACAAAAAGGTTACATGCCTGATGCAGTACAATGCTCCCTGTTGATGTGCAGATATATAAAATTTTTGGCAATGTGTTTCCTGTGTGAAGAAAGTCTCATACAGAATAGTTACCCTAGCTAGCTTTTTGCCTTTTTAACATGGTTCTTATTACCAGGTGATTGGCTGTTAACCAATCTGTGGTTCTGAAATGCTAAATGCAGCCACCACAGCTGATTTGCAGTATAATCAGACAATGACATGCAATCACTGAACAATATATAAGGCCTCGATGTAGATTAGAAGCCACTACTGATATGTTGTGCTGGAAATTTCTGGGGTCAAGATACTACATCATCACAGAGAGCACGTCTGTAGCAGTTACTTTTTACATACAGATGTGTGTGCTACAGGCTGCAGCTGATGCTGCAGGCAATAGGCACAGGCAGAGAGTATGAAGACTTTGGAGGACAACAAGCTGTAAGAGTAACTGTGGGAGCTGTGGGAGCCTTGTTGTAGAGGCAGAGACAGATTGAGGGTACCCATTTCACTGCACTTTAAGGCATGCATTTAAGATAAGTATGTTAGCCAATGGTATTATTACCAGAGTAATAGGCAACAGGTTTGTTGTGTTCTTGAGCAACATAGGAGGTAAATATACCATTATGTCATCCATTTGGTTAACTGCCAGGCCATGTGTTACATTATGGTAGTCATTTGAAACATGTGTGCATGCAGTCCTTGTTACTAGCAGGACCTCCATATGTATATGTTAATTATGCAGCTATGCTAATCTGTAATATCATTATGAAATGATTGTGGGCTATATGCTGATATTAGTGGGCGTCATTTGCATAACCTAAGTTAAAATCCTCTGAGAATGCATATCAATGCATGATCTGACACTTTATGCACTTTATAGTATTGCTAAAGGGATATGTCAGCTGTGCTCCTATCTGCAGGCCTTTGACTTCCATCATTGAAAGGCAGACATTGCACCTGAAATGCATTTTGTGGTTATAGAGTGGATGACTCACTCAATCATTGATAGTTTCACAA
This sequence comes from Protopterus annectens, assembly GCF_019279795.1. Taxonomy (NCBI): domain Eukaryota; kingdom Metazoa; phylum Chordata; order Ceratodontiformes; family Protopteridae; genus Protopterus; species Protopterus annectens. The sequence continues at coordinate 1,507,764,708 of NC_056744.1, forward strand.
TAATGTAATTTAAATTCTACACACCACTGGGTTTGAAACCAGGACCATGTGTGGCAAAAATCACTGGCTGCATAGCATTTAACATACTGAGCTACTGAGTCACTATTACCACATGAGTATTTGTCATGATATAAGTTCTCACATACAGGCTATGAAATACCTCCATTACATCCATTATGTTCCTGGCTTTATAGGGATGTATTTCTCCACCAGAGTTCCAGTTGAACATGTATTTTGGCATTAATGTTTCAGCAGGTGTATTTCTAAATGTTGCTGGTAAAAGTGCACATTTAACTCTATTAGATACCTCACTTACATCCATTATTATGTGTCTGGCTTTCTAGTGGTGTAGTCCTGTACCAGAGTCCAAGTTATATTTCCACTTTTTCATTACTTTTTCAGCAAGTTTGTGCAATGCGGCACAATGTGCAGCTGTGGTTAAGCATCCTTAATGAGAGTAAGTTGCCATTATTATCTTTTGCTTAAACCACCTCTTTTAATTAACAGTTGTATGGCGTAGCAGGTTAGTGCACTGATGAGATGGTCTTGGGTTCAAATAGAGCACAGGTGTACCTTTTGTCCATGTCTATTATCATTTCAAACACATATATCAATATTGCTCCATTTAGCTGAACTTAGTGACACTGGAAGAAAAGAAAAATGGGGAGACAGGACACTGATGAAATGGGGTGAAAGCTGGGAGAAAACCATAGTTAAAGGCAGGTAAGTATCTGCAGGAAGGGTATAGGAAAGATCCATAGTTATCCATTTCTTGTACAACAACTGTGCACTTTAACAAAATTTGTAGATGCATTTGGACTGTCACCCCAGAGAGAGGGGTGAGGAAAACATAACTGCATTGTCAAGCCTATTAGACCAAAGTATGTGTGTCCAGTGAACACGTGTATGAAAGTATATGAAATGGAGAGCTATGTATGAGACAATATTTTTTTTTGGGGGGGGCAGGTGCCCATTTTATTTTTTAAGGTGAGAGTGGAATGTTGGGGAAGGGACATAGGTACATGTGGGGGAGGTAATTTGGGAAGGTGAGGAAGCTTTTGCAAACAAAGACAGACAAGAGGGCAGACATGGTTGGTGTGTGACACAAGAGGGGGTAAACACCTTGGAGAGGGAGGGTATTGTGGAATCCCAGTCTCAGGTGTATCCACAAGATAGCAGTGTGACTCAAGCTCCCACCCATTGAACTGTCGGTACTGCTCCTTCCCTGCCCCTGTGGTGGCAGTGGTGGAAGCTGGCATCCGGGGTGATGTTTCCCCACCAGGTTGGCAAGCATGCACCCCATCTGGCATAGGCAACGTATGAAAGTTCGGAAGGACATCCTGTGCACCAATCCTGGTAGTTCATCACAGGTGGAAAAATCACCCCCTCCACCTCTGCTCCCAGATGGGGGTCCCAGCCCAACCCCGTTGTTGGAAATCCCCAATGCCACAGGTAGTGCATGGTCAGCAGAGGGGGCACCATCAGGCTGTGGCTTAGACATTCTGGGCTCCGGTGCCACAACTGGAGGAACCAAAGTAGGTGGATCAGCTGGAACTAGCTTACCTTGTTGCTCTGTAGTAAATTAGATATAAAGATAAGTTAAGATTAATAATAACCAAACCTTTGTTAGTATTAACATAATGGAACATAACATTGATTAATCCAAATCCACATTAAGGTATATTATGTGGAATGCAACAATAAATAACATAACAGTAAGTGTGTTAATAGCAAACCCGTATGAAATAATCCATAAGACCAAAACAACAGTTAGTTTAATGGAATATATTAATATTAAATCATAATAATAAATAACATCAGTAAATTAAAGAAGGTAAGGGATGGGGAGAAAGAGAGACATACCATTAGTGAATTCACAGATGATATTACTACACAGACTACTAATATATACTTCTACAGGTGTGCAGTGTCAGTTTTAAGTACAGTGACTCCAGTTCTTCTATAGATGATGTTGCGCATACATAGCTCTCAAGCTGTTAGCATGGGACAGTATGGGCTAAGCACTAACAAATGCAGGTACACAAGTACACAGAACTGTTTCACATACTGTGCTCATACATTACTACCAAGGTGTTCTGTAAATGGATTTGCAAATACATCGCATTCTAGATAATCATTTATCTGCAAATCAAGGACCAGACAGATTGGGCAGTTGTCATTACATTATAAAAACTCATGTCAGTTGAGAGGTAGATTTGTGTACATTAAGGAGAATAGACAGCCACTCATGTCTTAGTTGGTTGGAATGGGAGTAGAACCCAAAAGCTGTGACTCCATGGGACATGTGCACTTAATGTAACTACTGACTGCAGTTACATTAGAACACACATGCAATGAATACAGCCCTACTACAGTTATTTGAACACATTACTTATCAAAGCACAATCCTATTTAAACGTTATTGTTATTGTTCCTTTAAATCTGTCACTTATACACATGCTGTCTACCCAGAATGTGAGCTATCTTATCCATATACTTTGTTCCTGGAGTGGGAGGAATACAGAGTGTTATTTGACTGAAAGTGGCCTGAAGACAGCTCTGAACCATACTGTGGGTTATGCAATACATATATCAGGCAACTAGTTTTGCATTCTTTATTAAATACATTTTTACAGTTGACTAGAGTCACATTAGAACACACATGCAGTGAATACAGCCCAACTGCAGTTATATGAGCACATTACTTTTCAAAGCACAATCCTGCTTTAAACTTCATTGTTATTGTTCCTTCAGATCTGTCATGATATCTGCCCAGAACATGGGAACCTTACCGATATACCTTTTTCCTGGAGTGGGATGAATAGAGAGCATTATTTGACTGAACGTGACCCGAAGACAGCCCTGAACTGAATTGTACTGTGGGTTGTGCAATACATTTATCAGGCAATTACTTCTGCATTCTTTATTAATTTCCTTTTTACAGTTGACTGCAGTGACATTAGAATACACATGCAGTGAATACAGCCCTATTGCAGTTATTTGCATATATTACTTATCAAACCACAATCCTGCTTTAAACCTTATTGTTCATTGTTATTGGTATTGTCTATTGTTTATTGCACTACAGTTATCAGAAAATATCCATACTTACCACACCCATGGCACATCTTGGCAGGCGCCTGGCATGAAATTGGACATTGCAAGCCCATTCAGCTGCAGCTGCTGGAACAGAAGCACACCACTATGCATACCAGTTTTGCACTGATTCAGCTTGTATTTTAGTAAAGTAGTAGCAAACACATTTATGCATCTGTGAGACATGCCCAGCCCTAGCCTCTTGGACCCATGTGTCCAAGATTCCCCTCTTCCTTTGCTTCAGGTCATCATCGTGGTGATGACACTGCTCACCAATGCAGGGCATACCAGTAGCACTGGTGAAATCTCTGGCCAACCGATCCCAGGCTTCACTTTTACATTCTGAGCCCTGGTAACTGCCTTGCAACCACCAGGGTTCATAGTTTTGGACCAAGAGTCCAACAAACACTCTGGACTCCTGCACACCCCATCTCTGTGCCTGAAAGTGCACTCCCTCACCAACATCGCCTGGCATATCTACAGTTTACTATGGACTCCAATGAATGCTGTGAATTTCTGCCTATTGGCCTTAATATAGGCTGCTTTCCCGCCCTTACATGTCATAGTGTAACATTCAAAAACATGCTGCATTGCTTAGCATCGCACAAACCAGCATAGCAGAGCTGAGCATCACATAAACTTGACAACCATGTTTCAGCGGAGCTTATCGACAAGCAAACATGAATAGCCATTGACCATGTTTAAACAGTGCTTAGTATTGCACAGATTTTCCAAATGTATCAATTTTGTTCTTGAATTAAACCACCTTTTAGATCATCTCACACATTTTCATAGCAATAAATGTGAAAAAGTATGACTGCTCAGGACTCGAACTTGGGACCTGTTACACTTTAGGCCATGGCTCAAACTATTTAGCTGTGTAGATAGTAAGAGAACCAGTATACCCTCACATATATTACTAAGCTACCTGTTAGCGTTGCTAACCCCAATGCGGTGCCATGCAAACAGCCATTCAAAAAATTAAACAAAATAAAAAAGTAGACAATAATAAATAATTAATTTCATCCAGTTTTATTTTTAGATGTCTGGCAGGTGTCATCTATATATGTGTAAGTGCAGCTCGGCACTGCTGCACTCTTCGCATCACCACACAAACAGACATTAAAAAAAATTAAACTTCACACATATTTCTACACTAGCAGGGTACATTACAGGGATTATTATCCTGTGCGTAACATCTGTCCAGGAATTTCCTGGACAATCCACAACCACAGGGTAGCCTCTACACTACTGCCTACATGGATTCAATAGCCATGTTACTATGATCTCCCTTGGCAGCGCACCATGATTAGTATGCATGGTGCAGTGTTGAGGGGGAACCGTGGATGTGTACATGGGTACATCCCATGTAAACTCTACATAGAGCCTACACCAATTTTATTGAATCCTGGGGTGCATCTAGTCATAGCTCCATCTTAGTTTTTCATATGGCTCCATAAAATTGTTCACACTTTATTCTTGTTGATACATTAACTATCTGCACTTTAATCATACAATATAAGTGCAGTTTTTATCTTTTGTACAGAGTACAGCTTTTGATAAAGTGCTCATCTGCCTTATTTTAATAAAGGGATTGAGCTATATTGAAACATCTCCAAGCTTCTCCTTTCTATCTTAATTAATGGATGTTCTATATTAGCTAACACTTTACCTCCCTACAGCAGAAAGATAAGGAACTATCGACAAGACACTGGTGAATCCCACAGATAGATCAAATATCAGTCACACTGCCATATCCAGATTATATCTAGAAATAAGACATTGTTGACTTCTACATAGCCACAAAGCTAAGAGTAGGTGTGTTGTATTGTTTTATAACATTAAATAAGTTGCTTAATTTCTGCCTTCCCTTAAACCTCATTCCTTGTCCTCCAAAATATTTTTCTGCATGTATTGTTCCCACAATTTACATTTTTTCTATGTAATGTCCTCCTAGCCATTTCATATGATCCCACTTCCAGTTTTTTATCTCTGTTTCAACATTCAATACTTCAAATACAGGTGATTTATACTTTGATTACCATTTTATAGTAATTGAGGTTTGGTAACCCCCAGAATTAAACTTAACAAGGTCTTACTATGTCTAGGCAATTCAGATCATGTATCCCAGCTCAAAAAATAATTTCATTAGGTACACCAATTTATTCACCTACTATTTCTGACAGAAAACTCTGTGGAAAAGGTCTAAAGTCTGCCAACTTTTTACACTCTTAAAACAAATGTTCCCAGTTACTTCTATCTTCCCTATCACAGCTCCAAAACTTATCATCTACCCCAAGAAAAATACTTTGGAGTCTGCTTGGGGTATAAAAATACATCCAAACACTTCCAAGCAAAATACCTAAATCTTCCAGACTTTATTGCATGCTTGGGAGCCATACATATATCCTCCTATTATTACTTTGTAAACTGTTATCTAATCTCTCTTCCCAATCTTTTCTAACCTCCTCTGATTGATTCCTAAAGTTATTGTCAATTTTTATATGCCCTATTAATTATCTTTATTCTGTTATAGATTCAGCTAAAAAGCTCTACCAGTGCATGTCTTACTCTTAAGATCCCCTTGTCCATTTTTCTTTGCCTATATTCTGATATCAATCCCTGATAAGGGAGGCAGTCTCTAGCTTGCAGTCCAAATGTCTTCTTGGCCTTGTCACATTCTATTACCTTTCTCTCTCTAATTACTTGCTCCCAATACCTTAGTTTCTTTGCCATTTTCTTCCAATAAATTTCAGTCCTGTCTTACCTATTCTGTGTACCCCTAATTGCAATAATCCCTATCAGCAGGATCTTCTTTCTGAATTCTTGTGTTAGCTTGGTTCTTAGAATATTTTCTGCTACTTTATGAACATAACATTCTGAATAACTGTTGCTATTCTCCTTAATGATGTACTTCCATAATCCCACTCACAACTTATTTCTTCTTTTTCTCCCTGCTTCATCATTCCTTTCCACTTTGAATTGTAGCTTTTTGATTGTGCTACATATAAGAGTCTCAACTGTGTAGCTGTAAAATATCCCTTTAAATCAGGTAATCCTAAATTACATTGTTATATTGGAAGAATCAATTTGTCCCAAATAACTCTTGCCCTCTTCCCCTCCCAGATAAAATCATTCACTCTTTATTAATTACTGTTTACATCTTCTCCTCTGATTGATAAAAATATGCCTGACTTATGTATAAAACTAAATATACTATAAAGATTTTTACTGCTTCTATTTTGATATCCATATCCATAGACAAGAGTTCTAGTTTCTAAGTTTTTAGAATTATCTTTTAGTCTCTTTTAAAATAACCTTAGTTGACATTTCTTTTTAACCCATACTCCTAAATACTTCATTTTATTATGACCCCATAAATATGTGCATTGCTAAACCAATCCATGTGTGAGTATATAGTTTCTATATTTAGCCATTGTTTTATCTTCATTAATTTTATAGCTAGAAAAAAGAAATGAAACTGTCTCAGAATGTTCCACAACAGTGAAATTTTCTGGTTTTATCAGGTGCAAAATAATATTGTCTGCAAATAAAGCCTACTTTTCTTGATTAATATATCAATTATATCCTTGAATTTCTGAATCCCCTATTTTATTTTATTTTATTTTCCAATGGTTCTAAATATAATGTAAATAATGTAAATAACAAAGAGGAAAGAGGACACCCCTGCCTAGTTCCCTGTTCAGACACAATTTATCACAGACTTACCTTTCCTCATTGATTTTTGCCCCTGGTCCCTCATATATCCTCCTAATTAACCTTAATGTTATATCAGAGAATGGAAATGCTTCCATTGCCCTACACATAAAATTTCAGCTTACTCAGTCAAATGCTTTGTATGCATCAAGGCCCATCAACAACAGTGGTATTTTCTTACATCCCGCTTCCTCTGGATCATCAGTGTTTTATTAATATTCTTATTTGTTTGCATCTCCTCCACAAAACCAGATTGATCCATAGCTATCAATTTTGACAACACCTTTGCCATTCCATTCCTCATGTATCCTCCTAATTAACCTCATTATTGTGTTATGGAATACAAATGCTTATATTGCCCTACTCATAAAATCCCAACTTACTCTCTCAAATGCTTTCTCTGCATTAAGACCCACAAGCAATAGAGGTATTTTCTTACATTCTACTTCCCTCCAAATCAGCGTTGTTCTATTAATATTGTCATATGTTTGCCTCCCCTCCACAACACCATACTGATTCATATCTATCAATGTTGGCAACACCTTTGCCATTCTTTTAACCATGATAACATAAACATTTTTAAGCATGGTTTAAAAATGAAATGGGCCTATATGAAGCTGGATCTGATGGGTCCTTACAGTCTTTATGTATTACAGCCAGCACAGCTTTTTTCCATGATGTTGGTGCCTCCCCTCCTTTTAAAATAGTATTAAACAAAACTTTCCAGATCTTTATCACTTTCTTCCCTCCTACCATCCAAACTTTCACCAGAATACCATCTATTCCTGGTGATTTCCCTGTGCTTTGGTTATACATCACCATTTTATCTTATTCTTGAGCCTCATCTACCTAACCTCTTAGCACTGTCTGTGCTTTTTTCTAATTTCCAAATTTCCATGCTTTATACAGATTTTCATAACATTTTCAAAATGTCTCTAATATCTCTACAGGATCTCTAGTTATTTTTCTTGTTATAAGTCCCCTAGATTTGGCAGCAACCCTTTCTAGTTTTTGTTGCCTAAAGTGTTGTACTCTGGAATTATTATCAAATCAGTTTCTTTACAGCAATCTTCTCTAAACTCGTGCATATTGTGCAGCTACTCCCTTATTTTCACTTTAACAGTCTACATTTGTGCCCCTTCTTGTTCTGTGAGATTCCTCTTACTCTGCAATACTTTACCTTTGTCAGCTCCTCTAAATATTTTATGTTAAATCTTGACCATATCTCTTTTTCTTTTATTTCTACCCTATTTTTAAATTCCACTTTCATTTTATCCCTCTGACTAGGTATAACTTCTGAAAAACTTTCTATCTTCTATAATAAATCATGAATAATTTCCACTACCCATTCCTTAAATTATACTCTTTCTAACAGATAGATGGGGAAGCACCGGTCTTCATATTTACTTCATTACCCTTTAGTTTTATCTAAGCTATTACTGGTACTGTATATAGTCTGAAATAGTATTCATATGACTATCAAAGTTCTCAATTAAAAGCATATGTTCCTGTGAAATATAATTTCTGTCTAGTATATCGTTGTACCTTGGGGAATACTATGTGAATTCTCTCAGAGTTCCTACTACTGAAATCCAATCTTCCGTAACAAATATTTTCACAAATTTCTTCAGAAATCTACCTTCTTTTGCTATGTTTTCCTTTCTAAGCCCCCGGATACATCCTCATGATTGCAAATCAAATCCCAGTTCTGCCTACAAGTAACATTCCTACTGAAAAGTTATTTTTTTTCTCCAATTTTCTTTAAGCTCTATAATAGCAGTTTTAGGCAGAATATAAATACATGATAGCATAATCCCCATCCTTTGCCAACAGCCCTTTACTATCACAAATCTGATGTTATTTTCCCCCTTTTCTATCACTTTTGCAGCTCCTCTAGCACTTAATACAAGTACTCCTCTTTTCCTTTGTCCCTGAGACTTCCTAGCTAAAATCTGGTTCTGTTATTGTTAAAAAAAACAGGATAAACTATATCTCTAAATGTGAACAAGTATTTATTCATTCCTTATACCTCCTTACTCTCCCCTCTTCACTTACTTCCTTACTGCTATTAAATTCTCTTCCCTGACCTTCTCTTTAAATATACCATAAGCCTGTTTTTTCCCTCACTTTGTTAGACCAACTAACCTTTAATTTCTCTATGAACTGTCTAAAATTTCTCTAAATATTAAATAATTGTCATATAACTTGTATTGATTCTTAACCAATGTTTTTATATTATGTCTAATTTGTTATAACTACTTAAACTGCAGATGTTTTTGTTTCATTTTTAAAGATTGTAAAATTATTGTTCTTAAAATGTTTTGTAATAATTTGGAGCTGTTCCCCCAGGTCTTTGCTGAAAATGGGGTTTTATCCTATCAGACTTCACCAGTAATCAAATGTTAACAAATAAATAAATAGGCCAGCTTTTTTAATGTCTATTTCCAGCTTTTGTGATACATGCAGCCACTAATGTTTGACAGGTTAGTCCTTTATACATTTTTTTTCTTATCATTAACATTGGAACCTGTCACATTTTACAAGCCTTTTTGTGTTGATAAAAACTTTAACTGAAATAAACAAGCACACCTACAGAACAGCCCCACAACCTGTTAAATTAATACACACATAACTATGTATATCTTCAAATAATTAAGTTTAACAATCCTAATAGGAACAATTGTCACAAATAAATAGCTGCACACATAGGCATTATCTAACCTAATGTTAAGTTTATCCATGCTAAGACCCATGCTACTACCTGTTCCATTACTTACACTAATTGTTGTATGTCCTTGTTTTATCTTTATTACCCACCCAAATATGAATCAAAACATTCAAGGTTTCAAAAAACATTAATGTTTAGCTTTAAAGAAACCAGTGCTTTGGCTTTTTATTACCCTATGCTCTGCTTGTCTCCATGGAAACACATTAAAAAAGTGTTGCCCTCAGCTGCAGCCTCTAAGTCATGCCGAACAGTTATTGCTAAAGGAAAACTTCACTGCATTTAGTTTTCTTTTGGTTCTACTTAGAATTTGATATTAGATTAAACCAAAGGTCTTAATTCTGACATCCACCTATGCAAACGTAAGAGAAAACATATTAGCCCAACATGTATTATGATCTGTGTGATTTTACACCCCATCCCCCATCTTAACAACCCAAAATTACAGCCTGTTAATTTAAACATCCTGTCCATCCTTTATTTCTCTATTTGCATTATAACACTTACATTTCTTAATACTAAGTGAAGAAAGGAAGAAAGAAAGAAAGAAAGAAAGAAAGAAAGAAAGAAAGAAAGAAAGAAAGAAAAAAAAAACATCTGCTTACTTTAGCATATTCATCACATACAACACTATCTGATAATGCTTTACTATATAACATGTGATTTATATCAGGAAAAGTTGTATAGAAATACTATTAAGAGAAGAAATTGTTTTACTCGGTTACCTTTTCTTTCCACTCCCCTTCCCCTAATGTCCTTCCAAACATTAATGACATGAAGTAGGGCAAACATGGTTCAGTTCCTCGCAAGTTTAATAAAGTCAAAAAAGTCCATTCTTTCAACTTTTTCTTGCACATCCATATGTCACAAATGCAAACGATACTTATTAATCTCACATGACTCACTAATTTACATGCTACTGGTCATTTTATTGTTCATCTCCATCTCCCATCTCCAGGCTGTGGTTTAATTCCAAGGGATTCTTGTTTCTTTTTGCCAACTCCTGTGCTTTTCTCTGTTATTTTTCTTTGGAACATTGGAAAAGGTTTCACTGGCAGTCTCTCTATGAGCTTTATTATCAGAAGAATGAAAGCAAAATCCCCTTCGGCTTTATGTCTCACTTTTTTGTTCAACAAACTTTTGTATTTCCTCTTTAGCTATCAAAAAAATGTCTTGGATCCTACAGGAAAAAAAATATTATGAACACACCTGCTTCTTGACATTCCCTGGTTGCTGGAATAAATGTGATTTTCTTCTGCCTGGTGTATAGTGAATAATAATTTTCTATAGAAACTCTACTCTCTCCAATGTCTAATACTTTGCTATTTTGCAGCAGTTTTGTCAGGACTTACTCTTTCTGCTTGTAGGATTGCATCTTTACTAATACAGATCTTGGTTGCTTTCTCATCACCAGGTTTGGAGCATGCACAAGATGTTCCCTATCAATTAACAAGTCCTGCTGTGGAATACCAGTTCTGTTGCTTATTTGTACTTTCATGAAATGAATACAGTCTGTTCCTTCCAGTATATCTTGTATAGCAGAAAATGTCAAGTTTTCCCTATGTGCTCTGTCCTTCAGTTCTGCCATTTTTTGAAACATTTCTTCTTGACCAGTCTCATACTCAGATAGACTTTTTTTCATTCTATCCTTTGAATTTTGCACTTTCATCTTTTCATCTGAATATCGTGGGGCAGCACAGGGATGCAGCAGTTAGCATTGTCACCTCATAGCAAGAGGTTCTCCATTTCGATTCTTGGCTGGGGTGCCTTCTTTTGGAGTCTGCATGTCCTCTCTGTGTATATTGTGGGTTTCTTCAGGGTGCACCAGTTTCCTCCCACATTCCCAAGACACTCTGCAGGTGGATTGGACACACAAAATTGTCCCTAGGTGTGTGCATGTGTGTGTGTGTGTGTGTGTGTGTGTGTGTGTGTGTGTGTGTGTGTGTGTGTGTGTGTGTGTGTGTGTGTGTGTGTGTGTGTGTGTGTGTGTGTGTGTGTGTGTGTGTGTGTGTGTGTATTTGCACATTTGGAGGAAGGTTGGGCACCGTGCTTGTAACAACACTGTAAAACTCTGCTGCCACTCATTCTGCAGACCAGTGATCTGCTGTGGTGATCCCTAACAGGAGTAGTCGAAAGGTGAAGAAGAAGAATTTCATCTGAATATCCATTTAAAGCTTCCTCCATTTTTTTTTAGCATTTTGTTATCTGAGTTGATATAGTCCTTCAACATTTCATTTATTTTAATTAGTTCTTAGCACATTTGACTTATTATTTCCTCTAGATTACTAGAAGCCAGGTCTATATTAGATCACTGAACACTTAAAAAAGCGAACGGTGACTGATCGAACTTATGTAAGCGAAAGCTTAAAACATTGAAGCAACAGAAACCCAAATTTTTTCCTAGGGAAAGAATTTGGTTGTCTGTTTCTGTTGCTTTGGTATTTTCAGTGCTGTGGTGGAAAGTTACAGGTCGGGTTCAGGTAAGTGTGTGATTGTGTAGATGTAAGTGTTAGGGTGGGTTCGGTGAGTTAGGGTTAGGGCATGGGTTAGGTATGTGTGTGACTGTGTGGATGTGAGGGTTAGGGCAGGTTAGGTGAGTTAGGGTTAGGGAGCAGCTGAGGTGAGTGTGCGATAGTGACAGACCTTAGGGTTAGGGTTTGGGTTAAGGTAAGTGGATAGTTAGTGGTGTGTGTGTGTGTATAGTTTAGTGTAGGGTTAGGTGTCAGATTTTAGGTACATGTGTGTATTGCTGTTTGTTTGGTGTGTTTGTGTTGTTTGTATGTGTTTTGGAACAGCGATTTATTTTTTCCCTAGGAAAAAATCACTGTTCTGACAGTTCGAGATTGTAAGCTTTCACTTACATAAGTTCGATCAATCACCGTTTGCTTTTTTAAGCATTCAGTGATCTAATATAGACCCTAGAAGCCATCTCTTGCACCAAAACCGGAGCTTAACCTGCTTTTTGGTGATTAGCTGCAGGATTCTTCCCAGTGAGTAATTTATCTGCACCTTTTCTAGTTGATTTTTTTCAGGCTGTCTTAGTATCTTCTTTGCTAGCATCCAGGCAGTGTACTTACTTATTAGTAACTGAATTTACTAAAACTAGCAAAGTTCCTAGCCCTTATCTCTGTTTCTTTTTTCACACTGGGAGAGCTGAAGTTAAACTGTTGATCACAGTGCAGCCATCTTGAAATCCCTCTTAACTCTTAACCTCTTGTCATGAAAATCGGGATTCAAAAAATAATAGGGAGCTAAAGGCCAACAAATTAAGCACATATTTTAAAAAATGCTCTTATGTGCTTAGGAAGTTACACAATAGCATGTTTGGCATTAGTATGCATTTTCTAATGGCAATGAAAGCTGAAACTCAAGTGCCGTTATTATGTATTGAATGTAATTATCAACAGTTTGTTAGAAATTCACAAATTTTACAGAGAATAGACCAAAAATATGGCCTCCAGTCAAGGACGTTCTGCAAAATCAGGGACACTTGAGAGGTATGCTTAAGCTGTTCATCAACCAGCCCTCCCAAACAAAATACTCTCTCTTGTTCTTCCAGCTGTCAAACTCTTAGCGCAAGAATCAAGGCAAAGCCAAAAATAATGGAAGAGCAAAGTCCCAGGTCAGGCACAGATTTAAATAATGCTCTTAGAAACTTAGACAATTGCTATTTTAACAGGTTTTTATTAGCATGCATTTTTCAGAAGTATATGAAGTTTGAAACTCAAATGATTGTCATTTTTTATTAAATACAATCCTCATTGTTTTCTAGAAAACCACTTTTATGTAGAACAATATAAAATTAGTCAGAAGTCAGGGACATTCTGCAAAATAATTTATAGAGGAAAAGTATGCAAACAGTCACTAACCCCAAGAAAAGTACTTTCCCAGCTCTCAGCTTTTTAATGCAAGTATCAGAAAGAATTCCAAAACATAATAATGGACAAAAGACCACAATTAAGGGCATATTTTAAATATTGCTCTCTTACACTCAAAAAGCTGCCACAATAACATATTTTTCATCATCATGCATTTTCTGAAGGACACAAAGTATGAAACTCAAACATCTGACATTCTGTATTTAGTGACTGCAAAATCACAAATTTCTTGAGGAACAGATGAAAAATACAAGTTAAGATCAGGAACATTATGCAAAATCAAAGAGGGACAGTTGAGAAGCATGTCCTTAAGGATTTGCCAGAAAATCACAAATCTTACAATGAAAAGACCAACCTTATGAGGCATAATCAGCAGCAGTTGAAAACTATGGTCTTTCCTAGTTGTCAAAGCTGTCAAAAGCCACCAGATCAAATAAAAATAAATAAATAAATACATACATAGCAACTTACCTTATGCTTCAGCTAATGCATCTATAGCCAGTGGCAATCCCTTACCTGGATATTATTCTTGGACTTTTTTCCCCAGTAAAGAAAAGAAAGTCAGTGAATTGATTGGTTAAGAGCATATCCTCCCAGTGCTTAGTGCAGTTAAGCAATTATCTTGCTCAACTGGCTTTTAAAGGAGCTCCATGGGTCTCTTTTGTCTTATTTTTAAGTAAAGAAACACAGGATTTCTTTACTTAAGAAACACAATAGAAAAATGTCCCATGGTGCCCCTCTCCTTTACTGGCCATGCCCCTCCCCCCACTCAAATCACCTCTATTATAATTTGCCACTGAGATCAGTTTATTATTGGGGAGATGATTAGAAAGTCTTTTTATCTTCATCTTGTTGTTTTGTTGGATCTTTGCTTCACATGCAGTAAACTTAAATCCTTAGATCAGCATTTACTTTCATTCCTTCTCATAATAATCAAACTGTCTAGCAAAATTCTGACATGCACCCAAGCCTATATTAGGGAAATGTTATTCTTATATGGGTACAATAACTTCTTCGTGTGCTGTGCATAGCCCATAGAGATCTTATTTGTTTATGGTTACACCACTTTACATTTTTCATCTATACATACAATGGCAGAAGATTAGAATGAACAAATACCAGCCATGGATTTCACTGAATTGATGTTTCTGCTAGATACTATCTGCAGTTCTATATTAGTTTTAAATGTCTTTTCAGAAATACTTTGTGGGTTAATGCATGCATCTTCTAGCTTTCTAACTTCAAATTTCCCATGATTTTCATTATAGTTCCAGATATATACATAAAACTGCACTTTAGGCGATATAAACAACTTCCCATCAGATTACTCTAGCACTTCTTCGAGAGAATGTGCTGGAATTAGTGATTACCTCATAATTTGCTATCACTCTTTCAATTTAATTTTTGAAGTTATGATTCACAGACAATGATTTGTAATAGGCCTTCCTGTACTTTCTCTATTTCTATCATAGTTTACCAACTAATCTTTAGAATTAGGAACCCTAATCTAAAGTCTTGCTCACTCCTAAAGTCTTTCTGTATTAAAGGTACAGTAACATGTCACTTACCAGGGCTGATGACTGATAACATTTCTTTCCAAACTGTGTACTGGAGGGGACCCTTGTACACTCCTAGACTGAGGTCATCAGACTCCAGTGCAGCATCTGTTTTCGCTTTCAGTATTTTCTTGGTCCTGGAGACACAAAGTAAAAATAACATGAGATATTGCACTTATATTTGGTAAGAAAAGACAAAAGGAGAACTAAACCAGTGTGTCTACATACCTTTGTGTATCATGCTTGATCCCCTGTGTAGAAGAGAATAGCATCATTATATTGTCACAATGTAACTATTTGGTGGTTTGCTTGTACATGCATCACCATTGAGCTGTTCATGCAGAAAAGTTGGATCTGAGGTACATACTGTATAAAAATGGTTCTACCAAATGAGTAAAAAATATATGTATTTATACAAAAGCAAATTTGCCTTGATATGAAAGAAGTAGATGGCTGCAAACATTCACACATCCAGAAACTAAAACCAAGGTATAGTTGTATAAGAAAACTTACCATAGCAGCAGATGTTTGAATAATCACTATTGCCACAGCTTACGCTATATAGATGTATCCTGTTAAGAATATAACAGCCGGACAGTATCCAAAGTTTCAGGACACTTTTCATGCTCACAAACCATTAGACAACTTGAGTCAAGCTGGCTAAAACACTTTTTTTGGGTGGCAATTTCTTCAGAACTTTTATGACAACTGAGAAAGGAAGTCTAAGCCCCGATCAGACCTTGCTAGGAACAACAGAAAACAGATGTGCACACCCTGGCATTAAAAACACACCAACAAACAAGGGGGATCAAGGGATTCAGAGAGGGAGGGAGCATCTACTGCAGCAGTGATCATTTGAACATCTGCTGTTGTGGTATATTTACTTACTGTACTATGTTCTTTGTATTGATCACTGCTCCAGTAGACTAAGCTATATGGGTAGATACCATAGCTTAGAATAACTGGGTGATGGAAAGGGATTGTTCTAGGGGCCCCTGAAGAATGGTCCTAGCAAAACCTAACCTAGATCAGCAGAAGGAATCTAGTGTTCTGTAAAACTATGTGTAGAGGACCAAACTGCTGCTTCTAGAATACTTCTAGAATCCAACCTTTTCCACACAGCCATAAATGAAACCAGGGCTCTAGCACAGTGTGTTTTGACCCTGACTGGAATAGTTTTCCTGTAGTGGGAACAACACAGGTAATAGCTTGAGTTAACAATTTTGCAACAGCCTTCTTTGACTCAGGGTGCCTCTTCTTCTTACCTTCATAAGAAATGATCAACTGATTAGAAAGATCTTAACGATTTTGTTCTGCCAAGATAATACCCGAGTTGTTTGTGGACATTCAAGGCATGAAGTCTCCCTTCTCCCTTATTTTTGGGTTCAGGGAAGAATACAGGAAGATGGATAGTTTGGTTTAAAGTAAACCTGGATACCACTTTAGGTATAAAAGAGGGTTTAGTTTGCAAAGAAAAACCTTGTCCTTGTGGGAACTTAAATAGAGTTGATGTACCATACGAGCTCACAGCTCAGACACTCCTATAGCAGAAGCCAGAGCAGTCAGTAAAATTGTTTTCCACGTTAAGAATCTCAAGCCAGACAGATGAGCTGGTTCCACTGAAGCAAGTGTTAGCTTATGTTGGACAAAATAAGATCCCAAGGAGAAATCAATGGTTTTCTTGAAGGTCTCTTATGTAATACCCTTTTGAAAAATATTTTGACATGAAAATGCATTAAAAGTGGCAGATCCATGGGCAGACATGCTGAAATGGCTAAAAAAATGAACCTTGATAGAGGAGTAAGTTAGGCCATAGGACAGTAACTCTCACAAATATTGCAAAACCAGAGAAACTTTAGACCTGAAGTGGTACTGGTTATTTTGTTGACACCCACTAGTAAACATTTTCCATTTGCTTAGATATGATTTCCTAGTAGCATGCTTTCTTACCTATAGTAGTACTTCCTGCATATCCTCAGTATATAGATTCCTAAAAGATATTAAGACTGTATCGTCTAAGCAGTTTGTTGAAGTTGTTTCAGGTTGGGATGTATCTAACACCCTTGTAAGAAGATTTCAGGACACTTTTCATGCTCACAAACCATTATGGTAATTACTCTTGGTTGATTCCCAAAGAAGGGGAATCACTGTTGCCTGGGACAGAAGCGAGTCACCACAATGACATTGGGGTATTCCTTCCGAATCTTCAGAAGTACACTGGATATCAATGGAAAGAGTAGAAAGGCATGCAAGAACATTTTTGCCAAAGGAAAAGAAAAGGTGTCTTGTCTTCCAGGCCTTCTAGTATGCTGTCCTGGAGCATAACTTTGCCAGCTGCTGGTTGAAAGCGAAGACATAAAGGTATAATTGAGGAACTCCAACATATAGGGATTGAATTTTGGAAGATTCTATGATCTGGTCTCCATTCGTGAACATTTGTCTTTGTCCTTTTAAGCTTATCTGCCCTGCAATTTTTCTCTGATAGCATGTAGGATGTCTGTACAGCGAGATTGTGCTATAAAGCTATATCCCATGCTAGCATGGTTAGTCTTCACATGAGATATGATCTGGTTACCCCTTGATTGTTTATGTACCACATCACTGTGTTCTTGTGTGTAGCAAGTTGAAGTGGTCCTGTGGACCAACATTGTTTCAGAGAGTTGAGTGCCTTGATAAGGGCAAGCATCTCTTTTATGTTTATGTGCTTCTTTTTGTCTTTGTTGTCCCAGATACCATACAATTTTATTCCCCTTAGCAGTGTTCCCTGAGCAAAGTCTGAAGAGGATGTGGTGACTTGCTTCTTTGGAGCAGGAGGGCAGAAGGAGAAACCTGGATTCAGAGATATTTGATGCTTCTACCAACTGGAAGTCCATACAAATCCTAGAACTGAAATCTGAAAAGATAACGGGTAATGGTGCTGGGACCAAAGAGACTTCAGATACCAATATATCTTTCTCTTGTGAAGTCTTGCAGGAGGTATCATGAGAATTAGAAATGCAGTGAGACGCAGAATTCTGAGGTATTCCATTGTAGTGACCAAAGCCTGGTTTTAAAACCCCCTAGAAGAGATCTAAACATCACTGTAATATTTTTAGTTCTTTGTGTGGAGTATGCAGGTGACTGTCTACCTCCCTCTCCCTTTTGTTTTCTCAAACCATATTTCTTAATTCCCTGCAATGTCTCACTCTTATGCTTTTACAAAGAATTCCCCTATGTTGTATTTTTTGATATAGTTTGCAGTTAGTTGCAGCTACTGCATAGCAATTTCATAACAAGACTTTTTTTACCTGGTATGGAAAGCTTTATTGTCCGAGTTGGGGCTGAGTCTTCTAGGCATTTGCAAAGTTACTGACTCATACATGACGGTATGTTTCTGCCTGCTTCCCTCCTGACTCACCCTCAATTCACCCACCAGACCTAAACATTATTCTATTGTATCCCCTCCCATTTTTGCTCACATCATAATTGTAGCTTAAAGGAACCAGCATGTAACTACATGGATCTACTTCAGTAGATCGAACTTTTAAATGTTCGAACCATATATGACAGAGAGCATAACATCGAACATTTAAAAGTTCGAACACTGTAAAAAAACAAAAACAAACAAACAAAAACAAAACTAAACATTCGTACCCCCACACCCCCCCCGCTACTTAAATATACCAACTCCGAGATCACACTACATTGCGGAAAAGGGAAATCTTCCCGTTCCACACTGTAAGGGGATCTCCATTCAGACCGAACTTTTAAATGTTCGATGTTATGGTCTTGGCCATATGTGGTTCAAACATTTAAAAGTTTGATCTACTGAAGGGGAACCAACTACACACACATGCGTGCACACACACACACACACACACACACACACACACACACACATATATATATATATATATATATATATATAT
Organism: Protopterus annectens; assembly: GCF_019279795.1. Lineage (NCBI taxonomy): Eukaryota > Metazoa > Chordata > Ceratodontiformes > Protopteridae > Protopterus > Protopterus annectens. The sequence continues at coordinate 1,507,783,588 of NC_056744.1, forward strand.
ATATATATATATATATATATATATATATATATATATATATATAAAATCCTGCCATCTCGGTTTTCTCTTTCATAATCTTTGCCTAACAAGCACATTACATCACCCCACCTGTAAACCATTTCAAACTCATCTTCTTGCACCCCCATAGAAAATGAGGGGGTCATCACTATTGAAATGTTCTCCCCTCCTTTCATCTCAGTTTATACTTTCTTGCTGCTCTAGTGTTACTCTTCCACCCACAGCAATAAGGATTCCTCCTCCACATAGCAGAAATATACCTCTCATACATCTCTTAAAAATCCTTACTTCTCATACCTCATTCATTCTATTCCAAGTCTCTATTCATATAAGCATGCATGCACACCCCCCCCCCCAAATCTATCCCCTCCCTTGCACACTTTTCATTGCATGGAATATCCACTATCACTTGCTTATACTACCAACCTATCCCTTACAAGCCACTCCGTTAAACTACTCAGGTTCATCTATAAGTTCATCCCTACAATACTCTTCCTGTTTCTAGAAAGCAGCATTGAACCTAACCTTACCCATTCTCTTTCATTTTGTGTTTTAATTAATGCCCATGGTATCAAGAACAAAACAGACCAACTAAACAGCTTTTTCACCCACCAGCAGAACAGAATCTTGTATTAAATCCACTGATCTTTCCATCCACCACTTCTTCCTTGGGGACAACTATTTTCTTGATAGGAGACCTGGTTATAGATCTGGTGTTGGAATACTACTGCTGTTTAAATGTAATCTAAATGTCCAATCTTTAGCTCAGAGCAACACTCCCTTGGACTCTCTTCCTGATTCCTTCTTTGTGTCCCCTTCCCTAACAACTTACCTATTCCTCTTGCTGTAGTTTATTACCTCTCCCCTTCATTCTACTTACCCAAATTTAACACCCTTCTGCTTGAAATTACCTTCTCAATAAAAAAAAAATCTCAAAAACTATATCCTACTGTGTATCAACCTTCTTCACCCTAATCCAAACAATATCTTAGAAATAATTAATGCCTTCAGTATCACACAGCTGGTCACTGAACCAACCAGACCAAACCCTAACTATTCACATCACTCACTTCTTGATCTTATTATTGTTACTAATAATCCTAATATTATTTCTCTAATTCTCATTCATCCTTTCCTTCAGTGACCATTGCCCAATCAACTTCAGTATCTCTCACCACATAACTAAAATCCTTCCCTCCATCATATCCTTCTGGAACAAATCCCAGTCCAACATTCTCAAACTAAAGACAATTATAGCCTCATGTTCTCCTGTTCTCTCTTCTACTGACCTAGACTTTTGAAGCGTTCTTCTCACACAAATGATCACTAACCTCCAGGTATTACTCTTCCCTAAAATCACCCAGCTCTATAAATCCCATATAACCAGTGTATGACATACAAACTCAAATGTCTCCTTAGTCTTAGGGACAATGCTAACATATGTGGAAAAACAACCCATCCTTGACCTCCAGGAAACACTGTACTACTTTAAGAAATCTAGCTAAACAGACAATTAGGCAAGATAAATGTGACATTATGAAAAAACATTGGCGTCCCTTCTCACTTCATCAAACATTTCTGGGCTCAAGTCGACTGTCTGATAGGCTGCACTAATCTGGCTATCACTCATTCCTTCTTCATCTCACCTCTTAGCCACCGATTGCAGCCTCCACTTCAGTACAGATCTCATCCATGATTCCATTAATAACTCCTCCTCCTCTCTCAAATCCCTCCCCAATATTCACACTTTCCATTTAAAAGCAATCAAAGTTAAGCAGATAATGGCACTACATGAAAAACTAAAAACTAACTCACCTGATGGTCCTGACAGTCTTCTCCCATTCTTTTTTCTATGTAAGGACTTCTTCACATTTATATTTATACCTGACTCAAAGCATCATACATGATACTTAAAAATGGCCACTGTTACCCACCCCCTAAAAAAATTAACCCATCCAACAACACTGACTTCTGTCCCATATCGTTCTCCCATACTTGGTAAAATCCTTGAAAAATTAGTTTACAATCAACTCACCCCTTACATGTCACAATATCATCTAGTATCCTCAAAATAGCATGGCTTTTGGGCTGGTAGGAGCATTTCTACTACAGTCTGGATAATTACTGATAACATCTTTCTGGTTATGGATAAAGGCCTCCTCACTGGAACCATATTTATTGACCTCACGAGAGTTTTCAATCTTGTTGATCATAACATTGTTTTAGATCACCTAACTGAAAATGAAATTAGCCCAGATACACTTCCTTGGTTTAAAAATTATCTTTCCAATCTGTACTTCTGTGTGCAGTTTCAAAACACCCACTCTGCTTCCATCTCTCAACTTAAAGATCATGTGGAAAAATGTTGTTACTATTTCTTTGTATAATGATTAACATACAGTGTAGTAACATAGATGTAACATGAATAGCTGTCTATCATGGAATAATAAAAAGCATTGTTCACTTTACAAGGATACTTATTAGGTTCTAACTTGCTTTTACTTAAATATAACTGCATTTATTTGGTGACACGCATGGCATGAAATTAGGAAGTAACTGGACAGCTGCTCAGCCTACAGTAATTACTGACATAAGTCTAATATACTTAATAAGCATAGTTCCGCTGAAGTAAATAAAGTAAAATCTATTTAGTTTATAATCCGAAAGCCCACTTTACAGAATGAGAGTATAATTACAGCAAAAGAAATGGCAACAAAACACTTTGCACATGATCTTTAAAGGACTCCCCCAGGGCTCTATTTGGGCTCCCCTTTTTCCATTTTAATTAATAAACTACCACTTCACCTCCCTCACCTCCATCTCTAACTTTATGCTGATGACATGGTCTTATTTCATGGAAACCTGACCTCCTTGGTCACATAGTAACAAATACAAGCTGAATTCCTTTCACTTATTAAAAGGCTTAATAATAAAAATTTAATTCTGACCACCTTCCAAAACTAAAACAATACTGTTTATTACATTCTCTGAATGGCAGAATATCAATCACTTCTTATATATGACCATCTTGACAACCCCATTAATCAAGTCATCTCCTTCAAATACCATGGTATGTGGCTTAATTCCACATTCAAATTTTAACTTCACCTAGAACAAATATGAAAGAAAATAAAATGTTCTCCTATTTTGTCCCTATAAAATTTCCCTCATTCTCTCCAGATCAACCAGGAATGTCATAGGCAAAGACATTCTACCAGCACAGCTTGAATATGGACCTCAACTGGTTGCAGACGTAACAAAGAAAAACTGCTCCATCATCCAAACTGTAAGCAACCCTATCTGCCAATTCATTACCCTCTCCCTTAGAAATGAGTATCATTGCATAACACTTAATAATGTCAACTGGCTACCTGTCTAACAAAGTGTCAACCTACATCTCGGATCCCAGTTCTACAAACTTTGCAAAAAACAGTCATGTACTTCCCTTCCTACAATCTATTCAGATGACCCCCCCCCCCATTGGAAGGGAGAGAGGTGTAAAGTTGGCATTGAATCTGTCGGCCAGTATATTGGCAATATCTGTTGTCTCGGTATAGGACGTACCATTGTGCAGTAGCTCAGAGCAAATCTAGCTATTGCCATGGAGATTCTTTACATAACTATAGAAGGCCTTGTCATTGTCTTTACTATCTGCTGCAAATCTGTTTTCATAGCTAGCTTGAGAGGAATTGATGAGGGATCTCAACTTTTTGTTGGGGCTGATAAGGGAGTTTTTCAAGTCTTGGGACTTCAACGTATTCCACATCAGTTTCTTCCTTCTGTTGTAGAGTTTGTTTATGGAAGGGGATCACCAGATTGGCTTCCTTTTTTTGGAGGAGAGCATCTTGGTTCTAGTGGGTATGGTGATATCCATGCATTTGTGTACATGTTTGTACTGTGCATTGGTGGATGTTTCAGTGGTCATGCCTCTATTCTCCATTTGCATGGATGTTTTGAAGTTAGCCACCTCTGCTAACTAAATTTACATTTCAGCGAAATTCGGTTTCGCTAGTCCAGTTTCACAAAAGTGCATTTCTCCGGAAATACACTTTTGCGAAACTACAGTGGGGCAAAGGGAATTTTCCCTTTTCCCCACCGTAGTGTGAGCTCAGAGTTGGTATATTTTAGTAGCGAGGGTGTGGGGGTGCAGGCCCCCACACGGGAGTGTAGGGGGGATTGCCCCCCTACATAATTTTGTGTAGTGTGTTTTTTAATGCTTTGGTGAAAAATAGTTTTGCGAAAGTGTACTTCCGGAGAAATGCACTTTCGTGAAACTGGACTAGCGAATATGAGTTTTGCTAAAATGTTAATTTGATGGGTCAAAGCAGACCCATATGTATGTGTATGTGTGTGTGTGTGTGTGTGTGTGTGTGTGTGTGTGTGTGTGTGTGTGTGTGTGTGTGTGTGTGTGTGTGTGTGTGTGTATAGATATAGATATATATATATATATATATATATATATATATATATATATATATATGTATATAGATATATATATATATATATATTTATATATGTATAGCAAGGGAGAGGGAGAAAAAAAAATATGTAACATGCATAAAAAGAGTGATAACCAGATATATAGGTAGATAGGGGTCATTCCTCACAGGAGAAACAAACAGACATAGGGGTTAAATGGGAAATGGCAAAGATAGTGACATATTAGCAGTACTGGTAGTCTGCTCTGCAGTATTTAAATATTTATGACAGGCTGCAAAGACCAATTTAAAAGTTGTCAGAGGAAGGAATGTTCACCAAGATTGATCTCTGAGGTTTTTCTATTTTTATAATGTCTATAGCTTTCCTTTCAAAGTTCTAACAGGAATTGAATAAGTTGCTGGAAAGCTTCTGGATGAGTTATTCCAAATATAACAATCAAAACAATTCTATCAAGAAAGAGCTACAATTCTTGTTGAGTAATATTTAAGACATTTCACTAAAAAATGGGTAAACTAGACACTGAAAGGGAAAACATAAAGAAAGACTGTACAAAACAAAAGTTGATCAGTAATTCTGTTATGCAACAAAGTACACATATTTCTGGAACTGAAGAGGCAGTGAATAATATAAAGAGCAGAGTATCTTATGGTGAAAGCCATATAGAATTTCTTCTTAAATAAAATATGTTTTTGAAAAAAATGATGACTTGGAATAATATAAGGATCTATGGAATTCCAGAGAAGGGGAAAGTATGCTGATTGTTTTACTGCTGGTTATCTCAGACTCTTAACTTACCTGAAGCTATTATATTAAATTGTTTTCAGCACTGATGTCTTTCCCTTTAAAACACTGTAAGAATGTCTAACTTAATTGTTACAGTGTTAGTCTCACTTCTGTTATTTACTTTCTATACCTTTTCTTTAACTGCATTACTTTTCCTTCCATCTTTCTTAGTTGTTATACACTTCATGTCTTCTTTATATCTTCGACTGCTGCAATTTTATTTGTACATTTTGTGCATACATATTATTCTTCTATATTTCCAGTGTATGATGTTGTCTGATTAAAATATAGTCCATTTTTATATTTATTTTCTATCACTGTATATATATATATATATATATATATATATATATATATATATATACACACACATATATTTATCATGCTAGATATAATTATACAATTAGCTTTAATGTCTATTTATTTCTGTTTTGCACTCGTTATTGTGTATGCATGTGTGTGTACTTTTTATTTAGTACTTTGTACCTGCAAAGTATAAACTATTTAAGCAACTGTGGTTCAAATTCCATAAATCTTGCAGAATCTGGTGCATTACAGTGATATCAGCACAGAACTTGCAGATAATACTGTAACATGCTAATGTATGATAAGAAACTCAGAATAACTCAGTGCACAATGGAGTTCTGCAGTTCCAACAGCACACTATCGAAATGCACAAGTAATCCGTAATTATAAGAAATAGTTGTCCAATAATGTTGCACATTACCAAACAAATGGAAAGATATCACAAATCAAGAACACTGAAAGTTGTTTAAAAAGATAACAAAATCTGTACACTAACTTTACGCACAACTACTGAATGCGACTGATGCCATAGCGATAATAGAAAAAGAACACAAACACATAAAAAATGGCAAGTATTTCAAAATAATCCTCATGGCAATCGTAACATAAATTCGCAGGAATATGCATAGAAATATATTGGGCAGTCACAGATGGGGATTTTACAAAATCCACAAATTTCCTAATAAGACAAATTAAGGATGAAAGGCGTTTGTGGCCACATCGCCATAGCTAACAGTTGCTAACAATGGGTTCAGAACCTATTGGGGAACATAAGTAACACACACACCCAAGGAAAGTGGGAGATAGAAAAGAAGATGAGAGATATGAGCAAAGAAGACAGACAAAAACGAGGAATGTTGGAATAGGAAAATCTGAGAGGAAGTCATAGGGACATAGGCAATATTTGTTTTGTTGGAATAGTTTACATTATTTATGTTTTTTAAAGAATGGAAGAAAAGGTAAACATTGGGAGAGATGAGCTGAAGGTAAGCACAGCAGGTATACCCATAGAACAAATAGCACAACACAAGATAGGCAAAGGTTGGTAAAAATGGTATGGACAGGTAAGTTACACAGACAGCACACTGCACAACATGGGCACTGGAAAGTGGTGAAATAGGGTTGGGGATACATACCAGCCATGGTGAAATGTAGAAAAACAAATCTACCTATGCAATATCACATTAGCACATATTGCATAATGTGTGACAGTCATATCTGGTGTATATGACTAATAGTAAATGTGTGTTCCAGGGTAATACATTAGGATCACAATATACACTGGATAAATATACTTATGTCCAATTAGTCCATCAGTAGTGTAGGAGTTAGCCAAGCCACATCACAGATGAGCAAATGCAGGTCAAGCAATGGTACATAACTCTAGAAGACAGAATCAAACATAAGAGCATACATATGAAAGGCAGACAGCCATGCTCAGTGGCAAACAGAAGTACTGCAAAAGATCATCTAAGGGTGCTACATACACAAGTAGGTGTACACAACCAAATGTGTCAAAGGTAGTATGGCATCACACAGGTGTACATGTGTATGTCGGTGGCATAAATGGAATGTACTTGAAATCAAGGTCATTACACATACATACACCAATGATGTGATAATATGTTAAAAAATATAACAGGACAAAATAATGAATATTGCAGGTTGTGCATATGGATGTATAAAAAAGCTATACTGGACAATACAGAAGTAGAATGACAACAAGGATGTTTTGCAAGCAATAGCCCACAACTTGTGTGCACATGTCCTGCACTGTAAAATAGTCATACATTTGGCACATGATCACCATGCCAAGTTAATAAATGGCAATATATAGTAGTTTTGACAAATGCAAGCATACCTGCAGTAAATACCATGGACACATTAAGGTGAGAGGGAAGTAGACAACATGGGGCCACATCTTGGTAAAGCAGGACGTGTTAAGGTGACACAATGCAAATGTATGCATAAAGCACACAGGATGCTGTAGAAGACACATAGTCATATGTTTAAACAAATGGAAATTGTATTTCAAATGGAGAGATGGACTGCTGAAAGCCACAAAACTGGGCATGTAGAAAACACACATACACAGTAATGTGCAATCATGTCACTTCAACATTCATAGGTAAGCAAATTAAAAATGTCCAATCACATACACATATACTGTCATACAAATGTCAAATAAAGAAATACATGTGTATGTCAACCATACTGCTCATTATGGAGCTGATGACATCCCTGTGGATATCATTACAGCACATCAGCAGTACATCACTGAATGCTCACTTGTCAAAGGTACATGTCTGTATCAGTATGTATTGGGCTACGTACACACATGCATACAATCATAATGTGTACAACTGTTTATGGAAGGTGTACACCAATGTCACTACATCATGGGTGAGGAAATACAATAAACATATTGTAATGTACTGTGAAAGAATGTGTAATCTGTAACACTGTGTACAGATTAGTGTTACTTTGCTCTTTGATGCAGTCATATAAGGAAGAATGCATGTATACAGATTATACCTGTATATGACCTCACATGACATCAGTATTGCCAAACCATGACACACCACCATATCATGTTAGTGAGATATCATGACAACTGTTATCAAAAACCATGCGGAATGACATGTCTGTATGTTGCATATACCTGATATGGCAAAACAGACATCCACGGCATTTGACACTGTTAGTGCTGGACTATGGATAACATATGTTGTCTGTCAATCATCCTAGTAAGACACATGTTTACAGGCTGCCTATTGCAACAATATCAACAGGTTAACTGCCACAATTTATGGACAATTGAATGTGTGTGGACAGTGTAATTTGCTAATGACTGTATATACAGTCCAGTTACGTGTCAATCAGCAGGTTGGCAGCAGAATACAAGCAGAGCACACAGACAATACCTACCAACTGGAGGGACTAAGTGATGTGGATCACACTCCCAGATGATCTCATGAGCTATCATCCTGAATGAATCCTTCATAGCCTGTGCCATCTCATTGAAGAAGGTCCCCATCATGTCCCTCACCTGTGTTTGGAGCACATCGGTAATGACCTCCTTGATCTCCTTTCAAAAATCGTCTCCATCATGGCCATGAAGACGTCTCTTTTGGGGTGCAGGCAGTATGTCTGAAGTATAGGCTAGTCCAGACTCCTCCTCCTCATCATCTTCATCACTATCTTCTGTGGATGATTTGGGCAACGGCCTCGCACACACATGTCATTGTCTTTAGATTAGTGAATATCCTTGGGTGCCGCGCTCTGTAAAGATTAATTGCAAAGCACAACAGAAAAGAAAACAAAATGTCTATTACACAAAACAGCCCCATGAAAATCAGAGCACAACACACTATTATTATAACAGTTTACACAGGGACTGAGACATAGCTATCATGGACAGAGATACCCATGCCCGATATGTCATACTCCTAAAATGGTTGACAGTATTCTTTCCTGATCAATTCTATATGCTTAGACACACATAAGTGTCATTAGCATTGCACATATGTATGAGTGGTCAACAAATATATTTTACTGTCTGCAATCAGTGATGTATATGACCGGACAAAACATGCCATTGTATAAACGAGGAGAAAAATATCGGAGACTATTGTGGACAATAGCCATAACATATGACAACCTTCTGAGACAAGTAACATGATATTTGGATGAACACTCATCAATTTAATGAGTAAAATACTAAATATGTGATATGTTCAATCAAAAAAAAACTGTAGACATATCAGTATGTAATATGTCTGTTAATAGTATTGCATGTGTACAACTGTATGCATTCTCATCCAAAATAATCAGGAATCAGGAGGCTTACAAAACAAATATTTTGGAACATGCTTGTTGATTATGATCTGCTGTGATCAAATGGGTAACTGGTCAAGTGTCATTCAACCTAGGCTATAGCAGTGCTTTTAAAATAAAACATCCAAGGGGTTAGAGACAGAAAAAATAATAATGTTCACCTGCAGAGGGTGCTCATTAGGAACTGATGCTATCAAATAGGTACTTGCTCAAGTGTCAGGCAACCTAGGCTATAACGGTGTTTTCACACATGGTGTGCTAGGCAGGTGCAACACCGATGTTGAACTGAAGGCCACACCACACAGACTGCAGGGCTAATACTGTCACGGCAGACTCCTACTGACTGTAAGAATAGGAAGGCTATGCACAACAGATCAAACATCAAACAACACAGCCAGACATACGAGTTTACCAAACCATGCATCATAAGTAATAGCCAGAGCACTTACACTTAAATGTGCAAAAGAGTCATGTTATAACCTATGTGTCAGATATACACAACAAACTTTTATTCGTGTTGTGGATGTATTTTTGAAAATATGTGCTAACAAATGTATCAAAAATACAAAATACAAACACTAAATGTTTTTATACACAGCTCTAATGACAGTTACCATTTGCTGATTTCACTTACCTTACTGATGCATGATGGATATTCATGCATTCTACTCAATAGACATGTACTTTTGAAAAATACAGGCCTGAAAACATTGGAATAAGAATCTCAGTTCATAATGTGAAATATTCTATATACCTCTCTCCCTCTACTGCCCCTCAAGCCTGTGCATCCACTGACTGCACATCACTGTGGTCCCACTGCAGTCCTTTTGTCTAAAATAAAAATAAATAAATAAAACTTATTTATCAAATAACATGGATAATCATTTCACAATACACTTTGTAGACTGTTATTCTGAAGAACACATTCTGGTGTTAACATCTTTGAGCACAGATTGGAGGATATGAGATTCAATTCAGCAGATGAAAACTATATCCATACTCTAACCTTAAGACCTATCAGCCTACCTAACACGTCTGTGAAAAGCATGTTTTCCAGGCAGTGAAAAGAGTTAATGTTGTGATAGCATCCTGATGGTGGACGTTAAGTATAGAATGATCTTGACTTAGGATTGCAAACTATGAACATGTGCTGCTCATGTAGCTAAACAGTCTTCAAATTACATTCATGTCAGCACAATGTTCTGAAAAAATGACTGTAATGGAGATAACACATTCCTCATACAATGTGACAGTGTCTTGTAGCATCCACCTTCTGTGAACAGATCCATACATGTTGCTGTACACTATGGACACAGAAAAGCTTGTGTGAGAACCATTATTCCTTGTGAAATTGCACATCACTAGGTAAATACATACATCTTCCCTGCCTGTCATTGCAACTGCTAATGTGCCTGTCACATTCCCTCAAAATTACAGTATGAGCCTGTTGCATTATTTACTTCAGTATTTCATGACAAAACAATGCTTCACAGCATTTTAAATAGAATACAATATTAACCTAATAAATTCCTCAGACACATAACACGATTTATCAAGATGTACTGGCACTGCTGTTAAATAGCTGATGTCAACAGAATGTTATGTATTATGGATATATCAGTAATATTTCAGTGAATGACTGAGTTATTCTCAATACCATTCAAATTCTACATTAATATCAATAAGTGTAAAATGCTTTGCTAAAAGAACGCTATGGGTATATGACATCAGTATACCAGTTTAGGAGGTATGATTTCCCTTTCTAGACTTGAACACATAGCACACAAAATTTAGACATGCTGGTCTGTATCCTTACAAGCTATGCCAACACTCAGTACATACAAGGTATAAAAAACAGGTATTGTTTTTCAAATACCGTTGCTCAACAACTGATGTTATTGAGCCATTACAGATTATGGTGTTATTCCTAGAAAGAATAGAGCAGTGAGTTGTTACCGTGCACAACATAAACCATAAAATAGATGCTTGCAATATGATTTTTTTTTTTAAATTATATGGGTAAAGTTAAGCATGGTAACATGTTTCCCTATGTGGTTTTGAACCCGCAACATGTCAAAATGTCAACATACTGGGCAGTTATTTTACAAGCTGAGCTAAATCATAATAGACTTTTGCTGTTGACAACAGTTAATGCAGCCATTTATTAGAAATCCTGCAATGAATGGCAGAACATAAAAAATGCATACAAGTTTTACACTGCTCATAGTGAAGACATAACAGCTATCAGCATGTATGTAACAAAATATGCTTTTTCATTAATTAAACATGTCTGTGTACTTGTGTAGGAAGAATGATGGATATAAGTCATATACGTGTTTGTCTTCCACCTTGTAATGGTCCAATATGTGATGCAGTGGGACTATAATGGAAAACTACGGAATGAGCGGTCATCAGCAGCCTGGGTGCTGTAGGTGTCAGTGATCCATGAGGACAGTGGCTATGTTAAATTATGTAGTTAGTTGTTGTAAAACATATGTGCATCTCCAAAGGACATAGATGAAGTTATTATTTAACTATTAAAAAATGGGTATCAAACCTGTAATCAAGATGCAATAAGTACAATGTCCACTGAATTAACCCCACAAGCTAATTCACACAGCAGCTAAAACAGGCTTATAAAAATGTATGTGATATATATATATATATATATATATATATATATATATATATATATATATATATATATATATATATATATCGGTCAAATATGTGTCTGTAAAATTCATTGGACTATTAAGTAATATGTAAAATACTGGTACTTACTATAGGGATCTACAGGCTGCCGCCACACCTCATCAACCTTCCTTCACAGCGCTGCTGCATTCCTCCAATTCAGGTCATTGTAATGGTGATCCCTGCCCTCTGTGAGTGCTCCCACATGATCTGTTTCCACATGCCAATCACAGCAAAGTTCATGGATGTGCCTCTCATCCTCTGCTTCAATCTGGTGTAGAATGTCAACATCTGTGTCATCTCCTCCTTGGTTTAGTTGGGTGCACAGCCATGTTGCAGCTTCCGTGAATTTGTCATTATGATTTTCAATTCTTTCAAATCTAAAAAAATAGAAAAACAGAGAAATGCTCACTGAGGTATCATTCAGTTCTCAGTTGGCAATGGCCTGATCAGTAAATGTATCAAAATCAATATTTGAAAGTGGCACTGATGTAAATTTCCAAGATTACTGGAAGATAATGGGTATGTGCCACATATGATGCCATTTATTGATACCTATTGGGTGGTTACGCATTACATCTGGTTGTTTCGGTGTATAATAGTGTTTATTTTATTTAACATTTGTTGACCGGGAAAGTCTGACTAGGTTCCACATATCCTGTTTTTAGCGGAGGCCCGGGAAAAAATGCGACAGAAGCATGTCTTTAGAATGTGGGAGGAAACCAGAGTACCCAGCGGAAACCCACACGAATGCAGGGAGAACATGCAAACTCCACACAGAAGTCACCCCAGCCAAGAATCAAACCGAAGAACCTCTTGCTGTGAAGTGACAGCATTAACCGCTGTACCACTGCGCTGCCCGATATTTTGGGTGTTTTACATGGATGTGTATGAATGGGATTCAAAAAACTTGAATTTTAACCTCGTTAATTTTATGTGGCACAAATGGTTCTTAAAGCTGTGTGTATTTGAGGTGTACTTTGATTCTGTGTCTGCATGAGAGGAAAATTGGCAACATGTAGAATTTCTGTAGTAGTAACTAGTACATCAGTTAAAGTTAATAATTTCAGAATGTACTTGTTTAAAGTCATATTTAATCTAAATGTTAAGTTTAAATTAAAATTTAGTTTAATTTAATTTAATAAAAATTAAAATTAAATTTTCATAAATTTCTGAGCATTTTATGCACACAGGTGTTGGTCTTTAAATTGTTTATTTCAGTCCTATATGGAGTTGTATAGACACAGTTCTACTGCAAATGACAACAGTATATGGAGGAGGATTTACAGATTATTCATAATTCTTACAGGTAATTTCTCGCACACTGTGGTCTAACTACAGAAACCTACTGATTGTGACCGTATCCATATCTAGTATATGTTAATGTTACAAATATTTGTTAAATCATGACTCCTAAAACAGTGTCACACCATCTTCTGTTGTGGATATTTCTACAATTATGCTTCTGTGTCAGTTTACTATGGATCAGTACTAGCTATGGATCCAGAGGTATTTCAATGCTTTTAGTAAATTATTTAATTGTTAAGTGATTTAGTGTTTTAATGTAAAATACAAGCAAACTGTAGTGATGTGATGCTGTTGTGTTTGGTGTTTAGACCTCTATTCAGCATATATGTAATGTCAGGGTTCTAGTCCTAGTCACAAAATATAAAGATAGTACAAGTTATGCTGATTTTACAGATGTTTTATGAAGCCCTTGTTGATACATTTTACATATCATGTTAATATTTCTCACAGCTAGTGTTATGCAGATGTTTGCATTTCATGTGAATGCATACTGTTTATTTTGACATATGCTGTTCATTGAATAAAATACACAGATGTAGTCATCAATGAGTCTTATCATTGTGCATATCAATGTTTTCCAAATTACCAACCATCCTAGAGGTGGAAACTTTTCTCCAAGAAATGACATAATAACTGATGCTCTCCACCAACATGAAAGGAGACTCCTAAGCTGTTCAGGGGTTACTATGTTAAGAAATGAAATATGGATGGACCTCACCAACATGATTAACACCGTTGGAGGCCATAACCGATCCGATGAGGTCTGTAGACATCACTGATCAGATATGATTGTTTGTGCAGCCAACAGTCACACATCATGAGAGGTCAAGGGATACCACAAGTGATGGACCACCACTGACCCCCCCCCCCGAAGGCATCACAATTTTATGGCCTCACTGCATAGAGCAAGAGGGGAGTAATGAATCCCTTGTGATGGGATTGAAGTGGGGGTTCCAGGACGAACATGTATGTATCCATGTTCAGTACAGGGATGAGTATTTTGACACTCCATGCATATTGATTCAGCATGCACATTCATGTATTCTTGTGTTTGATATACAGCAGCAAACTTACGCTGTGAACACACTTCCGCACATAGTGAGGATGATGAACATAAATGTAATTATATGTGCTGGTAGATCTCAGTTACAGACAGAGCAGTGCAAACTGCAGGTGTAATGTTTATTGCATTAATATTCACAGGTCCATTGAATTTGGGCCCAAAACAGGGAACAGCAGGTAAGTGTCTCTATACTGTTGCTGTGCACACTACCTTGTTAGTGATCACACATCACATAACGGCACTACCATTCACTGTCACATTATTCTTTTCATTACCTTGAACATTACATGTACATACAGTGTAGGTGCGCCTTGCATGAAAGGCCAGGTGTGTTACGATGATATTATCAGACCTTTGACCAATGTTTAGCACAGGTGATGACTGATATCTTTGTCAATATTTGTTAATACAGGCCCTTCTGGTGTACATTTCCAATATCCATCACGTGAGTATTTGCAGCCCATATTACTGTGTTGTTTATGTGATGTTGTCAGTATTAGTTTTGGTAACTACATGACATTTCTGCCTTTCTTTTTACTTAATGTCTTTTTTCTTACACTAGTTAACGTTCAGCACAGTGCATCAACAACAACATCCCATGAGTGTTTGCCAGGTTTGTTGTTATGGTTTTATGCATCTCATATGTCATGTAAGTTGGCCATGTTAATAGATTATATAGTTATGGTATGCACATTCTGTGAAACATACGTACCTACATTGTACTACAAATGGTGAGTCCTGAAGTAGTCAATCTGCCTAGAGTGTGTCTTCTGGAATCACCTTCACAGCAGGTGCAATGGAGTCTTCCTTTTGCATGTTGTCTGCAAATAGCTAGTGCAAGCTTTATGGAATCTGGACCAGTGTCAATTTCAATCTGTTATACTTTTATCAGGTATTATCACAATGGCAACCAAGTTTATTAAGTGTTGGGGGAACTTATTGAATTGTGCACAGTGCTATATTGATGTATTTTAAAATTTACAGAATTTATTTTTGTGCTTACTCTTACTAATAATTTTATTTCCTGTGTTAGTTTATATCTTGTGTTTTACTTAATTCTAATGCTATTGCAATGTAATACTAAGTGTGGTTGTGGAAACATCTCTTGTTACTTCACAGTTTTAGCAGTATTTTGTGTATCTAACTGCCATTTTGTCAGTTAAATTTCACTCTTTCAGCTTCTTTAAACACTAGTGATGTTCCATATGTCAAGCAACCATTTTAAAAAGAAATTTGATGATTTTTACTGCTTCTTCCTGCCCATATTTTGTGTATTACAAGAGTTCTTCATCTAGAATGTTCAATCAAAAGGTCAAATAAACTCACCACAAGTAGGACATGTGAAAATACTGAGTCTGTGTCTGTAAGGTTTATTTATCAGTTCTATATTTATTGTAATAGTTTGATTATGTCCTTAACTACTTTATACTTTTCTTGTTTACTTATTTCGTCCACTGAATTTTAGCACTGGATATTAGGAAGTGAGCGTGTCTCGGTCTTTATATGACAGTCTAGAATTCCTATACTTTAAAGGTAAGGTAGTCTATTATTTTCATTAATATTTCTTCCCTTTTTTAGGAATTTTGCATAGTACCTGATATTAAATTATTATAATAGCTGTTTTAACGTTAGAGAAGTTATTAAGGATGGAAGGAAGCTTTTGTCTAATATAATATAGAAATAACTGTTATGATACTAAATATTACCAAGTTAAATGACTTCATCAGATAATACTAGATTTAATTAATTCTAATGAATATCTCATGCATGCCTATTTCTTTGCATATATGTGATTTTTTTTGAGTGCATGTGGACTCCATCTTTATTGTGCCCCTAAATTATGAAACTATGGTTTATAATCAGTTTAATATTACAACATTAAAAGTATTAAGTGCTTTTGACTCAGAAAAGAGACTTTATCAGGATAACAACATACCAACACAGGAGCATAATATACTAACTAAACATATATTTCATTGACTGTTAGTGAATAAATTAATTAAAGCAATTTCTGTCTCAAAGAACCAGTGGAAAAGAGTGAGCTGTCATACAAGAAATTCCATCCTGCTAAAGAAACATTCTGACACTTTTTAAAAATGGACAGTATTTCAGTATACAATACAGTGGTCATTTAAAATTCCAACCTATAATTTGTTGGCTTTTATATTCAGGTCAGGACAATAGGCACTTTCTTACTCAGCCCAGGGGGAATATTGCTCCCAGTCTAAATTGCCACTTGCTGGAAAAACTCCCCCTCAAAATAAATGTAATTGTGCTCTAAAACAAGATCCATCAATTCCATAACAAGATTTATTCTATCTTCTCAGAGGGTGGACCACTGAGTCATACTTTGATGAAAGTTTTCTAGCCCTTCATCCTTAGGAATCACAGTGAACAGATTTCTAACTTCTATGGTCTCAAATATAAGATTTTCCTTCCAAATATATTTTTTAGATGGCTTAGAAAGTCCCAGCAGTTCTTTATTAAATGTGTTACTACATCATACACATATTTAACTCATCTATCAACTAAAACAGCTAGGGGGCATGTCTTAGACCCTGTTGCTGAGAAAATGGCCTTAAAGGGGATGAAGTATCCCTTTGTGAATTTTCAGGAAACTGAAAATTGCTGGTATAATTGTGTTGAAGTTGGATAAGAAGTAATAGGTATCAACATCAATTTGTTGATTTAATACATATTCTTCCAGATATAAATCAATCATGTAGTATGCTGTATGGATTTGGTGCTTGGAAATGGGGGTATATATTTCAACAGCATGCAGGTCCAACATAGTATTAGAATAATTTTGTGCATCACACATAACCATACTGCCCCCTTTATCGGTTGCCTGAGGTGTATGGTTTTATCTTTACATAACTGGTTGAGTAAAAGTTTTTCTGTTTGGATAAATTTGATACAGTAATATTTTTTGTTAATGCAGGTTCTATATATTGTCTTCCATAACCACATTTTCGAAAATGTTAATAGTGGGGTATAAAGAAGGGTTAAAATTACTACACTTTTTAATTAACCTTCCCACATAATTTGTAACACCATGTTCCCCACAATTTTTATCATGAAAGAAGACATTCAAATTAAATTTTCTGGTAAATAATTTTACCTCTATTGTGCATCAACAATATTAATTTGCCTAGATAGAACAAATTTGAGCCCTTTAAAAAACAATGCAAAGTGATCTTTTGTAATAGTTCTGGAGGTATAATTATCGATGTTCTACCCCTTATAAGAAATGACTATCCCATCACCACCAACTCTTATGTCCTCCACCCCCTTGTATGATTTTTGTGATATGGGAACCTCTGGGAATTCTGCCCTGGGTTGAACGTGGATCTCAAATTACTCGCCAATCTCTTTCTGAATGCCTCAGGTTCTGAAAATCCTGATGCTTATCTATAAACAACTCAGTTTTCCTTGCACCTGAGGCTGATCTGTCCCTTCTCCTCTTTTCAACAAAATTGACTTTTTTGGTAGTAGTAGTATTAGTAACATTGGATGATATGAGGTGTGTTGTAGGTATACTTCTCAACCTCTCAGTACAAGAAATCTGGACAGGTGAGAGGTATGGTTGTGGGGTATGCATTTTGCTACGGTATTGCTTAGTATCTATTTCTTTTTTTCTTTGAAAATAATTCAGTGCATTTTTATCAACCCTAAAAAGGATATTATCATACAGGTTCTTAAAATGCTCAAACAAGGTATCTTGAAAAATAACCTGGTGTAGTCATTCTAATTTGTGACTCAAATTGCCCTACTGTGTTTCATTATATTTAATAATTTTGTACACTAATTCAAATTCATACTTATCAAGCAAGCCAAAAAAATCACTAATAATCTCTTCATTATACAACAACCCAAAAGGAAACTTGAACAGTCTTAGCCCCTGTGGTACTATACTCAAGTGTAAACATTGTCTTAGATAACTATTTTCAATCTGTATACTTTTAAATTTAAAAATCCATTTCTCAAACATAAATATGGAGTTACTTAATGTAGAGCCAATACTTGGACTGGCACTGGGACTACCCATATTGTAAGCAACATTTACCAGAAACCTTAATTTGAATGTCTTCTTACATGATAAAAATAATAGAGAAAGTGGTGTTACAAATTATGGGGGAAGGTTAATTAAAAAGCATAGTACTTTTAACCCCCCTTTATACCCCACTATTCAAGTTTGAAAAAGTGGTTATGGAAGACAATATATAGAACCTGTACTAACAAGAAACATTATGGTTCCAGTTCATGCAAAGCAGAAAAACTTTTACTCGACCAATTATGCAAAGATAAAATGATACACTTCATGCAACCAGATAAGGGGTGGTGTGGTTATGTTTGATGAAACACGATTATTCTAATACTATGTTGAAACTTTTGCATGATGTTGAAACATATACCTCCTTTTCCAAGAATCAAATCCATATAGCATACCATAGGATTGATTTATATCTGGAATAATATGTAATAAATCAACATATTAATGTTGATACCAATCACTTCTTATCCAACCCCAGCCCAATTATACTAGCAATTTTCTGTATCCTCAGGGTCTAAAACATGCCCCATAGCTGTTTGGGAAGATAGATGTGTTAATCATGTGTATGATGTAGTACCACGTTTAATAAAGGAATGCTGGGACTTTTTGGCCATTCAGAAAAGCACATTCTGATAGAAAATCTTATATTTGTGGCCATAGACATTAAAGATCTATTCACTGTCTTTCCTAAGAATGAAGGGCTAGAATATTTTCACCATAGTTTGACTCAATGGTCCACCCACTCAGAGAATAGAATACATTTTGTTATGGAATCGATGCCTCTTTTTGTAACTTTTACCTTTACTTTATTTGGCAGAAAATGAGTCTAGTTAAGGAACTGGCCATAAGTGTGGCATGTATGGCATATCAAAAGGATGAAGTACGGGTTGAGTTACTCTAGTTAAGGGAAATATTTTTAGCAATTTTTAGATAGTTTGCTCCAGGAAGTATGCAATGAATGGGGGAAAGGTACCAACCTCTTTTAAGAATTGGATTATCTGTACCAACGAAAAGTATGGAACATAAATATGAAAGGACATTGATAGTGGAACACAATCAGTTCTCCAAGGAGATTAAAGATATCTATAATAGAAGCTAGTGCATCTTTAAAACTAACCCTGAAATATTTCAGTTTTTGGGGTATGAACCTACCTTCAGTTCTAAAAGAGCACCTAATTTTGGAGAACAAACAGAGCACTTTCTCTAAGGGAACTAGGAACTATGAAGTGTGGTTGTTGTAATGTATCTATATTACAAAGAATCAGACCTTGGTGTTAGGCAACATTTTGAACAGTAGAATCACATTCCAGGATGGTAATTGTATCACCCAAAGAGTGGCACAGCTTGCGTATTGTGTAGAATGTTTATTGTTCTATGCTGGTAAGACTGAGCATGCCCTAAGGACATGTATTTACAAACACACTTATGATATTGCTGGAAAAAAATGAAAACAGTGCCCTGTACAAGCATTCCAATGTCTGTAAAATATTTAATACATTTTGTTTTGGTATCCTGCAAAAAATTAAACTGGATCCAAGAGGGGGTATTGGAAGACTTTTTTAAAATTCAGGGAAATGAAGTGGCAATTTAGACTGGGAGCAATATTCCCCCCTGGATTGAATGAGAATGTGTCTATTGCCCCTGTCCTGAGTATAAAAGCCAATAAATTTATAGGCTGAAATTTTAAACTACCTATCTATATCAAACAAAGATCCTCATTAGCACTCTTCAAGAAAAATCTTTATAATCGTATGGGAAATAGGAAATTCACCCCGGGGATCACTTCTGTGGCTCTGCTCGACAGTGGCATAGGAAAATAATTTTCTTGGGTGGCAAAAGCCATGGTACCTTTTTGGCTAGGCTTATATAGGCCCTAGGCCCAATACCCTAGTACCTACCTATGAACCTATGAATCTATAAATGACCACTAGATTGTATACCAAAATATTGTCCATTTTTAAAATAAATTTGTGAGAATGTTTCTGTAACAGGGTAGAGTTTCTTCTGTGGCAACTGCCTCTTTTACATTGGTTCTTTAAGAGAGAAATCGGTTTAATTAGTTTATTAACTAACACCCAATGAAATATGCATTTGTCTAGTATATAATGCTCCTGTGTTGGTATGTTATTCTGATGAAGTTTCTTTTCTGAGGAGTAGGAGCCTAATGTTTATAATGTTGTAATGTTAAACTGATTTTAAACCACCTACCAACTCTCCACGACATTCATTTTCATTGTTTTAAGTGTATCTGGTTTATGCTGCACCTTTTTTTGCAGTGTCCCAAATTGTACCGTAAAGGTTATGAAGAGTGGAGATGGATGCCAGAAGAAGAGAGTTTGTGTAAGTGTGTGGGGGTATATGCTCATATATATTTAATGCATTCATTCTAGTTTAATTTATTTATTTGGAAGACATAGATTGATTAGACTGACAAATAGACAGATAGATAGTTAGATATTGTCTGCTTATAGTCTTATTTAGTTAAATATAATAATAAGGACGTTGTCTGATTGAAATTGTTTTGGGTGCTTTAGGTGTAATGATTCATACTTAAATTTCATAGCTAAAAGCTTATGTTTCCTTTTTTAGCTGGATTTTTTTCATTTAAGTTATAGGAGTTTTCCCTGTATTCTGGGGAGCATTTTGATAGCACACATCTTTACTAATCTCACAGAAATCTAGAATAGAGAGAGATTTGCGCATTATAAGTGCTCCTTATACATATGTATGGTGCACATAAACATGGGGCCAGATATGTTAACACTTACACTAAGTGTACACTGTTATGAGTGAACAGACAACACAAGCATAATTCACATCTTCTTTCTCCTAATTTTAGTTTTCCTACTGATTTTCTTGCAGCCCTAAATACTGAGGGGGATTCATAAAGATTACCACAAACATACTAAATGTACACAGTCTAATCTTTCTCAGTGACTAAAACACACAAAAATGTGGTAGGGATGTTCTTGAATACATAGTCTCCCGGATTCATGAAGCTTGTGCCAGGCGCAGGCATAGCATAGGTGGCATAACGCCAAATATGTCCACCGAGCGATTCAGGTATGAACCAATCCCACATGCACTACCAGCATAAGCCAGAGCTACGCAGCCCTCGGCATAGGTATGCAAATCACTCCATGCACAGTGTCGCACCATGCTAATGAAGGCATACAGCGATTCATGAAGTGGTGCAGGCATAGTGCAAGCCCATGGATATGTAAACCAAAAAACATGGTTTACATTTTCCCAAACAGAACATCGGAGTTATGGAAGCAGACCACACGCATGTATTTACAAAGTTAACATATGCCAATGGACAAATACACAGCCAATGGCACAAGAAAAGATACACAACACCTAAAAAACAACATTTAATGTCATGTCCACAGTAACGCACAGTACAACTGCAGGGCATGTGTGTGCAAACAGGAATACAAAGGAAATATATAAAAATGGCAGAAAATCGCAATGAAAGACAAATTAGGATTGCACCATAATATGCAATGGTAGGCATTGCACACCACAAGCAAGGCGCAAGGGTTGCTAGGGGCCCGCGACAGTGTTCAGCACTGTAATTATGAATTAGTAGTCAATGCCATACAAATGAGGCAGGTAATACTGAATCGCAAACGTCCCGCCAGATTAAGGATGTACCTGACGGCGCAGCACTATAACACCGAGGAGTGTATCAAAGGTGATACATGACATCAACAGAGGGGTGCGCCACCGTATCAGTAAGCACATTGGAGCAATGCAAATCTGGCCTGGCCATTGCTAAGCAAAGCTAAAGGACAGGGGTGGGGAGGAGGGTATAGAACCATTTAGCTGAGAGCACACATGACACCCAAAAGCGCATGTGTACGGGGATGAACTTGTGCCTGAAACTCGGTAAGCGGATGCACGCGCTGCAAACAATAGCACAAACAGGAAGGTCAGGGGAAGAAAAGAAGGAAATGCCGAAGCAGGGTAATTGGTGTACTAATGAGCAATTAACACCAATGAACACATGGTCGATGGCAGTAGACAAGCCTGCATGCAGACACCTGCAAAACAGGATAGGGGAGGTATAGGATTGCAAAGAAAGGTGTGGAGGACCTGGAAGGCAAAGATAGGAGAACTGTCATAACAGAGCAAAGCAAACCCACAGTAGATCAGCAATAGCACACATTACGCAAGATAAGCCAGGTCTGGGAAAGTACAAATGAAAGCAGGCAGCTGAATGCATGCCAGCAAATGGTAGGTGTAACGTGCACAAATGTAAATGGAAGGGCAGGAGGTAATGCATGGCATCCAAATGTAATGCAACACCAAAGGCAACACAATAATGTTTCATAAATAAAACACAGAAGATACCCTGTAGCCACGATCGTACATACACACCCTATGACATCATCAGTGTTCACAGCAAAACAGTATAAAGTGTGAAAGCACCCAACACACACCTGTGTATTTCCAAACACAGCACCATAGGTGTAAACAGACGGGGAACTTTTAAAATGTACATGTTGGGAGCTGCCATAGCTGTGATTCATCAGCATGTGTTGCAGACCGACGGTGTTGTGGAGGATGATGCCGACAACCACCGTAGGCCTCGGAGGAGGAGAAGAGTGTTCAGACCAAGGGTAACCTACCAGGGGCTACATGATCTGGAGATAGTAGAGTGTTACAGGGTGGACAGGGACATCTTACAGCAAATAGTAGAGCTGTGCCAGCCACACCTGAGAACCAGAAACAACAGAGGGGAACCCATCCCAGTGGACACGAAGGTATGTGTAAGCTTGCGAATACTAGCCACAGGTATCTTTCAAAGGCCAACTGGAGATATAATGGGGATCTCACAGGCATCGGCATCCAGGGTACTACACCAGTTCCTGGATGCCATGTTACCACATGCCAATGAGCATATACACTTCCCCCGCACTCAGGAGGAGTTGACGAGCAATATGCGTCACTTCCACCATGTGGCAAACTACCCGGAGGTACTGGGTGCGATAGACTGTACGCATATACAAATTAAGTCACCATCCAGTGAGTATGGTAGGCGCTACATAAACCGCAAGGGATTCCATTCCATCAACTGCCAGGTCGTGTGCAATGCCCAGGGCATTATCATGGATGTGTGTACTGGCAGCCCTGGAAGCTACCATGACTCCCATATCTGGCATGCCTCACAGATGTATCAGGTATTTGTCAGGGGGACATCCCACAAGGTCGCCTTGTGGGGGATGCTGGCTATGCACTGGTGCCATGGATGATGCCCCCATCAGAAATGCACACACACCAATACAAGAACGCCATAATGAGGCACACGCACAAACCAGAATCATCACAGAGCGTGTGTTTGGGATGCTGAAATCATGGTTCCAGTGCTTGGGCACATCTGGTGGAGCCTTGCAGTACTCTCTAGGCATCTTCAAAGTATGTGCCATGCTACATAATATGATCCTGAGGAAACAGCTGCAGCAGGGTCATAATGGGGGAGGGCCTCACAGCCCACCGCAAATGCCAAGGCCAACACAGACACAGAGGGATCCAGACCATGGACATACTGTGCCAGCCCCAGTAGGCAGACGGAGGTGTGCCCAATATGCTTTGGCAAAGAGGGAATGTATAGCACATACCTTGACAGTGTAGGCTCCCATGGACTGACACCCCTCTCCACCTGCACACAGTAACATGGATGGCACACAAACATGACTACCTGTAAATTGTGATGTATAGGTGGCCCACTGTGGAATCCTACATAGGCAGCCCTCAAACATTGTACATGCAACAGCCATGGGAACACGGAACTGTCAACACCTGAACAGTAGATGCACCCATCAGCATCTGTTGGTGCTGTGTGTATAGGTTCCCAGGTACATCGATAGGTACACACCTGATTGTCAGAGGCAAAACACCAAATGGGGCAAACAGTGACATCCGTCGCCACAACATCGAGTAAGCAACTGTCGCATACTGGAGCAGAGGCAATTACGGGAGCACATGTGTGTAAGCACTGTCCTACACACAACCATCATGGATTACCCACCACATTACTGAGGGGCTCCACAAAATGTAATCATGGATGTAGTGTCAAGGCAGGGGATATACCCATGACAGGCATTAGTCACCCCGGCATGCTGCATCCACGGTCGTATGAAGGTGTAGCAAATTATCGGGTGTACCTAATTGTGATATACATACCCAGTGCCGGAATACAGCCAGTAAACATCACATGAACATACCATTAACTGGACCCATCAAGTTGTAACCTAACGGAGTCATCCATGTAAGTGTAGTGTGGAGTAACTGCTGTAGTTTACTGCACATACAAATTGACATAATTCGTGTACAACCCCCAGATGTCCAAGTGGTACAAGCAGTGACTGTCGTGCATGTTCCTGGTCCCACGTCCCGCAAGGGATGTAACATAATCCCGATGGCACGGGTAATGCATTCCGGATGCAGGTCATCAGAATATGTGTAGTATACGTTAGCGGGAATAAGCATTGCCCACAGCTGGTAAGCGATGTTTAAATATGACTATACAGATATGCGCGAAACAGGGCTAAGTGTCACCGACCACTGCGCAGATCACGGTCAATGATGTACAGAACAGGTGACACCAGCATTAGTCACCCCTGAACAAATAGTGCCTGCTCTGAAGGGTAAAATGACCACTGCCAGGAGTGGAACCGGCAGTCATGTACACAATCACCCAACACTATTGCTAGGCAAGATGTACATACGGTAGGGTTGCCACAGTTCAAATGACCAATGTGGAAAATATGCCAGATGTCAGCAGGACAACACACACTCGGCCAGGATGAAAACCAGAATGACAGTGTTTAGTATAGATAAAAAGCTTAGTCTAGTAATGGTCGCAGGTACGTGTTCCATGTCCTGTAACATGTAGGTGGGTCAGATACAGAATAAGTGTGTCATGCAACTATGACATAAACTATAGGGAATATGTTTGTCCCAAAGTCACAGGACATTTGCTGTGTTCACAAATATTTTGCAGGACACAACTGCACAAAGAGGGACTGTCCCTCGCAAAGTGGGATGGGAGGTAATCTTAACCTATGGCAGGTGTGTAATGTGACAGGTACAGACACAAACGTGCAGACTCCAAGAAACACAGTATACACTGACAAACACACAATGAAAGGCATAGCGTGCCTGTCACCACCCCTGTCCGAGATATGTATATATATATATATATATATATATATATATATATATATATATATATATATATATATATATATATATATATATATATATCTACACATATATAATACAGATACAAAGGACGATAGTGTGATATATGTCGATATACAAGAGGTCACTGGCATCTGCAAATATATAGATAGGTTGACGACATTCTAAACACCTTTGAGGTACAAATAAACAGGATACCGCCAACTATGGAGCATGTCACACACCGACACGCGTAACCAGGAGGATGAAAGACAGAAAGAACACAGTACTGGAACAGTAGAACCGCGAGAAATAGGACGATAGTAAGGACATGTAGTCACCGCTGTTGGCAGTGCGGTCCACATAGGTACCGTGTACAACTGTGGTTGTGAGTGATGTAGCCTTTGTATGTGTGTGTTGAGGGTGCCATGTGTGTTCCCGTGTGACTAAAGTGTGTGTGTGTGTCCACATAGTGTGTCTGTAGGTGGCAACTCGGAGGTAGATGATTACGGCAGGTGCGGGTATAGCTATCCGTAGGCATGCGGTAAACATCTGTCCCACATTGGGAGGGACAGCCCCCCCTGGGCAGGTGTGTCCTGACATGAAACATTAGAAAGGGCAACTGTCCGTGAGTGTAGGACATTGGTATGTCCCACATAATATGCAATAGTTGCAGGAAATACTCATGCCTGTATGTAAGAAATGGAAATGTTACATACAAACCGATAAGTAGTGAAGGACCAAGAACAGTAGGTATGTAATGAGGATAAAAGTGTGTGCTATCCTGTGTACTGACTGTGGCCATATGTTAGCCTGTAAACACCACTGTGTGACCCGCAAGTGTCCAACTATGGCCATATGAAAAGGTGGCAAGCCATGTGACAGAGGGTCTGACACCAACACCACTGCAATGACTACAAATATCTGGGACAGACATACACGGGATAGCGTTCATTTACAAATATCCCTGCACATATCGCTGTACATCCGGAGGTATGGAAGTATCAACCACACCTGCATACCATATAGAAACCAATTAACAACGGCTCAAAGTAAATTCCCAAAACAGAAGTCTATTAAGTGATAGCACTGTAATTAGGGAAGGGGCCCACACACACATATATGGACTAAGTAGAAATGCAAGCCCCACAAAACCGTATATGCTACGTACACTCCCCTACATCCCCCACACTGTAAACAATAGCAATACAGACCGTAACCACAGCCCAAACATCTAGTTAGTCAATTACATCTGCTGAACCATTGACATACCTTGTGAGAGACATTTAAAGGCTCCATGCAAAATTGTATCTGTCGTATAACGGAACAAATGGCGATGTTTCCGGTGTTTGCAATAGTCCTTTATCAGACGGGTGGGATGACAGGTACAGTCACAGGTAGAACCACATACTCAAGCTGTCACACACAATCTACGGGGGACATGACCCCAAAATAGACTTGGCTCTACACAAAGCAGTTGCAATTACACACAACAAAACACAATACAGGCCGTCTCCCTGAAGGCAGGGCAAATGGCCAACGCCCAGGTGGAGAATTCAATTATACCCCACTGCTGCTGCGTAATTGGCGGATGGAGTAGCTGCACAGCTGAAGTGCACGTAATTAGTCACACCAGACCACCAATTGGCGGCAGTAAACCACATGTTGCAGGTATAGACGTATATAAGGATGACTTGCCAGATATGCAAACTGTATGCTCATACTGTATAACAGTTGAAAGAGTGATACAGAAGAGCGAGATAGAGACGAAAGACCAGAATGATATCAAGGTATGTATAACACTAACTGTATGTATAATATGTTCTGTATTACATAATGGCAGTGTATGCATAGCCTGGTTTGCAGTAATTAAAAGTGTCCACCATGCATAAAGTGGGGAATGGTATTTATGTAGTGATGTCTCGCTGATCGTACTAATGCTTGTAGAAGATGTGCGTCCGGCAGTGGGCCACACGGTAAACAGCATAGACACCACAAGGGATGCAACATGACGGCGTTAAACAGAACAATGTTATATGACCCGCCGTCAGTGGCAGGGTATGTCCAATAAGTACGTGCCATAGCAGGGGATAGTATATGTAGATATACTGTAATAGTATGCATGTGTATGGGCATATAACGTCAATGACATGTCTAAGGTGGACCCTCTGTGCAAGTAATGGTTGAATTATGGGATACCATGTAAAACATGTGTAATGTATAGTACAGTAGATTGATACGTCAGATATGTTACACAGGAGAACAGGCATATGATGCATAACAAAGGTATCATATAGTGATGTGAGTAGTATGTAATTAAGATATGTATAAACAGTTATGATAAAATAACTATGTACTCCAAAGGACACAAACATTACTCCCATACTAGAATAGCAGAAGAGATGTGACAGACAAACAGGAACATGATTGGTGTGTACAATAACAGTATACATATGGCCCGTAGTCATGGGACATTGTAATAGCGTGACAGCCAATCTAACTGGAAGAGCTATACCAGTAACCATGCACAAAGGACATGTAATAGCTGCACAGGTTCATAGTGAGGTACCATGCAGTCTGGCAAATCAATGTGTAACAACAACTACAGTGTGCACACCAGTGGCACCTCTCCAGGGTAGTGTCCTGTGAACAGAAGAGCCATGTGTAACCTGCATCACTGCACAGTACAGCCACTGCAGTGATCCCTGGCGTACATGTGCCCACCATCCAGCAAGCGAGGTATCACATGAACATTGCTACTGACTGTCCATGCGTGATGTACATAGGAATCATGTCCCAAAGCATGGTGAGTGTCCGGTCTGGGAATGCAACCCCCAAGCACATGCCACACACTGTCGCGTGTGTGGACATATCCATAAGCATCATGGTCATAGTGGCTATTGTGTATGTCGTGTATGCGGAGTATATCCATAAACATATCTGCGGACATGGGCCCTGTCTTTGCAGCAGACGTCACACCTGAGTATGTAGTCTGCAAATGTGTACAGATGTGGTGTCTGTACATAAGCCGCATACATTAACAGTTGTAGCTCAATAAACATCATGGTGTTTTAATGTTGGGTTATGTAAAGCTGTTGTGTAAGGTACACCCTACACGGGGTGTTGTACCCATGGATGTGTGTATACATCTGGTGTTCAGAGGTACAATGGGTGCCTATGTACCAGCTACACACCCAGTACAGACATGTGTGAAGGATATCCATGCCACAGTGGCAATGTGGTAATCACAGGAGTGTGTGCGACATACATGTGTCTTAAAAACATGTACAATGCAACATGTATGTAGGGGACTAACACCTATGTGATAACCAGGGGGAGGATGGTGTACTGCAAAGGTGATGTTCACACCAAGTGTCATGCAGGTAGAGGCCATGATGTTCATATCGGTATCTGTCACAGTGACACCTGTATGGATGGGGTCTGTATCAGCTGGTGGAGCAACAACAGTGCTGGGTATGCAGTGGTCTGTAAAGCTAGGCAGGGAGGTCCCCTCAGTGGTAGCCTGTACCTCAGGGAAGCATATACCAAACATGAGGGCCCCATGACTGAGGACTGTGGTAAGCCAAGTGTAACTGGATTGCAGTATGTGAAGATAAATAAAACTGCTAAGAACCACCATGAAAAAAGAATAAAGCTATTTTTATTATAAAACGAGCGCTTTCACGCACACACAGGTGTGCTTCATCAGGTTACAAATTACACAAGAAAAGCTCACTATTTATATACAAAAGTCAGTGTTAATTAAACAATTAATTAATTAACATTCATACTATTAAAACAACAGCTTATCCTACAACTTTTTAAAGACACATTCATAGTATTTCTAACGCTCATATTAAAACATTAAGATATGTGGCTTCCATTACGAGCCTATAGTTCAAAAACATTGATTGGCAAAACCCAGAAAATATCTAAAAAATTCAGTTGTATAAGCATACACAACATATGATTCCTGAAGCAACCTAATTCCAGGAATTATTATTTGCTCTATCCATCACTTTTAGACCCATATAAAAAATATATCTCTTGTTAAATCCAATTACGGATCAAGGACGACAACCGCTGGAGCCAATCCAGATGCACAAGTGTAGCACTGGAAACTACAATATGACATACTTATACCTTTCGAACAGAACAACTAGTCAAAAATAAATAAATTAACTAAAAATAAAAATAAATTATCTTAATTCATGAATTAGACCATATTAGAGTTAGAAACATTTCACTAGTTGATACGGACGTATTTAAAGACGTCCGATTGATTTATAACACAGTACAAAATAGATGCATAACAACGGAATCTCATTCTTTGATGCCAGGCATCTACAAACTAACAATAATAATCATGAAGTATGAAACATATGTTAAATCCATCAAAATTCATGAAATGTTAAAGACATGTTCAACAACACAAAACTAAGGAACATTCAGAAAATATGCTCATATATACATTCTATGTTTTTAACTACTTTCATATTGCACTTTCCGAACTATTATTGATTGCACTATTCACAAACAACTATTATCTAATATTCACATTATTGCTATAAGCAATACGAGATACAAAATATAAAATGTAAAAAATATATATAAATCTTTACGTACATAAGGCTATTATGTGGCAAAAATTCATATAGCCTATGTCGTATTAAAGAATATCACTGCATAATCATGATTCAGGACATGAATAGTGTCAGGATACAAATCTAAACCATAACTAAAAGTGCCAAAATACTACCCTCAACTTAAGATACTACAACTGGTATATTGTAATAAGCTCAAAATATATATACCAGTCTAAGTATATAAAATATATGATGAAGCAAACAGAGAAGTGGATGATGCAATCATCATATCATGAAGATCCTAAAAGAACCGGACGGATGCTAACCACCGTATTAAGCCCAGGTGGTAAATAGGCTTTCAGTCTCAGTATCCATCTTAGCTCAAACATCTCAATGGTACCTACATGGTCACCTTCTCTCCTATTTGGGTTTACGACCTGCAAAACCTGAAAGCTAAAGCTATGCTGAGGTCTATCATAACAGTGCATAGCTAGAGCATTGGTAAGGTTATTCTTCCTTATATCGTAGACATGGTTGTAAATACGATCCTTAAGTCTACGCGATGTCATTCCTACATAATATCCATTGCACTGATTACAGGTAGCAAGGTAGATAACATTCTGTGTATTACATGTAGCGTAGAAGGTGGGCTTAAAGGTCATGTTGATACCTGAGATGTTGAGACACTGAGACTTAATGATGTATTGGCAAGATGAACATCTACCACATGCATAAGTGCCTGTCTTAATACTAGCTCTTATGTCAATAGGGACTATGTCCAACTTCTCTTTACAAAGTAGCCTTTTTATATTTAGGCAGTTACTAAATCTAAATGTGGGTTTCTTCCCAACCAGTTGTGATAGAAGAGTATCTGAGAGCATAATTTTCCAATTTCCTCTAATAATCCTAACTAGTTGCTCTATATCACTGGTATATTTAATATCATATCCAATGCTCCTACTATTCTCTCCTCTATGGGAATTATGGCTTAACTTTGTTGTATTTATTGGTACCCTAAGAAGAGTATCCGTTACATCATTGACTAACTCAGCCGGATATCCTCTATCTATAAAGTACTGCTTTTGATGCTTAATTAGTTTCATAGCATCCAACTCATTGCTACATATTTTGAGTATTCTGTTCATCTGACCTTTTACAATATTGCGAAACACGTAACGTGGATGTAAACTATCATAGTGAAGGATGCTATTCCTCCAACATAACTTCCTATACAAAGTGGTGGTTAAACTGTTGTTCTTTTCTTTAATGATAGTGATATCCAGGAAATTGGCACTTAATTGTGAACATTCATATGTAAAGCTGAAAAATGAAGTAGTGGAGTTCCTATAACAAATGAACTCCTTCAGCATGTCCATATCTCCATTCCATAGCATCAGGACGTCATCTACAAAGCGTCTATAAAGGATGACGTTATTGAATCTAGGGTCACTGAAAATATACTCCTTCTCCCATCTATAGACCACTAAATTAGCATAAGCATTGGCACAGGGAGTGCCCATTGCTACTCCCCATGTCTGTGCGTATACATTGCGGTCAAACAAAAAGATGTTATTGTTCAGGATCAAGTCCAACAGACAACAGATATTCATTATCTCATTGCTGTCTGTGGTACCAAGCTCAACTAAATGAGACCTTACTGCATCAAGGCCGTAGTCGTTAGGGATGCTAGTAAATAAACTTTTAATATCTAAAGTGACTAGTAAGGTGTCTGCATCGATGTTACTTCTAACCATATCTTGTTTAAGGTCATCCAGGAGCTCATAGGAGTTCTTTAGAATGGTAGGAATTTCTTTCACCATCACACCAAGTTTAGATTGTACATATAAAGAGGCATTCTCCGTGACCCAATGTTCACCTGACACTATGGGACGTAATGGAGGGGGGTTTTCATTTTTGTGCAGCTTAGGTAATCCCTTGATCAAGGGAATAAGGGGGGAGTCTATCATTAGAAAATTGTAGAGTATCTTATCTATAGATCTAGTCATAAGTAGGTCATAGATAGTATCATGTACATACTTAATGATGGATGCTACTTTAGATCTGTCTATAACTTTATATGCCTTATCATTATTAAGCATGTTAAGCATAAGTTGTTTATAAAAACAGGAATCTAGTGCAACAATTCCCCCTCCCTTGTCAGCCGGTTTAAAGACCAAGCTGACATCATGACAAAGGTTATCCAAAGCGCACCTTTGTGCATAATTCAAATTCACAAAAACGCCTTTATGTTTTTCCTGTTCATAATATTGATAGAACTCACGTTCACATGTTCGCATAAAGCATTCAACAGACTGTGGTGTTGAAGGTATAAAACAACTTTTTCTTTTACACAGTGTAGTTTTATAATCATACTCAACATTATCAGATAAATTGTCTTTAAACATTACCTTCAACGACAATTTTCTAACAAAAAGACGTAGACTTATGAGGGTATCAGACAACGTACTCTGTTTAGCGGGAATATACGATAAACCTTTATTTAAGATAAACTGTTCATCTACTGAAAAAGTCCTTGATGCCAGGTTGAAAAACAAACAGTTCAGTTCCTCACTTTCCTTCTCCGTTCCGGCGTTTCTCCTGACATCTTTCTTTTTCCTCTTCCCTGACTTACTGAGCGCGTGCGTACTGCGCCCTTGTAGGGAAGGGGGAAGTTTAAAGGCACGGGTGCAACAAATGCATTATTTGAACTATTGGCTTTAGGCTTGGCACCCAAGTTATCATTGCTATTCAGGCCCTGTTGATTACAAGGTAAAGAGATATTAGGTGTACTGGACTCTCGGACAATGATATCATCTGCTTGACTTTCAGCTGCTGCCCGAACAGTCAAGGGTTCAATCGAGGTAACATACTCATTGCTCAACATCTGCGGATCCTCAGATGCATGAACAGTCTGGGACCCCTCTCTCTGGTTAGTTCTTGGCCAGACAAAGATGTGACCCAGTTGGAAATCCTGATAGTCGCGTCTTAGTTTCTTAAGTTTAATTTGTTCTAATTTGTTACTGTACAGGGCTAGCTATTTATTCATATTATGTATCTTAGAAACACAAAACTCTGTCTGGTAATTCATGGTAAGGAAATTATGTTGCTCCTCTACCTTGGTTAAGAGCTCCGTCTCAATGGGTGCAAAATAGTCCAGTAGCAAATGGATGTACTTATTGCCGAACTCGATGTTAAGTTGCTGCCACTTCCGTAGTAGCTCTGGATGGCTATCCCCATAGCTCGGCATGCACAAAACCCGCATGCCACAGGGAATAACCTTAAAGTGAAGACAGGCTTGCAGATGTCTTCTCTGCCAGACAAGCCTATGCAAGCGATAAAGATCATTTTCCAAACTTCTTAGTCGACCAAAAAAGTCATGCAAATTCTCATTACTATTCGGAATATTAGTAGGAACATCACATTTCACATCCAAATGCAAAAGCGGGTTGTCCTTCTGATAAAACAAACAATTCCAACTATCGGTTCCAGAGGTACCTGCTGGATTGTAGTCCAATTCAATGTTCGGTATATCCATCATGTAATGATCGGCTAGACACAAAAATATGAAAACCAATAGCAGGAAGCAAACGCCGATCATTCAAAGGTTCCTCGCACCACGAACAAGAAGCTGAAGATAAATAAAACTGCTAGGAACCACCATGAAAAAAGAATAAAGCTATTTTTATTATAAAACGAGCGCTTTCACGCACACACTTGTGCGCTTCATCAGGTTACAAATTACACAAGAAAAGCTCACTATTTATATACAAAAGTCAGTGTTAATTAAACAATTAACTAATTAACATTCATACTATTAAAACAACAGCTTATCCTACAACTTTTTAAAGACACATTCATAGTATTTCTAACGCTCATATTAAAACATTAAGATATGTGGCTTCCATTACGAGCCTATAGTTCAAAAACATTGATTGGCAAAACCCAGAAAATATCTAAAAAATTCAGTTGTATAAGCATACACAACATATGATTCCTGAAGCAACCTAAATCCAGGAATTATTATTTGCTCTATCCATCACTTTTAGACCCATATAAAAAATATATCTCTTGTTAAATCCAATTACGGATCAAGGACGACAACCGCTGGAGCCAATCCAGATGCACAAGTGTAGCACTGGAAACTACAATATGACATACTTATACCTTTTGAACAGAACAACTAGTCAAAAATAAATAAATTAACTAAAAATAAAAATATGTGATATGGTATGCCACCCTCAGTGT
Source organism: Protopterus annectens (assembly GCF_019279795.1). Lineage (NCBI taxonomy): Eukaryota > Metazoa > Chordata > Ceratodontiformes > Protopteridae > Protopterus > Protopterus annectens. The sequence goes on from NC_056744.1 coordinate 1,507,818,110, forward strand.
GTGTGTCCCATCCATTAGCCACATTACATAACATCCGGAGACATATGTTGTAATGTGTAGGTGGATGTGTATGTAGTCAATACCAGAATGGAGAACGGTGCTGAATGGCAGCGAGAGGACAATGCAGGCTGTGTGGACACTTGCGTCATCATCAACTACTCTGGCAACTGTAGAAAAGGTGTTCAACAGGTGTAGGAGGCATGCTGTGGCCCCAACAAGACCAACCCAGCTGGCATCAAAGGACTGGAGCACAACAAAGACTCAATGAATGATGTCCATGATGATGTGCCCTATAGCCGTGCATAACAGTCCAGTGAGGTGTGTAGAGCAATATTCCCAGTCGTGCAGTGTGGCATCACCTGTGTGGAGTGTTACTGCCACTATGTGCCAGTCAGGAGCCACAATGTCTGGTACAAGGCTATTACTGAATATGGTGTCCCAGTGGGGAGACATGATGTTCAGAGTTCTGTGGACATCGCAGCCTGGGATATTGCAGGGTGACAAGGGGCCTGTGTCCTAGGACATATAGAGTGCAGGTCAGTACTGTGTAGGTGTGACTGCAGGTACACCGCAATGTACCTGCAAGGAATGTGGCCCTGCAGGGAGTGAGAGGGTGTAATGTTAGCAATGAAGCCATCAGACAGCATGTTGCCAACATCACCTGTTACTGTCATGTTCCAGAGTGACAGTTGTATGTGTGAGCAGATGTGGGTATTACATACGGCTACTGCCATACCACCATAATGCCTTGTGGTACATCTCGGAATGTGTCGCAGTAATGTGTACATAGCTAGTTATGGTGTATGAGATGTGGGATCCTGTGGCCCTCCTGAGGCTGACCAGTGAGTCACCCCACCCATGGGAATGTACACCACTGTGTAACAGCCCACACCTGTTGTTGTAAAGTATGTCAGTGGGACTGCACCCCCAGAGTTTCGTCTGTATTCTGGTGTGTACCAGCATGGCTCTGTGTGGAATAGCATGAACCACATTGTCATGTATGTGCTATTGAAGTGCACTGGGGTATGTCTCAGCATTTGCATGCGCATTGTCCACCTGCACGTGTGTCATGACAACAACGACCACTGTCATACGACATCTGTAGTTGGTGTTGTAGTACTCATCTACTGTGTATGCCGTGAAGTGTGTGGTGCCGGTATGTGGCTAACAAGGGTGGGTAGCAGATGTTCAGATTCCACCAATGAGGGGATAACTGCAGGTGTGGAACAGCAGTCACAAGTTGGTAGTGTCCATGTCAAGGATACTGTTGGTCTTGGAGGTGGTGTATGGGTCGAACAAGCTGAGTGGAGGTTATGACTCACGCACAGTGTACGCCTAATGTGTCAGTACATGTACGGCTATCACAGTTAAGTGCGGGTTACTGTCAGTCTCACATTAGTAGCAGCAGTAGTTCTGGACACAGTTATATGCACGTGGAGCACCTGTGATGCATTGTGCGAAGTAACCAGCCGGGATGTGTGTACAACACAGTGGAATATGGGGACACCTCAGCCGTGGGTGTGCCAGTCCACGTACGTGCCTGAAAGGTACAGTCTGTCTATACCCAGTCATTGCAGGTGTGCTCTGCAGAGCCAAGAGGCAGGTCCCAGTCACTGCAGAGATATTGCAGTGGTGCAGTATCAGGTGTGCCTTACCTGCGTGCATCATAGAGGATGATGTCAAGCATAGTGTGACATGACCACATGCTTCACTAGCCAGTTCCCGTTCTGGTGGTGACTGTTATTGGGCACTGTGCAAGACAGGCAGTATAAAAGCAGCAAGAGTCCAACATGTGATCCGTACTCCTAGGGCTGACTGGTGCAGGTCAACTGTGCCATAGCATCATGTTGTTTGGCCGGGTCTGTCAAACTGGACATATACTAGATGCCTGTGGAATGACATCATAAGCATGGACAACTGTTGGGAGTGACACAGTCGTTCGTAGTACAGTGGTAACAGGTCCGGATGACCGCAAAATGCTTCCCAAGGCATGGACCATACCATCAGGGCGACAACACTGGTGGGCTATTGCATGTCCCTGCACACGTAGTCTGTGCCCTGAGTGACAACTTCAGTCACACAAACATGGAAGGGGAGTCACATCATACCTGCTGACTTGTGGCATGTGTGCATAGGTTATGTTGCAGAACCAGTTACTGGACAGCAGGATGTAAGTGACTATTGCCTTGTGTAGCCTGCTGAGTGGAACAGCAGTATGACTGCCGACAGTCACCTAAGACAGGTGTGTTGTGTATGTTATGACACCATATTGGCTGTATGTGATGGGCACACGTGTCTGTGGGCTACAGGTTGGTGTGGTTGTGTTTGGCGATGTGGGCTGTCGTCGGTGCCCACACAAAGTATGGAGGGGTACTGTACAAGGTGTCTCCATATGTGTGGCCTGTGGTGGGGATCATGTGGGACCGTGTGATGTGTGGGGTGCATTGCCAATGTTGTGCAACCCCACATGACTGTCAGGTGCAGTCAGGGTTGGTGACAGTATAACCCCCAGCAGGGCTGCATATGTGCATCCCCCACAGGCTGTACTGTTGTATGTTGGGAGGTGTGCATTGACTGTGCACATGAGAATAGCTCTATTGCGACATGTACAACATAGTCATCATTGTGACAGGCAATAGCACTGGTACCTGCCAGTTGGACATGCCTGTATATAAGTGGTACGTGGCAGGTGGACAGGCCGTAGAAACCACCATGTCTCATGAGGTATGTGAGTGATGTGTGTACGACAGCTGTTGTACAGTTATCAAGCTGGAAATGTATGGACAGACAGTGTACTTGTGAGGACTGGTGTGAAATGGGTGCTAAACTAAGCAGTAGCTCATAACGTGCCAAGAAGCTCTGAACAAGTGCTGAGCATGCCCATACATTACAGATAGGGTGTTGTATAATATCAACCAACAAGTGTTGACAACAGTCATGATTGGTGGCACCACATCAGAACACTGCTGGGTATGGTCTGCAGGTCCATGAACCATTATCAATATAGATGTTAGCAGTACAGATGTACAAGACAGGACGGATGTTTGGCTACAGATGCCTGTGTATGTCACAGGTGTGTTCAACTAGTGGCCTGTTGACAGACTCACAACTACCAAAGGTGCTACAGTGACATGTGCATATCACACGGTGTCAGCTACAGTAAACCAGGTTTAATGTGTTGTACCCCACCCGCATTGTAGCCCATACCACACAGACAAATGTCAGCCATCTGTGTATGTGATGATGTGAATGGCAATGACCTATGGGCAATAGTTGTCACAGTGTTGTGAACAACATACAGAATGGGCTGTGTGTGTGATGTGTGTGACATATGTGCACATTCTGGTGGATGATATCAGCAATGACACCACTAGGGGAATACCCTCGTACCCATTAAGAAACACCTAGGCTGTGGTCAACAGTAAGGACACTGTGTTAGGGATGGTGTAGTGTAGTACACCTCTCTGAGCTGGAGACATCTCCCTGGCCCATTAGGTAGTCATCCAAGGTACCCATGACATGACAGGGTGGTATCCATGAGCACGGAGATCATTGGACAGGCATACACAGCACCTGTGTGACCAATATTGGAATGCACCTCACCCTCCAGGGGTAGGGCCCATGTGTGGATGGCCGATACCAGCCTCCACTTATACTCACCTCCAGTATGCAGCATGCTATCCACCTTGCATACAGACATATGCCACACTATGCTGTTAGACATGCTACATGTCCATAGCCTGATCTGAAAGACATACGTCATGGACAACCACTGTCCTACGACTAGGATGGCCACATGCTGGACAGATCCCTGTGCCATACCTGTGACATACTCCCGCCATACCATACAGCCCTGTCCACATAGCTGCACATATCATCCCTGCCATACATGGTGTGATGGCCATATGGTAGATGTAGTATCATCTATCTGGATCAGTAATGTGTCGCTGATGCCCCTCGTGATGGCATAATGGGTGTTGGATACAGCTAGAAAACCCAGCCCGTACATGCTATAGCCGATAACCTTACCTGCAAATGACGTCCGACTAGCCCATGTCCCATGTCTATCACATGTGCAACACAGGTGATCAGTGGCAGGATGTTGAACAGCTGTACGGTGCAGTGTAGATGTCTATGGAAAAACAGATGCATGTACAGGTTTCCATGTGTACTTGGTGCATTGTCACTGCCCAAGTCCAGTAAGGCTGTGTCTGTGTTGATATGTGACATATCCACAGCATCTAGGTCAACAGCATTACCGTGGATACATCAGGCATGGGTAGATAGGTAAGAACACCAGTGCATGCAAACAGACATGTCCACACAGAGACTGATGTCACATGCAGTAGGAACACTAATGAGATGACACACATATATGGGGATGATATCCAATGCATACTGGGTGTTACATGTGTGGGGCACATACATGCCAGTCGTGTTAGTGTCATGTTGATTTGCAAAGATAACTGCGTGAATGTACTAGAATGTATGTGCAGCAGTATCACTGTACACATCTGTAAATGTGACCTGTCACCTTCATCATGTCTTACAGAGAATGCCGTGTACACGCCTACCAGCATATAGCTGACAGGAGGATGATGTCATAATACCGTACCTCCATGAGAACTACGAGGTGTTATTTAGCCATGTGCCACAGCAAGCACAGCAGCAGGATGACCTGTGGCAGGATCTTCGCAGGAGGGTCAACGAAGTGGGCGGCCACAACTGCACCTACCAGCAGGTGCGCAGACACTGCACGGACCTCATACATCATGCAAAACAGCATGCCACTGTATCGCCAGAGAACAATGTGGTATGGGTGGTGGGCCACCAACCCAGCCTCCACTCACACACACAGAGGAGCTACTGGCCAGTCTGGGAACACCCTCAGAACAGCCCCCACAAACACTAGCTGCCATCGTGGAGGTGGGTATCTCCCAACCAATGAGCCTGGAGTTGTCTGGTAAGTCAGTACTGAACATATGGCCAGTATATCCCACGTATGTGCATGTGTCAGTGTACATCATGTAATGTAACAACATATGCAATGTATTTGGACACACATGATTTATGCTACCCTGTGTATGCACCATACCTCTGAATTGTACGGGTATTTGCAGGATGTCCAGATGTCTGCCTCATATTTTAAGTGTGTTCCCCTTAATATCTGTCCCTTTCTGGCAAATAGCTGAGGAATGGAGTCATTAAATGATGACATACAGTTGTGTTTACAACTGCACATTCCGTTACAAACCCATGTGCATGCAAACCTATTGGTCTATCAAATATCCAAGTTAGTAAGAGCAATATGTCACAGTTGTCCCTATATGTCCCTCTTCATAGTAGGCTTTGTCCACATTTATTGTTCTAAAAGGTTGAGAGGTATGATATGCACACATGTGCTGACTATATGCTGTTGTACAGGTGAATGTGTTAACCTGCACTGTGCACCCTGTGGCTGTCATACAGTCATGGATAATGTTCATACTGCTGTGTCACCCTATACAAGTACCTCTGGCGTGCAGATGAGTCTATCATCAGTATCAGGCATGTCAAAGCATAGATCTATTCATCATGTGGCCAGTTAATACATGGATATACAGGTTGCATCACCCATCATCCACACAGGCCACCCATGTGCAATATATATAACTGAAATGATACACAGACATGAAACTACAGTATTTGTCATTGCTACATGTGTGTCCAGCTGTGCATACAATGGTGGATTTGTTCTACAATGGAGGCATATGTACTATACAGTGGAACAAAATGTGTGGTACACAAACCAGTACCGCACAGTGAGTAGTGATATGGGCAGACCACAAGCATCACCATTGTGTTATATGCCCCTGCAATGGTTTCACACATTGTGATGTTCCATCCAACATGTCTGAGACACGTAGCGTTTTGGTTGCGATATTGTCACAGTTTCCCATAACCCATACCCCACATACCACACATACACCTGTTGTCTGCATAGCCCTGTGGATGGTGACTTAACCAACATCTATGGGTGTATGTCATATGGGACAACACAGACATGTGTGATAGATGGCCATCACATACATGACCAACACGTGCACACATGGCCATGGGGGATGGCCAGAGACACGTAGCCACACAGAAGACAGGATGTGGATACACCCTGTCCCAGTTTGTCCACACTTGGTCCAAGTACAGCCGTACTAGACCGATTGTACAGGTGATGTGGTACGCTGTACATCATAAATGCCTGTGCACAGCTAGTGGAGGTGTCAGTGACATGTACCTCATAAGATGTGTTAAACATGATCTGTGTCATAGCATGATGGTAGTTACCTTCACAGATTCCACTGACAGTGACACCAGGCCACAGAAACTGTACTTTTCCCCCCTGCAGTAGGACATCACTGTTAGCTGTGCACCATGTGTGCATGGTACATCAATGTCATGTGTGAAATGGTGATGTGACAGGTCCGCTATGTGTGGACATGGTTGCCAGGCAGCTAACACTCTGTAGTCATCATGCAGGGGTGCCATCTGTATGTCCTCCAGTGACCTGTCACATGACACAGCATGGTTGGGTGTGTATACACCTCAGCATCTTAGGTCACAATCCACAGGTATGTCATGGGTATGCATGCAGTTCTGGATATGCAATATGTACATAACATGCACTGTTTAGCAATATAGATGCCTCATGATGCCATGCAATGGCACAGTGTCTGTACATCACACTGTACAGCAATGTAGACTGCCCAGTCCCCTACTACGCCCATGCACATTTGTTCAACATGCATTCTATCTGTAGGGCATATGGACAACACCGCAATGTTATACCCAATATGATGCTGTACATGTGTCATGACACCATTGTGTCAGGCATGCATGCATGTTAATGAACATGTCAGCAGATTACATGTCAAGGTCACATCAGCCATGTGTACTGTTATCCTGTTCTGGTCCACATGGTGTATCATGGGGATGAATGCATACTACCATGATCATGTGAATTGCATGGATAATGATATGACACCTGCCTGCTGTAGTGTGCATTCCAGGGGGTATGCTTACAAACACTATTGATGTCTGCGATGCATGCTGTCAGCTGTATCACAAGCATGCTGCATGCCATCTGTCATCTCACATGCATGGTGTGTCAGTGTGTGTGTCAGTGTGTCAGTGTGTGCGTCAGTGTGTCAGTGTGTGTGTCAGTGTGTCAGTGTGTGTGTGTCAGTGTGTGTGTATGTGTCAGTGTGCGTGTGTGTCAGTGTGTGTGTCTGTCAGTGTGTGTGCGTCTATTGTAATGTAGAGTATTTCTTTGCATTCACAGGTGATGTAGGTGCGTTACCCTCCTGCGGTCCATCTGATAGTGTCCCCACAGATGCTAGCAGTGATGAACATATGCACGAGGTACAGGCAGGGATGTCAGGGGTGGAATCTGTGCCAATGGTTGCCATCCCAGCTATGTCCCCCTCTTCCCCACACGCAGTTCAGCTGCCAACACATACCGCATCTACAGTGGCCATAGAGGAAGGACAGTAAGCATTTGTTAGCGTTGAACAGGAACGTGTGGTGGCTATAGAAGGTGTGTCTCCACACCATGGTGGCAGTATACTGACTGCAGATGTGCACACAGGCATGTGGCTGGTGTTGCTCATAGGAGGACCTCTGGCAGACATGCACCTGCAGGACATAGCGCAGCAGCTGGGATCACCAGACACATGTTCCAGACTGTAATGGTGGCACAGGCACGTGCTGAATGGCAGAACAGAGAAGGGCAGAGGCTGCAGTGGGCTGCTATCAGTAGCCTAAACAACAACATCCAGGCATTGGCAGGTGCTCAACAGCAGCTTGCTGATGTTCTGGACAGGCGATTGGGTAACATGGTCAGAATCCTTGACTGTGGCATGGCAATCCATGAGCGTGAGCTGTCTGTGCTGGAACATCTGGTAGGGGTGAGGCATAGGACACATGGATGTAGGCCAGCTACACCACCTAGGGCAGGTCAACGTGAGCGTGCCACCTCACATGGCCACTCCCATAGTGCCGGTAGCAGTAGCAGTGCAGCTGGTGCTGCAATGTCCACACCAGGTCACAGCAGGCCACGTGGATGTGGCCCTGGATGTTCCCAGCGGGGACAAGTTTCCAGTGGCCATGTGTCCTCGGACAGTAGTCATTCTGTACCTCTGCCTGGTAGTGCCCGTGCATCCCCTGGCAGGCACAGGACATGTGGCCGTGTCCGGTCACAGTGAGCTGTACAACCTGGTCTGTACAATCTGGAGCTGTCCATAATACCCTTGTGGAGGCCTCACAAATGACATAACTGTGTGCACACATACACACACACACAGCAAACACAACTGTACGGATCCACAACACCCACATGCATACGGAACAGACATGTCAATTCAAATCACTGGCCCTTACCCACACACATGATGTCATGCATTGGTGCAGCTTATGCCCCTGGCAAACAGTAACACCCTGTGCATATGATGAAGCCTGTTCCGCATCCCTGTCATCCACACCATCGGTGCAGGGATATGCTCATATGGTCTGATGCACAGGGTGAACAGAATAGTGAGAGGTGTATCTAACATTACTTGTGTATGCATATTGCGGGATGTGTATGTTGTATTGGTCGTGTGTGAATACTGAGATGTGAGAGGTGTATCTAACATTACTTGTGTATGCATATTGAGGGATGTGTATGTTGCATTGGACATGTGTGAATACTGAGAGATGTGTATGTGACATCAGTGGTGTACTGTCAACATGCACCAGTCAAACCATGTAATCCAGGTGCAGCATGCATTGTGATATGTTCACAGTATTTGTCTCGGTTACAACAGTAACAACATGTTGGTAAGGCTGCCCTGGTTCCCTCCTATGGTGTACTGGCATGTGCCTACAGGTAGCAGTGTTTACAGTCCCCCATGTGTAACTGTGGAGTACTCACAGGCACGTATGGCAATATCAGCATGCTAAACGTACCCTCAACCTGACTGTTGGACAGTCGAACATGACACAGATGTCCGAACATGACACAGATGTCCGCACATATACTGCACCTGAAGCATGTGGTCAGTTGAACAGGCTACAGCGGACAGAGATGTGACATACATACCGGGAAACATTACAGGTATGTTGACATGGTGCAGGGGTTGTACACAGTGGTCAGGCCAATGATGACGTTAGAGACCATCTGATAGCATGAGGCCACACTGTGTAGCGGTAATACCCTGTCACAGCACAGGAACATGGCCACATTCACGGGGTCTACAGCACTATAACACACCCCATAGTGTTCAGGTGTGGACCCTTGCCTATGTGGTCATCACCCTCGCAGTACTTTGCACCCACATGACGTGGCACAGAGAAGGGATATGCACAGGTAGCCAGTATGGCTGGGACCGATGGCATCAACAGGGTAGTAGACTGCATCACCATGAGGGGTTAGTGATCCTGTTTCCACAGTATGGTACCATACACCCTCACACCAAGCACCAGACAGCCATATATACATACATACACACACACACTGTGGTGACCAGATATGTGTGTATGGATAGCCGATGTGTGTGATGCATCACACCTGCCGACCTCATGCTTTCCACACTGCAGTATGTACAGATCTCTACAATGGTGTACAGGGATGTGTTACATCTGGGATGTAGTCCCCACCATATGTGGCATGTGTGGTCACACAAGCGGACACACATGGCAGTGCTGGGAATGATACACCTGCCATATGATGATCCGTTTGATAGACATGCAGCGGTACTGTCCGCAGTATTTGTACCAATGCTATGTCTGGCAATTGTGTGGCTATGTGCACACAGAAGGATGTCAGTGATACAGATGTCATGTGACATACAGTTGGTTACACCTGACCGCTGTGTATGGGTTAAGTCATCACCATCAAGTAACAGTGACATAGCGTACTGTTTGCACATGGCATGGTAGGGTGGCGTGTGACACACTTGTGAGCCAGGCACACATACATCTACAAAGGTGGATCACCACTTTATGTACACAGATCCCTCCATACGTGATGTGCAACCAACTGTACTGTCTGTATGTCACCATATACAGGTGTCAATGATGGGGCTGCATTGCGACTGCATGTTGTAGTTAGGCACAGCTGTATTACGGACATCGGCCACTGCACATGCATGGTTGCTGCATGCACAGTACAGATTGTACATGTGCGTTGGTCCTACATGTGTCTCCTATAGCCATGTTTGTATGCATTGCTATTGGTGGACATGTGTGTTGACATACATGACACATGGACTGTGGTATGATATCACGGGTGTCATGGGTGACTACTACAGGGGAATGTGTCCTCCGTCAACATTGCTACCTCCTGTACTGTGAGCATTCAACAGACATGGACCCACCTTCCATTTGCGTGCGTATGGTTGTTTAGGCCACTGTTCTGCATGGGGGACAGCAAAGGCTTAGCTATGTACATATGTGTTGTGTGTGTGGTCCATGCCCACATCCACTACAATCACGTTTGACATATCCAAACATGTGTGTTCATTGGTGTACAGCAACACTCATCTGTCACAGCTGTGTAAGACCCAGGGCCCCTGGTATGTCTTGAGCTGACCTGGTCATGTATAGTGGTATACTTGCAATGCATAACACCTGTTGGAACCCTGTCAGTACATGTGTACCCTGCACAGTTGCTGCAGACCTCTGTACAGTCCACTGGTCATGTGTCACACTGTGTTGTGGTAATGTATGGCTGTGTACTGCTCCAGCAATGACATGGTGATGTCTCAAGGGCTACAGTGTAGACTGCAGTGTGTACGTCTGGGATCTGCACCTGTGACAGCTGTGATGGCAGCTGAGTGTGTACTGGTCACTGCATGTGTGTATCCACTCTGTGCGTGGGGGCAGTTATACCTTACTGTGCCCTTCCATGTCTATACTCTGTCTGCATGCAAGACGGCCCTTTGCAACTGCTGTGTGTGAGCATGCCCAGTATGCTGTTGTGTAGATGGACACACATGACAGTCTCAACTGAGCCCTTGAGAGTTGAGACTCTGTCCGCATGCAAGACGGCCCTTTGCAACTGCTAAGTGTGTGAGCATGCCCAGTACACTGTTATGTAGATGGACACACATGACAGTCCCAACTAAGCCCTTGCAAGTTGAGACTCCGCCCGCATGCAAGATGGTGCTTTGCAACTGCTGTGTGAGCATGCCCAGTATGCTGTTGTGTAGATGGACACACATGATAGTCCCAACTGAGCCCTTGTGAGTTGAGACTCTGTCTGCATGCAAGACGGCCCTTTGAAACTGCTAAGTGTGTGAGCATGCCCAGTACGCCGTTGTGTAGATCGACACACAGTACAGTCCAAACGGACGTGTATTACTAAGCGTGTGGCCATGCCCAGTGACACCTTGTGTCAGTGATGTCCCTCTGTGCAAGGTCGTTGACATCCTGTATAGCCATGGTGGTCATCCAGGCAACAGATGTCCATTTTCAACGTCACGATGGATGCCTACTGATTACACACTGGTCGACTATCTTGAAGGATGTACTGTCTGTGGGGCGTCCCGTGACTATGTCATGTTGTTGTGGTGCACCGTAAATTTAACGTTGCCACGATCACACCACTGCCGTGTGTTTGTCTACGTGTACAGTGGGACAGTAATATGTCTGTATGCCTTCAGACTGATCACTCTCTATACAATCCCTGTCGGCATCCTTGTCAGTGCGGATGATGATACATGCCTAGAAGTATGCCTCTGGGATGGCTGTGTTTAGTAATCTCAGTAGCGTGTTCTGTAAATGCGTCATGCTGTAGTGTGTTAGGGTAGTTAGGTGTATGTTCAACTCCCAGCCCTGCCAAGTGTGTGTGTGTGTGTGTGTGTGTGTGTGTGTGTGTGTGTGTGTGTGTGTGTGTGTTTGCGCACATGCTCCCATCTGCCTGGGGACTCAGTCTTGCTTTTTGACACCTAACACCACAGAAGTTTCCTACCGATGTCTTTGCCTTTGCAGATGATGACACGCACCTAGATGTCTGCCTCTGGCACTGCTGTGCTTAGTAATCTCGGTAGCGCGTTCTGTAAATGCGTCATGCTGTAGTGTGTTAGGGTAGTTAGGTGTATGTTCGACTCCCAGCCCTGCCAAATGTGTGTGTGTGTGTGTGTGTGTGTGTGTGTGTGTGTGTGTGTGTGTGTGTGTGTTTGCACGCATGCTCCCGTCCGCCTGGGGACTCAGTCTTGCTTTTAGACGCCTCACACCACAGAAGTTTCCTACCGACGTCTTTGCCTTTGCGGATGATGACACGCACCTAGATGTCTGTCTCTGGGACTGCTGTGCTTAGTAATCTCGGTAGTGCATTCTGTAATTGCGTCATGCTGTAGTGTGTTAGGGTATTTAGGTGTATGTTCGACTCCCAGCCCTGCCAAGTGTGTGTGTGTGTGTGTGTGTGTGTGTGTGTGTGTGTGTGTTTGTACGCATGCTCCTGTCTGCCTGGAGACTCAGTCTTGCTTTTAGATGCCTCACACCACAGAAGTTTCCTACCGACATCTTTGCCTTTGCGGATGATGACACGCACCTAGATGTCTGCCTCTGGGACTGCTGTGCTTAGTAATCTCAGTAGCGCGTTCTGTAAATGCGTCATGCTGTAGTGTGTTAGGGTAGTTAGGTGTATGTTCAACTCCCAGCCCTGCCAAGTGTGTGTGTGTGTGTGTGTGTGTGTGTGTGTGTGTGTGTGTGTGTGTTTCCAGCTGCATGACAACAATACATTGCTTTTACAGTATTCACTCTCCATAACATCCGTGCGGTGTCTTTACCTTTGATGCTGCTGTCTGCTGGCTAGACGTGTGCCTGTGTGAATCATGTGATCCACTGATCACGGTAGCGCATTCTGTAACTGCGTAATGCTGTCGTGTGGTACAGTGGTTATGTTTGTGTTCTGCTCCCAACCCTGCCACTTGTGTGTGTGTGTGTGTGTGTGTGTGTGTGTGTGTGTGTGTGTGTGTGTGTGTATGTATCTATCTACATATATATATATATATATATATATATATATATATATATATATATATGTATGTATATAACTATATATATATATATATATATATATATATATATATATATATATATATATATATATATAATGTATATTGTATATAGATATGTATGTTGGGATTATCACTCTTGAATGTGCTGCATTATCTGTACGTGAGCACCTTGGATGTATGTACATCTGCTATGGCTCTGTGATAGTGCACATACTGTGTCCTGTAGTGATCGTGGGTTATACATGTGTAATCACCGGTTATTGTGTTGCTGGGTATTACACAGGCATTGGAAACAATGTTAGTACAGCACCTTTGAATGGTAGTATGCAGATCTCGGCAACAGTCAGCAGTGATTATTACATTGTAGTGTGAGTATGGCTCATATCCGTCTGTAGTAACAGACAATTCTATGCACCTCAGGTTAACATTACAGACTCACGTTTATCCACAGGTTGCGGTACAGATCCCAGGACTGTATGTGTATACGTTGACAGGTGCACGACTGGGTTGTGTTGGATGCATGGAGGGGTGTCCATGGCCAGTAATGGGGATCTCTACAGCCTGGCAGGTACGGTCTGTGACTGTCCCACAACCTCCTGTATATGGCTGCACATGCTGTACTTGTGTATATACAGACACACACACTTACCACAAACAGCTACGGCTATCACATACACAAACCCATTGCACCACCATTGGGCCATGCAATAATCGTTGTCCCTCACACACACACACACACACACACACACACCTACGTGTACATTGGATGGCTCAATGACAGCTCTGGAAATGTAACACCACACCCTGTGCATATGATGTCACCTGTGCCACCACCTGTGATGTGTAACATTGATGCAGGATCTGACTAACCTGGTGCTGCTGCACACGGTGGCTTTATTCCACTGTATTGATGTTAGCATGCTGTTAACACACAGTGTTTTACCTCCAGGTGTATATCAGCAGGCATGATGCATTGCAGCTATGACCATCACTGTAGCATAGTTTACAGCACTGTTACTTCTGATGATGTATTTTCCATCCATGTGCAATTTCACTGATGTGTGTAGTATTAACAGCATGTGTGTCTGTGTGTGCAGTATGTGTGTGGTGTGTGTAGTACACATGTATAAATGCTTACAAACGCATACACGACATTACACGGGCTTCACCATTCGTACACTAGCTTACTCGTTCTTCCACACACTACACGTGCACATGGGCTAACACACGCGCACACATGCTTACTCTGGCTTACTGGTGCGCACAGGGGCAGACACACTGTGGGCAGGTTTGCAGGTCACATTTGTGGTATCCATGGTGTACACTGTCAGTCGCCTGACGTTCCCTAGGATAGCTCATGACATGCCTCTTCCTCTGAGTACTGCCAGCACACATGTGACACTGCTCCGGTGAGGTTACAGTGGTTTATACATACACACTCATGTTGTCACCTATCTTCTACTCTAATAGTCCCCTTAACCTACACTACACTGTAGAGGCTTGGCCCATATGGCATGACATGTTGTGATTCACTATCCTCAGCCTCACTTGCCTCACATTGCCTACAAATGCTTCGTTACATCTCTGACAGAGCGCTTCCACACATAAGAACCAGTACACAGTAGCCATGTTGTCTCCAGCTTGCCATTCATCTGAATGGCATACTGACATCTAACTAAACCTACATTTTGTATGTATGTTATACATATGTCTTGTTTTGAAGTGCAGCGCGTTCTTGTGGCACTGTACTACGCTTCCACACCAGGGCTCGGGGGTTGACAACTACTGGTTTATTGATATCCAATGGACAAAGCTGCCACTGGCCTTGGACTTGGACATTTGCATGCTTCTTCGACTGTATTCATACTGTATTTGCAGCTGTTATTGCTCTGTTTAGCAATGTGCAGAACGTTAGTCGCACAACATCCGGTACATTTCTGCACATAACTCTGCTCTTGCATGGACAGCGTACTGTTTCATGTATCACGTACTTACATCATTTGCATAGCTTACACATACAAATGGGGTATGTTGCAAATCCCAACATTGTCCGTGCAATGTTCATGTTATGAGCAGTCTTGCATGCCCCTACAGGTGTTTGCTGAATAGCCTGGCAGTCATCTTTCCTTGCTGTACTCTCACTCAATCCATACATGCCGGAGGCTTCGTGTATCATGGCCTAGGCTTTGCTGTGTGCTACATCTATTTGTGGTGTATGCATGGCTGTAGGTATGTCCCACTGTCATCATTGGTAAAGGTGATGCCCTATAGGTACTTCATGTAGACTGCTGTGTCATTTGATATGTCAGCACATACCTGCGGCCAATACTGAACTTCCTACTGCAGCGCTTTTCATACCTTCTGAGTTATCTTGCAGTCGATAATGCTGTTTCCTCAGACATGTATCTGTTTCTGATCATACCTATCAACCTCCTAGAGCAAAACATCTGTACAAAGCCTAACATGATGGGGGGACAAATAGAGGAAGATTCTACATATTGCTCTTACAAACGTAGATAGTTGACAGTATAATAGGTTTTGCATCAGTATGACCTTTCTGAGGGATTTGGGGTCTTAAACTCATATGTTAATCATTATGTAATGACTTCAGTTCTCAGGAATTTGACAGACAGGTACAAATTGTAAGAGGAACACACCACACATATGAGGCATACATCTGCACATTCGTACAGTTGTGAGGTATGTTTCTGATACTGGAAATCAATTTTCTTACACCAATACACACAATACATGGTGCCATCACAGGCCAGTTGCCATTACATTCCTATTGCAGGACACACCCACCCAGAGGTTTATATTCCTCACACAGGCCAACAGGTGCTTATCCACACTAATTATTCTATCATGTACCTTAAGTGTATGCCAGTATTTGCGCTTTCCGTCAGTGGCAGAGCTCACGTACGAGTATGGGGGACTGGACACTGTGTCGGTGACACTGCATGACACCCTGAGGGACACATGTCTTTTGAGTCTATTAACTTTCCACATTGGCTTTCACAGGGCATACATTGTCATTCACATTTGCGGAAATACATGCTTTTGACTTGTACATGTTTTGTCATTTGTCCTGATGTCTTTCTTCTCATCTGTCCACCTAGGACGGGTTACCTTCATACCTCTCACCTGTACACATTATGGGTAAACGCCCCGAGGTTTGACCTATGATTCTGTTACATTTGTCATGATAATGTGCCTTTCTGGTAGATTGCTGGCAAGGCATGACGGACTGTGCGGTTAGGTAATCATGACTGACATTTCTATTTCATGATTACTAACTCTCATAACATTCGTAATCCTGACTACGCAATTATTCTATCAACATTCTGACTTTGTCTGGGGTATATTTAATATAGTCCCTATTTGTCTTTTGTGTACTATGCCTTAGTCCAGCTGTCTTATTCTGACATTTTGGCAGGTATGGTTACCATCTTGGTTGTACGCATGTCCATCCATGATAATCACCTACATGACACTGATATAGGTCTCTATGTCTTCCCCCAATGGTTTACACAATGTCCAGTAGATGGGTTGCACCTTTTTGGAGAATATAGGTGTGTGCTATACCCACATAGGTATATTGATCACTCCCATGGGGCAAACCTAATAGATCTGTGCCAACCAACACCTTGGCCCATTTCTGCATACCCATGATTCCCATACCTGACACCCCTCCACAGTACCCATTAGACATGTTTAATGTGAGCGATAATACAGTGTGAGGACACTTCCAAGCACTCCCCTCTCTGCGGATATCAGGTCGTCCGTCATACATTCTATCGACCCATGTGTTATTACCCTTGCACCTGCTACTGTTGCATGTACACCTATATCGTAGTTGCACTTGTGACGTCTTTTGCATCAATGACGGTTCGCCCTTTGTACAGGATCAATTTTTGGGGTCCTGCAAAGGACACCTATATTCATGTTTAATGTGTAGAACTTGCAGGCCCTGTCACACTGGTACTTTCCGGGCAATGGTTTGGGAAGCATCGGTGTATTCTCCTTTCATGCATGTCTGTCTGTCTATCCATAATAGCTATACCGTGACCTATTTATGTGACCTATTTATGTATTCTCTGCGGATATCAGGTCGTACGTCATACATTCTATCGACCCATGTGTTATTACCCTTGCACCTGCTACTGTTGCATGTACACCTATATCGTAGTTGCACTTGTGACGTCTTTTGCATCAATGATGGTTTGCCCTTTGTACAGGATCAATTTTTGGGGTCCTGCAAAGGACACCTATATTCATGTTTAATGTGTAGAACTTGCAGGCCCTGTCACACTGGTACTTTCCGGGCAATGGTTTGGAAAGCATCGGTGTATTCTCCTTTCATGCATGTCTGTCTGTCTATCCATAATAGCTATACCGTGACCTATTTATGTACATGTGTTATATGTACAGGGACATATGTTTGTTGTGTATATATCTATTCATGTATCGTGTGTGTATATATATATATATATATATATATATATATATGTACATATATACATATGTCTGTACATTCCTCATCTCATAATTTGCTTTGGTTTATGTCTGTGAATATATGTGTATATATATCTCCATGTCATACCTTTCAACTGTACAGATTTCCACTGCATGTACAGCTGTTTGCCTCTTATCTTTGGTCCATTTTTCATAACCTTGTGTCTATCTGGCAAGTTAGTGGCATATCATTGAAGACTGACATTGGTAAATAATGGCAAACATTTCAGGTTACGACTTCATACCCTTCAGAGAATCCATGCTAGTGACACACCTGTTATTCTATCCACTTTCTATGTTTGTTAGGGCAATATCTGGGGATTGTCCCTATTTGTACCAGTTGTTGTCATGGCTTTGTCCGGTTTCGTACTTTACGGGGTTAACAGGTTATGAGCCATGTACATAGAACGTGGGGAAAACACCATTCATTTTCTATTCTGTGAGCGGATTACACACGTCAGGCGCACTTGCATATCCTTATTGTGGGTTACATATGTTTCATAGATAATTGTGCTTACGTGAACTTTCATAATTCTGACCGTAACAGTTACATATCTGTATTCCGGTTTATGGACTGCTGCGAAACACACATTCACCTTTACATATTTAACTGTGTGTACAGTACGAACGCATTCATTACACTTTCAAGTTATATGTGCAGTGGTCGTAGGTCAACCGGGCTGCATTCAAGTCGGCCGGATGCCGGAACCACTATTCTATTGGTGTTCTCCCTCATTGATATGCATACCCATAGTACTTAGCTACATCAACATATGCCTCACCGCTTCACCTACAAGACAGGCATCCATTCTCCTGCTGGGAAAAAGGCGGTACTACATATTACACATTCCCTATTGCCTACTGCTGTGGACTCCGGCTGCATTGTTAATCACTCCGAGGATATGCAGAACACTAAGGCATATAGTCCAGCCATATACAGATCTTTGATTGTCAGGGTGTTCATGTAGTGATCTGGGTTTAGGCTTGTCCACCTGGTGAATGGAACTTCCCTGGCCGAGTTCAAATGTCAGACGAAGCATATGGACTGGGATTATCTCCCTATTTTCAAGTTTTACCTGTGTTTATAGACACAGATGTTTGGGCACCTGTCAGCAGCTTATTCTGTTGGCATTACATATTATGGGTGGGGTTGTTACAGTCCATACTCTATGATGAGGGGTGTTCCCATTCACATTTGACTATTACCTGTATACAGTCATACGGGGATTATTATTTTGGACATGAAGTGACTACAGGTATGCAGTTGTACATTACACAAGTGTGAAGGGTTGTTACTGTAAATATGCATGGACCATACCTCTCAAACTCTTAGAGCACCAAACCTGCACAAAACCTACATGATGGGGGGACAATTAGGGACACATTTTAACGATTGCTCTTACAAGCTTAGAAAGTTGATAAAATACTAGGTTTTGCATTAGCATGACTTTTCTGAAGATTGTGGAGTCTTAAACTCAGGATATTTCTCATTATTTAGTGACGTCAGTCCTCAGCTATTTACCACACTGGTGCAGATTGTCAGAGTCACTGCCTAGGGTGACAACACTATGGGGCGAACCTGTGGTCATTCTTAGGGTTGCCACCTTTTCAAATGCCCAAAGTGGAACATGTTCTGTAGAGATGTCAGATTTTCCAGGACAAAACATACCTATAGCCATGCATAATACAGACCTCTAACCTTTTTTTTACATATAATAACTTATTCTAGTAACATTTGAATTGCTTATGCTACTTCACATAGCATATACAAGTTTCATATATAAGATGACTGTTTTATGCGACTATTAAAGAAAATTAGGAAATAACTTTGTCCTAACCTCTCAGGACATTTGCTATGTCTTGATTTTTTCACAGGACACAACTGCCTACAGAGGGACTGTTACTCGCAAAGTGGGACAGGTGGTGACCCTAGTCATTCTGTGAATATCCGGACAGTTGAGTGGTATGGTATGGACCTCTGTAATACGCTGTTGTGTTCTGGCACAGCAGTAGCTCAGCATTAAAGACTGCAGTCAGAACGTGCTGACAGACAGTTGGGTTTCAGACTTCATACTCCAGACATTAATGCCAATGTGCAAACTGTTATTCTATCAAATGTCTATGTTTCTAAGAGCTATCTTTACAGATTGTCCCTGTTTTTGGACCTTTGTCTCACTTATATTCATGGCTCTGTCCACATATCTTGCTCACACAGGTTGACAAGTATGGTTGGTCACGACTGCACACAGTCAGTGTCCCTCACACTTGATCAGGGTTGACTTGTTTACGTCAGTGTCTTCCTCACCCTCATGCCGTTTTCCACTTTGCAAATGTGTGCATTATATTCTCCCTCCTATTCGTGCCTGGACACGTGCGTCACGGGAAGGTATTTTATCCTGGGTGGTAGGTTATGCATGCCCACTTAGGGCTGGACAGTGTCATGGACCTCCACTGCACATTCTGACTTGTGTCCAGATATCTACTGGATTGGACATCATGTCATCATACCCATTCTACTATTTACACAAGTTGGTCATCCCATGAGGGATATCCCAAAAATTTGACTAGAACAAAACAAGTTAGATAACGAAGATTTTTGTGGCTTCACGAAAACATGCAGGGGGGGTTTACATGCAGGGGATACATGGTTTGCAATCCTGACACTGCCTAGGGTGACAATACCTACTACATATGCATAGGGGTCACTGTGTGTAGCTGTGTCTGCAACAAACCAGTGGACCAAGTATGGCTGGATTTGGTGGATGTTCTAGTATGGTGGCAGGTTGTGTGTTGTGGAGGGTATGCTGGGAGGGCCATTATGCATTCAGATGTGTTGCATTTGTTGTGGCCAGTTCCATCAGGACCCATCTGTGGGTATGTGATGGTGACGTATCTATACATTTGTCTCGCACATTTCCATATTCATATGTTTGTGGGATTGTGTTCTACACTATGGCCTGTCTGCTTGTCTTACAGCTGTTTCCACATGTAGTTGTGTTTCTTTCCACTTCACCCGCTGCCCCCTCGTACACCTCTAGTTCACCTTTTCTGCATACGACACAGTATCGCCTTTGAGGAATTTACCATTAAACACCCACCCCTCACACGCGATTTCCTCACACCCCATAGAGCACTACTTTGGTTGTTGGCCCATGACATGGCCAGAGTTACACACTGACTACCCTACATGTGTTGGGTACCTTTATGGTTGTGTGGACTACCCTGCCATGTTTGCTTTCCACATGCTATACCTCACGCACATAGGTACACGACCATACTTCACTTTCATTACTTGGTTGGTGTATCCGGGTACTACCCGTTCGACTGTGTCACATACACGTTCAGATTATACAGCTGCCTTCTGGATTTTGCCAGCCTGTTGTCCTCATTGGTAGGATGGAACCTTTTCCTATGTCCAAGCTATTCCTTACACATGTCCGACTGTTGTGGACAATGCCTCCGCACAGTCGACGGTTGTGTTTCCACCTTTTCAATTGGCCACAGTGTGACATGGGGTTACCACCTGTCCCACTTTGCGAGGGACAGTCCCTCTTTGGGCAGTTGTGTCCTGACATGTAATTGTAAACATGGCAAATGTCCTGAGATTTTAGGACAAAATTATTTCTTATATTTTATGTAATAGTTGCATTAAACAGTTATTCTGTATCTGAAATACCTAAATGTTATGAGAAACAGAATAAGCAACTAAAATGCTACAAGAATACACTTTTCTGTAGGCAAAACAGTTACGTTCTGTCCTTTGTACTGGCCGTGGGTATGTGTCAGCCTGTAAAGTCTGATGTCTGTACCAAACATGTCCCACTTTGGCCATTTGAAAAGGTGGCAACCCTACTGTGACATTTGTGGTGAACACAGCATATTTTACAGGCCAACACATACCCACGGTCAGTTCAGCAGATAGAACTTACAATTCTTGCCTATATCTAAGCGTATTCTTGTAGCATTTCGATATCTTATTCTGTTTATGACATTTATGTAATATACGTTCAGTGAAATATGTTTAATGCAACTATTGCTTGATGTCTATGGAAGAATTATGTCCTATATTCTCTGGACATTTGCCAGTTTTACATGTTTGTGTCAGGACAAATCTGCCCACAGAGGGACTGTCGCTTGCAAAGTGGGACAGGTGGTAATCTTGGTCGACGGTACGGATCATACTGTTCCTTTTGGCCTACATGTGTCCGTATTGTTATGGCTGTTTATATGCTCCTTCTGTTTCGTTTACATGCGTATGCTATTTCCTATCACATTTGGTATGTGAAATACGGACATACCTTTTGTATGTGACTATTACATGACTTGTGGGATATGATTCAGACATATGGTGACTACATATATCTACATTTCTCCTCATGTATTTTGTTATGGACACATCTGCACACCTATGTTCCCTCCCTCACATTATGGGTCGGCTGGTGACCCTCTCCGTTGGACTAGACGTACCTACTGGCAGCGCGCTAACATATGATACGTTTCACTTCCACATGGTATACCTATCAACACTACGTTGGACTACGGGCACACGGTTTTTATGTCATTTGTTCAAGAATAGGGACCCGTTATTCCCTACCATGCATTTGTGTTTGATTCTTCATTTTCTGTTCGCAGGGACTATGCTTTGTATACGTTTCAGTATCCATGGACACTGATAGGTATGATTACTATTGCTGGCAGAATATAATATTCAGCAGTTTAGGTTGCTCCTCGACAGCTGACATTGACATGCCTCCCTGTGCAACTTTGATACGCCCCTTGCACTCGCGCATGTTTCCTATGCATGTGGCTGTGGTGGCTGCGTGCCTTTATTAATATGCATATGGCGTGACTACTCCATATATATGCCGCATGGCCGGCGCAAGCCTTATGCCGGCCTTGCGCCGAGGTTCATGAATCCCAGGGAGTGTGCACACTTAGTCATGAATCTGGCCAATGCTTATGTATTCTTATTTATCACTTTTGTCGTATTTTATAAGTATGATCAAATTCTTACTTCTTATATTACTTATCATTTCATTCTTTAAGATAATCTCAACTGCTTTCTAATTATTTTTTTAGCTGCTTGGCAGATTTCTGTTTTGACATTTATGTGTTGCTAACTTAGAAGGATAGTTTGAATAACGTTTCTTTCCAGCCTACGACTTTGTGTTCCATAGACGTTTTTATATAATACATTTTAGTTAGTTTTCTTAGAAGTGTGTTTTTTACATCTACAACAGTTATTATATTCATACAAGCAATAGCCTTATTAGATAATGGCTTTAAAACCATTGATATTATTAACTTATGCAAATATGGAATGGTTTTCATTAGTTTCATGTTCTTTACCTTTACAAAATGACCTCTTTAAAGTGAAATTTTTGAATGGAAATAGTCTTAACAGGTGTGACAAGAAGGCTTTTCTTTCTAAATATCTTAAACTACCTAATATTCTTATTGCCCTCTTATAGGAAGCGCATCTCTTTCAGAAAGATGTAGAATAAATGCGAAAGACTACTGTTATCTGCCTCAAGAGGAGAGATGCAATAATTCTATAATAATTCTATGGAGAAATTCCAATGCTAATGACAAAAGTTATTAATTTTGCAATAACTAAGTTATGCTGTGCATTTCTGTTACTGAATATGAAAAAGGACATTTATCTTGGCTGATATATAGTGGATTTTGGGAACTGGAGTTTTCTGAAAAAAACAACACTTTGATAACCTTCTTCATTTACAAATGCAGCATTATTTTAGCCAGTATCCTTAATGCTACAGATATGTACCATTAAAAAATAGCTTCTGTTTATCAACTAAAGCTCTTTCGAACTTTGGTAATATTAATGAATTCACTGAAGCAAACAATCTATTATTCACTCATTATTCTTGTAAGACTGGCACTCAAACCAGAATTTATAGAGTTTATGCTTCCAGTGATTTGGTCTTCAAACTAGAGTTAGTTAAAATAATTACTTATCCTACCTTGGACAATAATGTCATTATTTTCTTGATATAAGTTAATGAAAGGAAACTTTTTTTTTTTTTTTCAAGAGGCTTCTAGCTTGCATTACAAAGTTAAACGACTTTAAAGAATGGTTCCTGCTGGATATTCAGCAATTTCTTGAATCAGATAATAATAACAGAGAGGTCTCTTTCTGATAATATTATGGTATACAATGAAGGCAAGTCTATATGCAAGGATTATCAATGTGATGTTATAATATAAGAAACAATGAGATACATTATTAATAGACCTACATGATAAGACTAATAAATTAAAGTTAAAAATGCAGAAATAAAACAAATATTTATCTGAAACTAAATGTTTGAATTTTGAGAATCAGAAGATTTTACAACATAAAGCATTTATTGATATATAAAAAGGTAAATTACATTTTTATTTTTTAACACCTGGAGGTCTACATAAATTGGCTCTGAGATGAAAAAAGTTAATACATTCTAATTACATTAGTTCCATTGTTCTCTTCCAGGCTGTAGTGGAAAGTTTGTTGATGTTCAGAGCATTCTGCATGTTTTAAAACTTGTTATGAAAAAATATATTAATACAAAAAGTAATATTTTGGAGGATGAGAGAATGGTTGATAAGTTGTTAGTTAATAATATGTATAAAATACTTACAGAACATCTCAAAAGATTAAACAAAAATATTATTTTGGCAGAAATTAATGATCATACTAAAAAACTTAAAGAAAATAAAGCCCTGGAAATAGGTTCATAGGTTTATAGTTAGGTACTAGGCTATTGGCCCTAGGGCCTATATAAGCCTATCCAAAAAGGTACCATGGCTTTCTCCACCCAAGAAAATTAATTTCCTGTGCCACTGTAGAGCAGAGCCACAGAAGTGATCCCTAGGGTGAATTTCCTATTTCCCATCCAATCATCAAGATTTTTCTTGAAGAGTGCTAATGAGGAGCTTTGTTTGATATAGATAGGTAGTTTGTTCCAGAGTATGGGAAGTCTCTGGGATAGGAATCTATATCTCCAACATGTTCTGTTTATTGTGATGACAAGGTTTAGGTCCCCACAGCATATAACTCGGAGGGATTGGGATTTCTTTAAGTGGAGCATGTCCATCAGTTCTGGGTTTGACATAGCTTTGTATGTTAGACAGAGACCGCCTCTGAGTAGGCAATATGCGACGGAGTAAAGCTGGAGATTTTTGAGACAGTCTGCATAGGGCATCTATTTGAGGCTGGTAATCCTCTTTGTGAGGTATTTCTGCGGCATTTCCAGTTGCTGTAGATGTTTCGTGAGGTATTTACCAAAAGGGACATTGTACTCTATAGTGGGTCTAATGAGTGACGAGTAGTGGGGAACAATGACCTCTTTTTTCCAGGATGAGAAACCTTTTGTGATGAGATGTGCCATGTAGAAGGATTTCCTGACTACTGTGGCAATGTGATTATCAAAGGAGAGACCTCTATCCACCTGTATCCCAAGGTCTCTAATCACACTTTCGGTGTTAAGTAGACTACCACCTATGTGGTAGTTCATGGGTACAGAGTTTTTATGAAAGGGGATGACAATGCACTTTTTGGCATTGAGCTTGAGGCCATGGCTTTGACACCAGGCATCTGTTTCAGTGAGGCCCTTTTGTAGAGTGTCCACATCATTAGGAATTTCGATTATGGCTCCTAGTTTGCAATCATCTGCAAACTTCATTAGCCAAAGACCTTCTGTGTTAGCCTGTACTTCAGAGAAGTAGATACCAAACAGGAGAGAACCCAGGACTGAACCCTGTGGTACTCCACTTGTCACTGGTCTGAAGTCAGATTTGGAGTCCACTACTTTCACAGTGTGGGTTCTGTCAGTGAGCGAGTTGGCAACCCATCTTGTGACATAGGGATTTATACCTAGTTTAGTGAGTTTATCTATAATTCCAGAGTGGGGGAGAGTGTCAAATGCCTTGGCAAGATCTAGATAGGCTGTGTGAACCACCTTACCCTCATCTACAGCTTTGGTGACTGCTTCAAAGAAGTCTATCAGGTTTAGGAGACATGATCTGCCTTTTACAACCCCAAACTGGGTGGGGTCCAGAGTTTGGAGATTACCAATATCTTTGTTTATAAGTTCCATGATGATACGTTCCATGGCCTTGCAGACCAGCATCATCAGGCTAATGGGGTGGTAGTTCCCAAGGTCCATGGTGGCTCCCCCTTTGTGGAGAAATGATGCTATTATCTCTGAATTATATAGGCTATTGCCTCAAGGAGCCTTATCTTCCTTCTTATTTATCAGATGTAAAAATACTTTGCTTATTCTTCCTTCATGGAAATGTAAATTGATTTTCTCCTACTAAAACAGGAAAACACCTATCTCTTTCTGATCTTCCACTTTTGACCCTTTCTTTATCAAATGCTGATTATAAAATGTTTATGTCTATGTGATCCAATAGATTAAAAGATATTTCCTGACAATGATACACGATGATCCGATTTGTTTTAATTTGCATAGCCAAATTCAAGACAATATTAAAATATTATTTTTAATAATTATGCCAATAACAAAAATAATTAACTATAATTAGTCTAAATGCAGACAAAGCTTTTGACTCAGTAAATCGGTGTCATTTAGTTAAAGTCCTAGAAATACATACATTTCCTAGTGATTTTCCTTGGGACCATGGAAAAACTAATTAAGAAGGACATATGAACCTTCAAATACTGGACCCATCTCAGTTTGGATTTGTCAAGGGCAGGTCATACTTACTCAACCTATGGACTTATTTGGATAGGCCAAGAAAGCAGTGGATCAAGACAAAATGGTATACACCACATACTTTGACTTGGCTCAAGCTTTTGACAGAATCCCCACTCACAAACAGTAAAAAAAAGTAAACAAACTTGGAATAAACTCTATGTCACCTGATGGAAACAAATAGGACACAGGAAATCAAAATAGGGGAAGTTACTTCCACAAAAAAAAAAAAAACAGTCACTAGTGGAGTCCCACCATGGTGTTGTGATGTTCCTGCTTGGCATCTGTTGCTCTGAAGTAAAAGCCAATATCAAAAGGCTGAGGCTGACTAAGATTGCAGATGACAGCAAGCTAGGAACAGTCATTGATTCCCCTAATGATTTAGCCATCCTGAAGGAAGTCTTGTCAAAAAATAAATAAATAAATAACTGATGCCATATCATGGACTGAAGATACATGCCAAAACATGCATTATTATACTTTCTGGGGAGTCATCTACCCTGGAGAACTATCACATTGACAATACACCCTTAAGAATTGGACTTAACATGGACAGTAATATAACTTTTGACCAACATGTGCCCACTGTAGTAAGAATGCCCTTTATATTGCATAGCTTTTAAGCAAATGGATAATGTCTAGCTGTAGGGATGTCATTGACCTTTGTATTCGACAATAATTTGGCCAATCATTGAGTATAATATCCCCTGGCATGTTTCTGTCCAGACACATGCAACAAGTAAAATCCTCACAGAGATACCTTACTAAAAGGATGCAAGGCCTAAATAGTATGTTCTACATGGACCAACCCAAAGCCCTCGTCACTATATTTGGCATCCTTCAGAGTGCTATGAGGTGACTTGTGTCTTGCATACAAGGCATGTTGCAACCCAGTACTGATATAAGTGAGTCAAATGACATCAGAAATACTTGGTCTGGGGATCTAGACCTCCTCTGCAAAATTAACAGAAGAGTTTGGAGGGACAGATCTATCTCACAGAGAATGACATTGCTCTATAATAAACTCCCCATCCACATGCAACAAGGCTCATTTGTCCATATTCAGGTGCAACTTGAATCTATGGATGGGGGACAGAAAATTTACCCAAGGTCTGGCCCTGTGCTACTAATAAACAGGATCATTTCCTAAATGCTTTACCGTATGCTTGGGTCCCCTCAGGTTATCTATGGCATGATCCCAGTTATCACTAAAGGTAATATATAATTATAGGCCATAGGATGGTTAAGGCCAGTCTAACGCTAAATGGAATAGGTTAATTCAAGAACACAAGGGGATTTGACAAGGCTAATTGTCCTGTAAGGGCAGGTAACATAGTATGTAATTTCTCTTCTAATTCATTTATATCAGGGCTCTTTCTCTTATGTCAAACTAGGATTTCTTTATTTTACAATCTATGAAAATCACTAAAGGTACAAAACAGGTTAGCATTCTTTCCCCACATTATTTATCCTAGTTATAGAGCCTTGATATAATTATATTAAAAGTAATGATGTAACAAGTTTCAAATGATTGACCTTTACTCAGCTATAATTCAATTATTCATGACAGCATTCTTTTAACTATTGCTAATAATGATTCTTCTTTAATTAATATAATAAATCTTTGAAATGTTATGAATATCTGATTTAAAAATTAATCAAACTAAAACTCATATCGTGTTAATTAATGAACATACATATATATATATATATATATATATATATATATATATATATATATATTATGAGTCACTATAAAACATTTAATTTGTACAAGAGTCTCTTATAGGTAAACTTAAAATAATAAGTAATAATTATTCAATTTTGGGTAATATTAGAACATTTACAGATAAATAGAATAAACTGTTTTCACTCTGGAAGAAATATTAACTTTGATTGAAATGGTTATATTACCCAAAATATTGTATATTATAGAAACTGCTTCTTTACCCTGTAAACACATCACATTACGCAATTTAGTTATGTCTCTTTGAGTTTCTTGTATCACCTTGTTAACACCAGGGTTGCCTTAACTCATCATACCAGAGGGTAGAGAAATGGAACTATTCCTTGATATGTATGCATTAACTTTATTTATTAAGACAGTTTCTTATCAGTCCCACTTATTTGGCCAGTTGAAAGAAACTGTTCAAAACAGACTTATAAAATATGAGAATAACATCATTTCATTTCATTCTCAAATCATAAATATTAACATGAAATGGGTGTTCAAGAACTTTTTTATTAAACCTTTTAATAATCCAACATCTTCCACTTACATTAACAATATTTTAAAAGTATTTAAGAATTCTGTATACAAATATCCTGAAATTAAAGCATTTTTCTACATAATTCCTGTAGCCTTCACATCTGATTGTATGTAAAGTTTTGTTTTACAGTTATGTTTCAGAGTTGAGGAATTCTTTTATTGGAATCATGTACTAACTATATATCATTTAATGTGTCACTTTGAGTTAGACATGAACAGTTGGCTTATCATACTTTACTTTAGAGTTTTATTACTGAAGACTGATTCAATTTTGGTTCCTTCTAGAAAAGAATACCCACCAATAATTAGTTTTTCTTAATAATCTTGAATAGGAAATAATAACTGCCATTTATAAATTACTGAATATATATAAATGCTGCATAAATGACAATTTTTGGGTCTATGGTATACGGATAGGAAACTCATCATTAACTGTATCTGTATTAGATGTAAATATTTTTGTCATCCTCACATAAAGCAAAATCTTTGTTATTTTGGAAGCTTTTTCATGGAAATTCTTTATATATATATATATATATATATATATATATATATATATATATATATATATATATATATATATCACCATCGTCTTATTTCAGCTGTTCCAGTTAGGGGTCACCACAGTGGATCATCTGTTTCAATTTCTTCCTGTCCTCTGCATCTTGCTCTGTCACACCAACCACCTGCATGTCCTCTTTCACCACATCCATAAACCTTATCTTAGGCCTTCCTCTTTTCCTGTTACCTGGCAGCTTCATCCTTAGCATCGTTTTCCCAATAAACTCAGCATCCCTCCTCAGCACATGTCCAAACCAACATAATCTTGCCTCTCTGGCTTTGTCACCAAACCTTCCAACCTGGGCTGAACCTCTAATATACTTATTCCTAATCCTGTCCAACCTCGTCACACCCAGTGCAAATCTTAACATCTTTAACTCTGCCACATCCAGCTCTAACTCCTGCCTTTTTGTCAGTGCCACTGTCTCCAACCCATATAACATAGCTGGTCTCACTACCCTCTTGTAGACCTTCCCTTTCACTCTTACTGGTACTCATCTATAAGAAATCACTCCTGACACTCTTCACCACCAACTCCACTCTGCCTGTGCTCTCTTCTTCACCTCTCTTCCACACTCACCATTACTCTGAACTATTGATCCCAAGTATTTAAACTCATCCACCTTCACCACCTCTACTCCTTGCATTTGCACCATTCCTCTATCATCCCTCTCATTCACACACACATATATTCTTAGTCCTGCTGACGTTCATTCCTCTTTTCTCTAGAGCATATCTCCATCTCTCCAGGGTCTCCTCCACCTGTTCCCTACTCTCACTACAGATCACAATGTCATCTGCAAACATCATAGTCCACGGGGACTCCTGTCTGATCTCATCTGTCAACCTGTCCATCACCATTGCAAATAAGAAAGGGCTCAGACCTGATCCTTGATGTAATCCCACCTTCACCTTAAATGCATTCATCACTCCCAACGCAGACCTCACCGTTGTCACACTACCCTAGTACATATCCTGTACCACTCTTACATACTTCTCTGACACTCCCGACTTCCTCATGCAATACCACAACTCCTCTCTAATCACCCTGTCATATAATTTCTCTAAGTCTGCAAAAACACAATGCAACTCCTTCTGACCTTCTCTGTACTTGTCCATCAACACTCTCAGAGCAAACATTGCATCTGTAGTGCTCTTTCCTTGCATGAAACCATACTGCTGATCACTAATCATCACCTCCCTTCTTAACCTAGCTTCCACTACTCTTTCCTGTAACTTTATGCTGTGACTGATCAATTTAATCCCTCTGTAGTTACTACAGCTCTGCACATTACCCTTATTCTTAAAAATTGGCACCAAAACACCTTTTCTTCATTCTTCAGGCATCCTCTCACTTTCTAAGATTTCATTAAACAATCTAGTCAAAAACTCCCCTGCCATTTCACCTAAACACCTCCATGCTGCCACAGGAATGTCATCTGGACCAACAGCCTTTCCATTCTTCATTCTCTTCATAGCTATCCTTACTTCCTCCTTGCTAATCCATTGTACTTCATGATTCACTATCCCTACATCATCCAACCTTCTCTCCCTCTCATTCTATTCATTCATCAACCCCTCAAAGTACTCTTTTCATCTCCTCAACACACTCTCCTCGCTTGTGAGTATGTTTCCCTCATTATCCTTTATCACCTTTACCTGCTGCACATCTTTCCTAGCATGGTCTCTCTGTCTAGCCAATCGGTACAGGTCCTTTTCTCCCTCCTTAGTGTCCAATCTTTCATACAACTCTTGATATGCCTCATCCTTAGCCTTCACCACCTCTCTCTTTGCCATGCATTTCATCTCCTTATACTCCTGTCTACTTTCTTCATCTCTCTGACAATCCCACTTCTTCTTTGCCATCCTCTTTCTCTGTATACTCTCCTGTACTTCCTCATTCCACCACCATGTCTCCTTGCCGTCCTTCCTCTGTCCAGATGTCACACCAAGCACCTTTCTAGCCATCTCCCTTATTAGCTCTGCTGTAGTTACCCAGCTATTCGGTAACTATTCACTGCCACCGACTGCCTGTCTTAATTCTTCCCTGAAGTCCACCTCACAACTACCCTTTTTCAGTTTCCACCATTTGATCCTTGGTGCTGCCCTCACACTCCTCCTCCTCTTCTTGATCACCAATGTCATCCTACAAACCACCATCTTATGCTACCTAACTACACTTTCCCCAGTCACCACTTTACAGTCTCCAATCTCTTTCAAACTGGCCCTCCTGCATAAGATATAATCCACGTATGTGCATCTTCCTCCACTCTTGTATGTCACCCTATGCTCCTCCATCTTGTTAAAATACGTATTCACCACAGCCATGTCCATCCTTTTCCCTAAATCCATTACTATCTGACCTTCTGCGTTCCTTTGCTTAACACCATACCTCCCCATCACTTCGTCATCCCCTCTGTTCCCATCACCAACATGCCCATTAAAATCTGCTCCAATCACCACTCTCTCACCCTTGGGCAAAGTCATCACCACGTCATCCAACTCACTCCAAAATTTTTCTTTCTCATCTGTCGCACACCCAACTTGTGGAGTATATGCACTAACAACATTCATCATTACACCATCAATTTCCAATTTCATAAACATCACTCTATCCGACACTCTTTTCACCTCCAAAACACTCTTAGCATACTGTTCCTTCAGGATAACTCCTACGCCATTTCTCCTCCCATCCACACCATAATAAAACAATTTGAACCCACCTCCAATACACCTAGCCTTACTCCCCATCCATCTGGTCTCTTGCACATACAATATACCAACCTTCCTTCTGTCCATCATATCAGCTAGCTCTCTATATATACCTGTCATACTGCCAACATTCAAAGTTCCGACCCTTACTTCCGCAGTCCTAGCCTTTCTCCTCTCTTCCAGCCTTCGGCCATGCCTTCCCCCTCTTCTCCTCCTTTGGCCAACAGTAGCTCAATTACCACCAGCACCCTGTTGGCATTACCACCAGCATCCTGTTGGCTAACAGTACTGGTGGCAGTCGTTGTTAACCCGGGCCTCGACCGATCCGGTATGTAAATCTTTACTGCTGTCCGCATGAATGATTTGGCAAAGTTTTACACCAGATGCCCTTCCTGACACAACCCTCCCCATTTATCTGGGCTTGGGACTGGCACAAAGGAATGCACTGGCTTATGCATCCTCAGTGGCTGGGTTATATATATCTATATATATATTTCTATATCTATCTATCTATATATAAGTATATATATATATATATATATATATATATATATATATATATATATATATATATATATATATATATATATATATATATATATATATATATATATATATATATATATATATATATATATATATATATTACACCCATAAAATTAAATTTTAATTATATATATATATATATATATATATATATATATGTGTGTGTGTGTGTGTGTGTGTGTGTGTGTGTAAGAAGGAATACACTGGTTGCTGCAGATGTAAGTCTTCAGTCAAAGCTGATTGGTACATATAGTGTTCAATGGAAAGGTGATTCTTCCTTTCTCAGAACAAGTTTGACCTTTCTTGTAGGCTTTATGGACAGACATGTTTATTTTATCTAATTTATTATCTTTCCTAATGCATCAGTTCCAGGATGTGTATCAATATCACAGTATTTTTTTCCTTTGGGGTTTATTAATTATTGTCAGACAAGTGACTGTGCATTACTTTGCTGAATATATGTATATCCCCTCTGTTGTTTGCGACAAAGATTTAGCTATAATTAAAATGAGAATGGGTGGATGTACCTAGGATTTTAAATTATGTGGACAACATTATTTTCTTTCATTCACAGATATTAGCTATCATTCCACAATTCCTGTGTTTTGTAAGACTATTTACTGTCTTGGTGTAAATACATGAGTATATAATTTGTTGTCTGTTTATGTTTTTCATATTTTTTAATTTAATAAAAATATAAAAAATATATGAGTAAATAAGAGTACATATTATCACAATAAGAGTGGTGATAAGCATGAGTTCCATAATCTATATATATGTAGAGGAATTATTTATGTATATATATTATATGTACATAATTTATATTCTGGGTACTTAACACAGTTGAATAGGAACATAAATAGCAATCAGTGCTGTGAAAAGTTTGTAATGATGTGAAATGCAACTGCCATACTGAAACATTTTAATAAACTAGATTTTTATAAAGAGCTTTAGCAAACTATATTTGCTGAATTATATGATATTTAACAAAACCATTCACATGTTGGTTAGTTTTCATGGTGAGGTTGCATGGTATGCAATGGTCAACATTCTTAATCATACAGCTACACAAATGTTTGTGTCTCAGTGTAAAAACAAAAAAAAACATTCAAAAATGTTCAGAGCTATAGCTGGTAGGAACTTTCAAATCAGTAACTGATAATTATGATCCAGGAGTACAGTGGTAGGCAAGATGAGCAAAAGTACTATTGTGTCGACACAGGATCACATCTTATCAGCTGAATGATAAGCACTTTCAGGCAAAGGCTTCCCTGGTGTATGGTCTTAGGAGATGCAATTGCTTCAGAAAATAATGCTGATAGTGTACTTGCAATCACAGAAGAAAGTCTACTTGTTACACTTGTAGCTCTAACACAGGGTGTCAAATAACCTAGTTATGGTACAGGCCTCAGGGCAATTTTCATGTCTCCAAAGACATTATATGAGCATTGGCTGATCTATATTGCACAAAAACTGTAGGTGGCCTTGCCATACCATTAAGTATGAATGTATGTGTAATTGGGAGTCAAACAGGGTACCAGCTGGCACTTTGTTTGACTGTATCTTCTTAAGGAGAAATATTGTGAGTCGCTCAGAGAGACCAACCAGTCAGCGGAACAATGACCTGAACCAGAGCTCTGCAACCGATGTGAGACCCCAAGGATGGGACAATTGCACAAACATTTGGGGCAGGGGCAGGGGCTGGATCAGGAAAATCATTTAAAATGCATCTGTGGCTGGGGTAGGGTTGTTGATAGCTAATATGTGGATAGTTTTCATATGTTCAGTTTATCGGCGTTGGATATTCGTGAAGCATGTCAAACTCTTTTTTTTTTGGACATGCTTTAATTTTGTTCCTAATTTTAAAATGGACTTGTCAATTCAGTGACCAGTTAAAACTGTTTGCTAGAAGTGTTAATTTATTTATTTTTTATTCCACCAAGACATTAAATCCAGGTGAGCACAGTATGCATAAATGGAAGAGTACATTTGTTTCCCCACCCAATTCTTGGGTTTTGGTTTTTGAGAGGACATGTGAGAACCACTTTAGACATATTTTTAAACATAGAGGTGGGTTCATTGATAATTTAAGTAGTGAAGAAAGGAAGAGTTTGAAATCTCTAATGTATGACAAAAGCATTAGAATCATGAAACCAAATAAGGGTGGGGGGTTGTTATTATGAGCAGCATCAATTACTCTGCTAAAATGTTCAAGTTGCTTTCTAATCAAAATAAAGGGTAGGAGCAAGCTACATAGGAAAAATGGGAGTTGTGTGAACAATACATACAAGGGAGGAATAAGGCCTAAAAGACAGTATGACTTAAGTGAGCTATATAATGTTTGAGTGAGAAAGACTGGGTAGATTCTAAGTGATGCATAATATTTGAAACTAGGAGTATGTCAGTATGGTTTGTGATGTTAAATGCTTGCAATTAGGATTGTGTTGCTGAGGTTTAATTCATTTATATAAACATATGATTGCCTCTGTAATAAGTTATGGCTTAATTAAGATATTTTTTTGTTTTAAAAAAAGCAATATTTGAATAATTTATGTAATATTGCTTAGGTTGCATGATATATAATGATATATAACAATATATGTGAAACATAATGCTTGTTATGTTAATATAGTTTGATTACTTTTATATGAATGTAAATGTGCCTATGTCACAAGTGATATTCAATAAAGATGTTTGAAAAAAATATTGACTTTGAGAAATTTCATTGTTGATATTGGACATGGTTGTGCAAGGGGAATTGAATCATGAAGAATGGCAATACCTTAATGTCTGTAGATCTGAAATTTCCTCAATATCTGGCTTTCCCAAAATTCATAAGTCCTCTATAGATCCGCCCCTTATACCAATTGTATTAGCTACAGAATCAAAAACTGAATCCCTAGTTAAATTTATTGATTATAAGTGTAAAAATGTATTGAAGAAAAAATGCATCTTAAAGGATTTATGACACCTTCTAGAATTGATTAATGAACTTTTGTTTGATGTGAATATTATGTTAATTACGGTTTATGTAGTGGACCTTTTCTCTATTATACCACACAGTACTAGGGTGGAGTGGTTCTTGAATTTTTATCTTGATCTTCAGGGTTTCCCACTTACGAGATATCAACCATTACCTCTCTACTGGAGTTGGTCCTGACCAATAATTTCATTCAGTTGAAGGGGGAGTATTTCCATCAGACATCTGGAGTGGTTATGGGTGCAGCATGTGCTCCAATTTATGCCAATATTGCACTTGCTAGATGGAAAGATGTATATGTCTTTACTCAGGGGTTTACGTCTAGAGTCCATGGATATTACAGATTTCTGGATGACATACTCATCAAGTGGAAGGAGACAGTAGATCAGTGGTTTGATATGCTTACTAGGTGGGAAAGTACAACAGATTTTCTTAGGTTCACCTACATTGTGGGGGTGGACTCATTTAGCTATCTTGACATTAAATTGTTGAAAAATTATTCATCTAGTTCCTTTGTTTTGAGCATGCTCAGGAAAGACACGTTTTTGAACTCTTACTTCCACTTTCAAAGTTGCCATCCAACTCATCAGAAGAAATCAGTAGTTAAGAGCCAAATGGTGAGGTTGTCAAGACTTATTACTGAATATGACACTTTCTATGAATAGATCCACCATTTAATTTGTGTTTGTTGCCAGAGGTTATCCAACTGAGTAATCTTAAGGATGAGGTTATGCGGTTGCATAATGACTGATTTTCACTTATTTTGAAAATGTGCTTAGAGGAAGTGAATACTGTGATATTCAAAACTCCTGGTAGAAGGGGTAACACTTTTGTTTCTCTAGGTGCACCAAAATTGTCACTTTCCTTTAGTGTTGATATATTAACATACATTAATATAGTTATCACCAATTGGGATATTATATTACCATCTGAGTTAAAGGACTTAGTTGGGCCAACTCCATTGATAGTTTATAGTAAAGGGAGAAATATTAAGTCTTTAGTTGAGAAGAATTTTAGTAGTTGGAGAAATTACTATATGAAAGGTATTATGTTTAAATGCGGAAACTATAAAATATGCAAGTACACACACGAGGGGCCGTATGCTTCGATTGTTGGCCACAATAGAACCCTCCCATGTGTAGGAAAATGTAATTGTAACATGTCAAATGTGGTATCTGTAGCTACCTGTATTTCCTGCAACATTTTTTATGTGGGGAAAACAAATAGGAAGCTGAGAGAAATGGTCTGTGGACACCTGTATGAGATAAAGAAGTCCAAAGCTAATAATGCCTTATATAGGCATACTCAGAGTTGCCCAACCTTTAGGAAATTTGTGTTTTTTATCATTGATCGTGTTATTGTAGAACCTTTTAGGGGAGATTTGGATGTACTATTGGTATTTAAAGAACTTAGATGGCAAGTGAAGCTAAATGCCCCCATGTCCTTGGAATTAACAATATAATATCATTATCCGTGTTACTGAAGAAGAGAGCACAGGCTTTATGATTTGATTATTTTTTTCACTTCAGTTGCTCTGTTTTAAATGTGGTATCACCTGGATTGATTGACTGATTATATATATATATATATATATATATATATATATTGTATGTATTTATTTATTTATTGGCTTATCTATTTATTTAAATATATTGGCTTATCTATTTATTTATATATATGACTTATTTATACATCTTCATGCATTCAATTATTATATACAATTCCAGTTTTAATGCATAAGAGCATAGTGTATTTTTAAGGTTGAATGTCATTATTTAGTGTCTTAGTCTAGAGTCATTTTTATTTTTATAATTTATGATTTATATAACATGCACTTAATTATTACCTTATAAAATGTATTTATATATTGTGATATAAGCATGGTAATCAGTTTAGGGTCACCTGCATCTTTAGTGTATTTCAGCCTTAATTGACTAAGGTTTTCCATTGGTGGTTAAAGGGTATTTAAATGTTATATGTAATGCATTTGTAAACTCTGATGAAGTCTTGGTGATAGTTTTTAAAATAAGATGAAAGGACTTAGTTTTCAACAGCTTTTAAACATTTTTCCAACAGTTGTAGTTAATTAAAATATCCTGGCTATGGCTGGTATTTTTGGTTTACCATATATAAGGTCCCTTACCATATTATAGCTAGCTATAGGTCATCATCTGTGGTCTAAGAATCACATACCTTGAACTATTAGAGACACTCACCATGAAATTAAATACCCTATTCATGGGTGACTTTAACTACCCCTCTATCAACTGGGAAACCTACATTTCCTGAAAACTACAGACACAGCTTTTCCTGGTCTTTATGAACTTGAACATCCTGGACCACTTAGTGCACTCTCCAACCAGAGGATAAAACATACTGGAGCTAGTACTCACCAATATGGCTGAGCATCGCATCACCCCCATGTCACATCCTCAGTGCTGAGGTCAGATCACAAAGCTGTCTGCTTCAAAATAAAAATCAACTTAGATAACCCAACTAAACATGTTACAGTTAAAAAACACTCTACAGCATCCTATTAAGCAACAAGTTGCCAAACTTCAAGGCTCCCACAAACCCTGGCATCACAGCTGCCTACGCTGAACTTTTTACAGAAATACTGTACAAACATGTAAATGGCTGTATACAGGCTTTTGTACCTACCAGAAGTAAGCCCACATCTAACACCAAAAACAAGCCCAACTCATTTAATCCCTATGGAGCTCTCTGATTTAATTAAACAAGAAACTAAGATGCCTAATTAAGTCAAACAAGGACAATTATTAGGTCAAGATAACATCTCAGGCTAAGGACAATCATAATGCCTTTATCAGCTAGGCCTGGAACCTAAACATAACATATAGCAGTGTGCTTAACTTGTGGTACATGGCACCACATTCACTGAACAACAGGACATTGCGAAATCAACTGACTGATAAATTCAACTCTAACTTCACCCCGGTGCTTGCCATCTGCTATCTCCCCTGGGAAATCCCTTCTAGCTTATCCCATCCCAACTATTAAAAAGGAAACAGGTCCTAGTGACACTCACTAAGGCCAAAAACCCTGCCTCTAAGGGTCCTGGTAATATCCCCGCTTGCCTCTTAAATAGGCTAAAACATGACCTATCTGGATTATTTGAGACACTCTTCAACTGAAGCCTCAAAACAGGTTCTGTACCAAGTGAATGGAGGACTGCAAAGTTCATCCCTCCTCATAAGCGAGGACGATGAACTGAACCAAGGAACTAAAAACTCATCATTCTGAGAAATCTAATGTGCAAAGCCACGGAATAAATTAGCATGAAAATGATCAACAGGGACACTGACAACCTACAGGCTCTGGACCTATCGCATTCTGACTTTGGTAAGGGAAAATATTGCTTACTTAATCTGGTTGACTTCCTTGAAAGAGTCATCAAGGCAATGGATAAGGGCAAAACATTGCATACTGCCTACCTTGGTACGACATTTATTATAATACCCCATTCAGGCATTGTTGACATACTCTCTGAACTAGGCATAAATCCCTACTTAACTCATTGGATTGCCAACTGACAGGACCCAAGAAGACAAGACTGGGGAGACAATTAAGAGACTGATTCCCAGCAGAGTACCTCAGGGGTCCATGCAGGGCCCACTCCTGTTTGGCATTTACTTCTTAGAAGTCTAGGCTAATGTCAATGGCCTGTGGCTCACCAAGTTTATAGATGACTGTAAATCGGGAGCTATCACAGAATGCCCCATGACACTTATATCCTGCAAGTTGGTCTAACACAGACAAATTACTGGTGCCAAAGCCATGGATTAAAACTCAACTTCAAGAAATGCATTATACTGCCCTTTGGGAAATTGTGCATCCAATCAAATTGTTTATCCAAGTGAATTACTCCATCAATAACACACCCTAAGAATTTACCCAGTAGCTAGGCATCTGGGAAAATCTGGGTACATATGTAGACAGTAATGTGGGCTTTGAACAACCCATAGCAAAGACTGTAAGAAAACAATTTTATGTCACCCTATTTTTAGGTAAGGGTATGACATCTAGGTCAAAAGAAGTTATAGTACCACTCTTCTCAGTCCTCGTCAGAACCACCATTGACCACAATGCCCAATGTTTGGTATGTACCTAACCAGACACTTACAACAGTTGGAATGCCCACAAAGGTTCCTCTCTAGCAGAGTTTATGGCATGAACATCCTGTCCTACAGAGATTGCCTTAAGGCCCTATCTCTGTTCTCAGTCTCCTAGAGGTTATTGAGAGGTGATATTTGCCTGGCTAATAAGGCATCCTAAGATATAGCCCTGATGGACCTTTTATACATCTTCAAAACAAACAGCACCAGAAACACTATATCGAAGGGCTGAACATTGCTTCAACATAAATAGAACATGCTAGAGAGAAAAATGTGTTTCAAAGAATGGGCACTATGGAATAGGCTCCCCATCCATGTTAAGCAAAATTCATCCCTGTTCCTATTCAAATGAATTCTTGACCATTGGATGGGGAATCACAAATTCATTCCAGTCTGGCTTCATGTCTCTCATGGACAGATGCCATCAGTAAGCACAATATTCCTCAAACTAACATACCCCACCCCCCACAGAACCCTTATCTACCTTCTTACTAACATGCTCCTCCAAATAGATGCCCAAAGGCTGGGGTGCTCAGCTAGGATTTTAAAAGCCCTGTGGGTTGTTAGCCTAGTAACGGCCTATGAACTTATCAGTAAAATCTTTTCAAACTGTAGGCATTTCTGTATTGTGCACTTCTGTGTTGTAAAATTGTGCAGCTCTTATTAGTCTATATCTAAGGAGATAAAAAGATGGACACATTGGGTATATGTACCCGCATCTTATAAGGCTTATACAAGGGAGTGTAAAAGCAATACCTTGCCTTTCAGCATAGCATACTGCCACAAAATAAATGTAATAAACGTACTGTTTATTTTACCTTCACTACAACATTTTCATACATTTTTGCAGGGGGCAAAGCCCCCTTCACCTAGCCCTCCACACCCCCTGCAAATTATATATACCTACTCTGAGATCACACTACAGTGGGGAAAAGGGTAAATTTCCCATTCCTCACTGTACAGTGATCTCCATTCAAATGCTTCATGGTTTAAAAAAATATTGGTGTACAAAATCAGCAGCTTTTGTTTCGCTGTTCTAAGTTCCAATTTTGTGAACATTCATTGCTCTGAGGTTTCAATGATGTCACCACTCAGTTTTCATTTCTGGTCATATGTTAATCTGATAAAATGAAAGGGAGCAATACACACATACACACACACATATATGTATATATATATATATATATATATATATATATATATATATATATATATATATATATATATATATATATATATATATATATATATATATATATATACACATATATATATATCTATATACATATATATATATATATATATATATATATATATACATATATATATATATATATATATATATATATATATATATACATATATATATATATATATATATATATATATATATATATATATATATATATATATATATATATATATATATATATATATATATATATATATTTATACATTTATATATATATATGTATATATGTAGGTCCCCTTCAAATCGTCGAACTTTTAAAAGCTCAACTTTCATATGGCTGAGACCGTATGATCGAACTTTCAAAATATTGAACGGTCTGAATGGAGATCCCCATACAGAGCCGA
Source organism: Protopterus annectens (assembly GCF_019279795.1). Taxonomy (NCBI): domain Eukaryota; kingdom Metazoa; phylum Chordata; order Ceratodontiformes; family Protopteridae; genus Protopterus; species Protopterus annectens. The sequence goes on from NC_056744.1 coordinate 1,507,859,179, forward strand.
ATGGTAAGTTTTCCCATTTCCGCAATGTAGTGTGATCTCAAGTTGGTATATTTAAGTAGCGGGGTGTGGGGGGGGTGCAGGGGGCTTGCCCCCCTGCTATACACATTTATTTTTTTTTTGTTTTGTTTTATGTGTCTTACTTACATTGTTGAACTTTCAAATGTTCGATCATATGGTCTCAACCATATGAAAGTCGAACATCTGAGTGTTCAACCATGTAAAGTAGATCCATATATATATATATATATATATATATATATATATATATATATATATATATATATATATATATATATATATATATATATATATATATATATATATATACATACATATAAAATACTTGAGGTAGAAGGTGCAGACCTGACACCAAAGACAGCTTTGGGGGTATCTGCATTTATTTGTAACTTCATTGTCTCTCACAAAATTTCATATGATGCAAACCTGGAACTTGCAGAAGTCCTTGTAACACTCCTAAAATTAACTGTCATATTGTAATGTCATCTGTTGTCTGTTTAGACCATGTACAATAAATATCTTTTACAGTTGGAAAACTTAACCAGTGACCCAAATACTAGTATTATAACTCACTTCAACTCTCCACATATAAACTGGTAAATAAATACTACCAACAACAATTATGATGAAAGATTTTATAGGTATTTTAATTGCCAGCATATTTGACTAAATTGTCCTCCTATGCTCAGAAGAGATATCAGTTTTTCAGATCTTATCCTCATAAACATTTCTCCAAATTGTGCCACCCTGCTAGTTATCCCATCCATAGTCAAACTTGACCATCTTATATATTTTATTTATTTATGCTTCAATAACCAGGTTAGTCCCACAAGCCTAATAGCCTCTTTTCAGGGGAGACCCAATGTGGTATTTACTACTAGGGGAAATTTAGCCAGGGCATCCAGAAACACCCCATACTCTTTTCAATAGGTGCTGTGGGATCTTTTATATCCATCTGAACTATCACCAACTCAGGCAGATAGTACATCACCCTCCCATGCTGTGTCAGCAATTAATCTACCTGATGTAGGAATAGAACCCCCCAGCCTACTCCAACAAAGACGGGTGTGTTACCTGTTGTGCCACTGACATAACGTTTAAAATAAAACTTCTTGTGTATTCTTGGATGTATATAATATTCATTAGTATTTATATCTCTACAATAATTACATCTCCTATATGTCTGTGTACCATTCCTATGAGACTTACCCTTATTATATATTTTCATATAGTAAAGTCTTCTCTTCAAGTTCTTTTTATTTTTGGCAAATCTAGGAGATTCTGCTATTATTTTCTTTATGTCTTCATTCAAACTCAACATGTTCCAAATTCTTCTTGCTATATTACATATTGCACATTGCAATAGAATCTTAAATGTAAGCAGAATCTTAGATGTAAGTCAACAGAAACGTGGAATTCAACAATGTGTTCTTATATCTTATGTTTTTCTGTTCAATATTTTTGAATGGTAGTATTTTTGAAGACAAAAAATGTATCATTGTTATTAAACCTATGTTGTAATACTTCATTCCTAACATCCAAGAGTTGCTCAGTCTTATAACCTCATGTTGCAAAATAATTTTCCAAAGATTTTAGGACTTCATCTAGGCCATCATAATCACTATTGACCCTATAATATAACATTTGGCCTCTCATTATAGTCCTAAAAACATATGGTGGATGCATACTGTTCCTGTATGATCATTTCCTTTTTACATTCTTTTTTATAAATTCTGGTGGAAATATCACCCCCTGTTCCTATAACTAAATTAACATTTAAAGAGTTTATAGTTGTATCTGAGAAACTCATATTAAAGTTTGAAAAAGAAGCTGTAATTTCTAAATAACCCTTAAAAGTTTCTAAAACATAGTGAGTCTTGTCAATTATTTTCCACACCAGAAAAAATATCATCCACAAACCTCCAATAAAAATAATGCATTTGCTAAAAATATTCTCATTTAAAACACATTACTTTTCCCATTGTAACAGTATCATATTTGAATATGTATTTGCACCTACAGTACCCATGGCTACTCACATTCTTTGCAAGTAGTTGTTCTCCTTTAACTTTGAAAACATTAAATTCAAGGACCATTTCAGGTAGAGTGCAGAATGTATTAATTTTGCCAGATGCAATGGAAGGACAGTCTTTTAAATACCTTCTAACATATTCAAATCTTTCAGCATTAGAAATACTTACAAAAAAAAGAGAATGAATGTCTAAAGTTGCAAACATAAAGTCAATTGATTATCTGTGACCATACCACTCAAATATATCAAGAAAATATTTTGTATTATTAAAAACAACCTAACTGGAGTCTTTATTTGCAAATTCAGTAGGGAAAACCTGGAATTCGCTCCCTTCTGACCTTACTCTGATCCTCTCCCTTAATCAATTAAAAAAATCTAACCCAGTATTTTAAAACACACTGGTTATGTCCTTGCTCTAACCCTGACTAAATTCTCATCTACATCCACATCCCTGCAGTTTTTTTTTCACAGCGACTTACCTTTTACCCTAAAAGGTTTGAAAAGAGAAACTGTAACATCTCTACTGATACTCTGTATATAGCTGCACCTATAGGTTTGATAAGAGAAACTGTAACATATTTGTATATATTTCTGAATATAAATGGTATTCTTCATAGGCTTGAAATGAGCGACTGTAACTTGTATGTTAATACAATATGTTTGTGCATATACTGTAACTTGCTTGTCTTTATCTATTTATATGTTTGGAGCATTTCTCCTTGGGCCTCCGCTGAAAATAGACATGTATCCAGTTGGACTATCCCGGTCAACAAATGTAAAACAAATAAATAAATAATACTGTTGCAACTCAGCAGTAATCCACATAGGGTTCAGTGGACAGCTAACAAGTTGTCTGATAGAACCCATATCTTGAAAGTCAGGAGTATTTACTTTGGATAAAAATAAATAAATAACAAGTGGTGTCCTGCTTATGCCTAAATATACTCCTCAGACAGAGGACCTGGTATCAAGGAGTTACAGCTAACCAGGTTTACAGAAGACTGCACATTGTGAACAGTTATCAAATCTATGGGTTCTGTAATGTAAGGTTTATTGCATTTGTTTCACATTCAAATGTTCCTGGATTTGATTCCTAGTGTAACCATTATTTCTTAGTGTAGCAGTTAGCACAGCATTTTAAGGCTACAAGCTGTTAATAAACTGCTTCCTGGGGTCTATGATTTGATTCTTTGAGCCTTCATTTGCTTCTTCTTTGACCTTAAGCAAGTCACTTGACTAGACAGTGCTTTATGGCAATTTTGAAATTAGGCTGGACTCTTCAAAAGACTCCTGCAATGCTTGTATAGTACCTTCCAGTGATGTTATAGACATTTTAGTGTGGCAGTTGGTTCAAAGGAATGGGGCTATAAGCTAGTAATGAGCTGATGCCTTTGTTTAAGTTTTGAGTCCCATAGTCTCCTTTGGCCACTGCGAATTTGGACTAGCCTTCTCAATGGTCTTCTTGACTGCATGCCAAGTAACAACCTATAATATCCCATTCTTATATTCAAATTTTCCAGCAGCAGCTGCACCAAACAAATGCTTAGCGTGTTAATTATGGCCTTATCATCAATGCTAAAAAATGCTGCATAGTTTCCTTTGGTAAGTCTTTCATCACCAACATATACCATATAGATAACGTTCCACTTAAAGCTGACCCAGTCATCAAGGACTAAGGTACCTATTCTGTTAACAGACTGTCCACTGACCACCACATATTTATTGTGTATAGAAAGTCCTTCTGACTTGCCCATTTTACACTCCTGGTACTTCCTCAAACTTGGGAGAAGTTGTACTTAAACATTTTTTGGACCCTTAGTAGAAATATCATTGAAAATAATGCCCTCTTCATCATGTACCTCATGCACCTAAATCAACTTGATAGACCTCAGTATCTCCTCACTACACAATCTCAGGTCTTAGTAAACTTAGCCAGTCTGATAGACTAAAAGTCCTATCACAGTTCACTTTCTCAAATTGACTTCAGTGGGGTGATCTCCGATTTTCAATGCTATGAATGATCTAATATTTTTTGAATCCTTCCTCTAAACTGAACTGGTAGTAAAACAAATATCCACTCTAGAAAACTAAACCTATAACACCACATTAACAATGCCAGATGCAGCAACAAGTATCCAACACAATGTATCTACCATTTCTGTAATTGACTCCCCTTTCCTATAAAAATAGTACTTCCATGACAACCATTAAAACCAGTCTGGAGGAGTTGATGGGTTATTGAAAATTTTCTCAAGAAATATGTGCAAAATCTCTACTTAATGGGTAGCATTATTAATTTTTCATAAATACTGAGTGACAAAGTAATGCTTTTGTAAGTTAAACATAGCCATAAGCCTAGGAAAACTGTACAATGTTTACAAATATCATGTTTCTCTGTATTCACATGTTTCTCTGCCAGGTATACCTGTATGTGGAAATCATTCATACTGATTGCCCTTATGACTGTGACAGAGTCTTGCAGTGTATAATAGTACAGACAGGAAAAAGACATGTATAATGAGGGAGGAGATTAATTGAGATTCTACGGATATATTTTGTCAAATCATTTAGAGAGTCATAAGCACCTGCTATCTGAAAATAATCTCTCCCTAAATGCTAGCATTTTGGAGGTGGCTGTATTTAAGTGGTGGGTTGTGTACAGTCTGCCCAACAAAGATGCACTTTGGGGCCTTTTCTGACTACACAGAATTGGTGTATTCTTCTCTGCTGAACTTGATTTTGGTAATATATTGTGGGTACAGTACCAATCCTTAGCGGACCGGAGTTCAGCTGTGGCGACCCCTAACCAGGAAAAGCCGAAAGACACAACATTGTGGGTACAGTTCAAACACTGGATTGGTGAAAGCAACAATGCAGAAGCAGCTTCAAATTATATGGTACTACATTTTTATGAAACTACATATTGTAAAACAGGTAATTACAGGAAACACTGACACTTGCATATGAAATGGACATTATAAAGGATAATGAAAACTATTTCTTACTGAGAGAAAAAGTAGGGAATCTTCCCGCTGCAATTTTGAATTAATGGCTGATATTTGCATCTCAATATCTCTTCCCATCTCTTTAATTTCATTCAGTTTTTTCTCCATTTTTCTCTGAATTCTTGCTGCTTCCCCATTGAGCTGTTGGATTAACCGCTGCTCCTTTTCCTGGAGAAACTGACGCAGTCTGGCAATCTCTGACATAATGTGCTGTTTTAGATTCTGGATTTTGTTCTAGAAGACAATGATTTTGGCTTAAAACAGTACCACTTAATGTACATTGCACTACATTCATGAGTGCCACACAGACTCTAACACAACATATCAGACCTCTTTAATAATCTTTTCTTCTTTTCAAGAAATTGCATATACAACAGGTCATAATAATAAAAGTACCACCAGGATAAATCAAAAACTGCATGTATAATTATACACATTTATGCATCGACTACACACATACACACACACACACACACACACACACACACACACACACACACACACACACACACACACACACACACACAATGACAAGTCCTTGTAACTGCTACTACAGCTTCTTTTCCTTCTTAAGGTACTTGTTTTTTTTTCTTCTATTAGCTTCTTATTTATTTTTTGTTTATTCTACACTTGCTTAGCTGCATTTAGTGGGCATAATAAAGATGGCATCCATTCGCTTGTTTTTTCAGTTCATTCTTCATGGTTGCTAAAGTTATTAAGCTTCAATTCTGATGTGTTCGTACATAATAAAGCTGCTTGAACAGAACTCACAAAGACTCATATATTTCATCCTGACTAGACGAGCAACATGGTGTCAGAACCAGGATTATAGAGACTAATATTCAGAGCTACAAGGTGCAGAGTTAAAAGTGAAAGTAAACTGAGAGAAACAAGTACAAAAAAAGGCCAGAAACAAACCAAAGATAATGAAAACTTGCACAAATGGTTTAGTTTATAAAAAAGATAAAACTGAGCATTACAAGGGCACAAACCACATTATTAAACAAGTGAGAGGCACAAAAGGTTTATTAATTAAACAAAATGTTAAAAATTAAGTTATTTGACAAAACAATTATCAGGAAAACTTAAACTATCTACCACAGGAGGAGTGGTTTCTGACCCAGAAATTATAGTTTATTAACTGTTTGGGAAGCTTTTCCACCTCTTTCAACCTTCTGATTTAAAAGCCTGTGCTTGCGCTTGTTTCCTGCCTTTCCTGTTACTAGTTTAGTCCAGGTACAGATTTGCTGTATCCAGGACTCTTTGTAAGCTTCTGACTCCCCCAAGCCTTTCTGTGTTGGAGAGAAGCATTCTAGCTTATCAGTGGGAGTGGTAAGCATCAGGTAGCCTATCTATCACAAGAAGAGTGGTTCCTGGCCCAGAAATTGTAGCTATTGGCTGTTTGAGCAGTTTTTTTTTTCCATCTCTTTCAACTTTCTGGTTTGAAAGCCGCACTTGTGCCTATTTCCTGCCTTTCCTATAACTAGCCTAGTCCAGTTACAGAGTTGCTGTATCCAGGATTGTTAGTAAGCTTCTGAGCTCTCAAGCCTTTCTGTGTTGGAGGAAAGCCTTCTATCTTATCAGTGGGAGTGGTAAGCACTAGGTAGCCTATCCTCAATGGGAAGAGTGAGTTTTGGCCCAGAAACTGTAGTTTATTTGGCTGTTTGGGCAGTTTTCCATCTCTTTCAACTTGCTGGCTTAAAAGCCTATGTTTGTACTTGTTCCCCGCCTTTCCTGTAACTAGTCTAGTCCAGGTACAGATTTGTTGTATTCCAGGGCTCTTTGTAAGCTTCTGAGCTCCCCATGCCTTTCTGTGCTGGAAGGAAGCCTTCTAGCTTATCAGTGGGAGTGGTCAGCATTAGGTAGCCTATCTACCACAAGAGGAGTGGTTCCTGGCCCAGAAATTGTAGCTATTGGCCATTTGGATATTTTTTTTTCCATCGCTTTCAACATTCTGGTTTAAAAGCTGCACTTGCACTTGTTTCCCACCTTTCCTGAAACTAACTTAGTCCAGATACAGAGTTGCTGTATCCAGGACTGTTGGTAAGCTTCTGAGCCCCGCAAGCCTTTCTGTGTTGGAGAAAAGCCTTCTAGCTTATCAGTGGGAGTGGCAAGCACTGGGTAGCCTGTCTACCCTGAGAGGAGAAGTTCTTGGCCCAGAAATTGTAGTTTAGTGACCATTTGGACAGTTTGTCCATCTCTTTCAACTTTCTGGTTTAAAAGACCACATCTGCACTTGTTTCCCATTTTTCCTGTAACTAACCTACTGGGTAGCACTAGAAAGCCTTAAACTGATACAAGCCTTCTAGCTTAGGAGAGAGACTTTGGAGTGATTAAGTATCAGTTTTCTGTACTTTCTTGCTGTACTTAACTGTTTTCCACCTAAACACAGATTTTCCAGCATTTATTTTGATTTAAAAGCTTGTTTTTTTCACATATTGTACTTATTTGACTGTCTGCACATTTAAAAAGTTTTTTGTTTAAGTAATTTGTTTAACGGTTGTAGGCTACACATTAAAGTGCGACAGCCTTTTCTGATTGTTTGTAATCATTTAAAGCTGTTTTAAGTGTATTTTTTACTGTTTTTGCCTTATCTTTTCAAAAAAAACAAAAACAAAAAAAATTCCTTGTTCCCAGCCTTTCTTTTTTTTTTTTTTAAAACAAGTTTATTATTTTTAACATACAAAATAAATATCATAACAGTCTTATACAAGCAGTTAAAATATAAATAGTTATAACATTTGATAAAACAACCAAAGTATTTACAGAGACATCCACTGCAAATCAAATCAATTAATTAAACTGTAACATCTTACTAATGAAACTAAGACTTTTTTAACAAATTTTGTAAAGTATCCCATATATTATAGTAAGACGTTTTTCTAATGGTTCTTGACTTTATTGTCATTAGTTCCATATGACACACTTCAATCATAACATTTTTAAATTCATTAAATGAAGGAGGAGTATCTGAAATCCAATTTCTAGTTATTATTTCTCTAGCCACTGCTAGAATAGACCATAATAAGGGAAGTTTAACTTTTTTAATACTTTTAGGAACAGGGGTGTTAAATAATATAAGTGATTTAGAGACTATGAAATTATCTGTGAAAAGAGCCTGCAAAAAATCATTGATTAACATCCAATATTCCTTCAATTTTATACAGTCATAAAACATATGTGCCCAATCAGCATTTATTTCTACATTACATCTCTTACATATGTTGTCTTTATTGTTTATTTTAATCATCATTAAGGGTGTATAGAAAGATCTATGTAAAAATTTCCAGGTAAAAAGTCTCCAATTAATAGAAGAAGTAGTTTTATAAGCAGATTCCAATATATATTGTTTATCTTGTTGTTTTGGTGATTCACCATTAATGGAAATAAAATAATTCCAGTAAGTATCTGAACTGTAATGAGTTTCATCTCTAATAATTTTATGTATGTGTGAGAGCTTACCTTTATCAGAAACCCTATGTTGTAAATTTAATATCAAGTAGTCAATCAGAATTGGGACAGATTTGTTAACTGTTAAAGACATTAAATCAAGTTTATTAATAAGATGTCTAAAAGTCTGAATCTCTAACCAACATGTTTCTCTCAAATCAAATTCTTGCTTTAAGAAGTCTAAATTTTTTACTTTATTGTCAGAGAGCAACTGATACCAATACTTTAAATCATTCTCTGTGACTAGAAGAATGATTTCAGAGGTGGATGATAAAAGAATACCTTGTGTATACATTATAGGAAATAAGATAAAATTCCATTCCTTATATTTAGGATGCATAAATATAAAATTACGATATCTAATAATAATATTTAATGGGTAACTAGCTATATATTTTGGTGTAATAGATGAGGTACAAAACTCTTTTAGTAACCATAACATGGGATTGTTTACAATAGTATTTTTGTGTATTAATGATATTTTCGTGAAGTGAATGCTAATTAGTTCCCAATATTCCTTCCATTTTGCAACATATGTCTGATCTATTAGCAATGTTATAACTTTTATAATAGAAGAGATAGCATATAAATTAAAGTCTGGAAATTATATGCCCCCTTGAGACCAACTATTAGTATGTTTCTTTAATGCAATCCTAGGTCTATTAGATGCCCATAAGAAATTTAACATTTGTGAATTCAATTTCTTAATAATTATTTTTGTAGGTGGAAGTATTATTGATTGTATTATGTATAATATCTTCGGGAATATTATCATTTTAATAATTGTGAGTCTCTCTTCCATGGTAAAAAACATATTGTTCCAGCTATTGAAAAGATTTTGTATATTATGAAGACAATTACTATAATTATTATGTATAGTGGATTTAATATCTTTAGTTAATATTATGCCTAAGTAAGTTATCTGACCTGAATTGGGTATATATTTGAGAAAATCATTAGTGAGAACATTTTTCTGTCCATATATTGGTAATATTTTAGTTTTTTCTTCATTAAATATCAAACCAGAAATATTCTTGAAATCTGTCATCTTATCAAATAATGACCGCATAGAAGAATTTGTTCCTGCTGACGTAATTAGAACATCATCTGCAAAAAGTTGGATTTTAGATATTGTATTTTCATTTATATCAAATCCTTCTATATCAATGCTGTTTCTAATCAAATTAGCCCAAGGCTCCATTATTAAAGTAAATAATAACGGTGAAAGTGGACACCCTTGTTTTGTACCTTTTAATATGGGTATTTTTTGTGAGACATATGTTCCTATCTTAATATAAGCCAATGCTCCTTTATATAGATGTTCAATTAAATTCACAAATGCATCAGAGAAATTTGTACACTTCAATAAGATAAACAAATAGTCCCAACTTACTGAGTCAAATGCTGAACTTATATTAAGACTAATGAGTGTCAAGTCTTTCTTTTTTCTGTTTGCATAATCAATTATCGTTAAAGTTCTCCTTATATTATCAAAAGTATTTCTATTTATAATAAAGCCTGTCTGATCTATATCTATTATACCTGGAATGATTGTCTTTAATCTGTCAGCAAATATATTCATGAACATTTTATAGTCAACATTAAGTAATGAAATAGGTCTATATGAAGTGCATCTGGTTGGGTCTTTATTGAGTTTTAAAATTGGTGAAATAAATGTGTATTGCCAGGATTGGGGAATTGATAACCCATTTTGAGCTGAAATGAAAACCTTATGTATTAATGAGTAAGTACTCTTAGGAAGAATTTTATAAATCTCTGGAATAATACCATCATTACCTGGTGCTTTGTTTGATTTAAGTATATTTATTTGTGTGATAACCTCTGTATATGAAATATTTTTATCTATTAATTTAGTCTGTTGTTTATTAAGTTTTTTGTTCATGTGTGTAGTTATAAAGTTCTTTATTTTATCTTTAGAATCCATATTAATGTTATTATGGTTAATGTTATGAAAGTGATTTCTAAATTCATCTAATATTTCTGGTAGACTAGAGACATTCTTCTTTTTCCTTGGAGAGAAAATTTCTTTGATGTGATTTTGTTTATTCAGCCTTTTTGTTTTATTTTTAAGTCTATGTAAATATTTTGGACTTATTGAGTAAGACAAAATTTATATTTCTCTAATGTTATTTTGACTTTGTGACTTAAAATTTCTTTGTATTTCTCATTTAATTTATTTATTTCCTCAATTACTTTTTTGTCCATAATATTTTCTTTATTATTATGTTTATATGAGTCTAATTTGTTTTGAATGTCTATTAATTCCTTGTCCCAAGATTTCCTTTTATTATTATACCATCTGATACTTTGTCCATATAAATATGATTTTAGAGCATCCCAAATGTGAATAATGGAGACATCAGGTGTAGTGTTTAGGTCTAAGAAAGGTTGCACCTCAGTAAGTATATAATCTTTATAATCCTTTAGTTGAGTTAAGTATGCTGGTATTCTTTTGATCTGAACTTTATAAGTACTATTTACCATAAATTCAAAAACAATTGAATTATTCTGATATAGGACATGAAATGATCTTGGAATTAATTAAGTCTGTTACCAGTTGGTTAGAAATAAAGACTCTATCTATTCTTGAATAAGTTTTATGTCTATTAGAAAAACAAAGTGTATGGTAATGATTTAGAATCTGTCTGATTATTAATATCATTCAAATGATATAAATTAATGAAATCTTTTAAATGTTTTGCATTAGATGTGATTTTCCTTTTTCCTATAGTAGTAGTATCTTTTTCATGCAGAATACAGTTAAAATCACCTGCTAAAATAATATCTCCTATAGAAAATGATATAATCTTATTGAGATGGTGTTTCACTGTATTAGTGCCAATTCCTGGTATCCAGTATACATTAATTAATGTATATATTTTCCCATTAATCTGTATTGTAACCATACAGAACATTCCTTTATCATCTTTATAAGACTTAATAGTTTTAGGTATGGGCATATTTTTGTTCCATAAGATAGCCACTCCTCTTTTTTTTCTCTGTGTGTTCTGAGCTAACCAAGACTGTATATTTATTAGTGGCTAATTTATCTATATCTTTTTTCAGGAGATGTGTTTCTTGAAGGAATATTAAATTGGCTCTATGCAGATTAATATATCTCATTAAACTTGCCATTTTACATGGATTATTCAATCCATTAATGTTTAAAGAAATTCCTTTTAAAGTTACCATTTAACTTTTATAAACATATAAAACTTATAATCAGAGTAACATTTACTAAAATAAGTATTATTATGTCTCCTCCTTTAGGTGTTCTATTAATTATAGCTGTATTTAATGAAAATCTTATGGAATTTTGTGTAATTTTAACTTTTATTTGTAGTGACAATGAGTTTATAAAGTGTGATGTGGATGTCAAACTATATACACATGACAATAATCAGGTGAAAATATTGTTTGGATTAAACAATGCACCCAGCCTGGAGTTAAGAACTCCAACTTCGAGTAGCAGATACCACTCAAGTTATCCCCCTATCCTAAGCAGCAGTACTCCAGCTGCCACCGAATTAATTCAATACTAACTATTATTAACTAAAGTTAACCTCATTTAATTTGATTATCTATTATAGCAAGGCTTAAACAATTTATATAACAGCTTCATATAAACATATAAAACATTTAAAAACAACTAATATTGCTATGTACATCTATTCTATATAATAAATTCATAATCATAATAGCATTCTAACAATCTTGATAGTGGGAGCAGAGGAGAAAGAGAGAAAGAAAGGAAAAAAAAAAAAAAAAGGATACCCATATAGTAGTTTAATAAAAATTTGTAATAATAAGTTCTTATTATATGTTTATGCTCATTTGAATTCAATAACATTTGTTATCTCAGGCTATTATGACTCAGACATTACTTACATTAGAGTATTCCCACTTTCTGCCATAGCAGTACTGTTAGTAGCTTTAAAACTTTAAATTACATGCACTAGAAGCTTCCTTCTCATACTTATTGTTACCATTTAAATAAAATGATTATTCTCAAGTATAAGCTAAAAGAACATACTACACGGCAATATTGATCCCTAGTTATACATAAATCATTGTGATGAAAGCCATCTGTATCTTATATATCTGAACTGCAGCTTTAAAATGTATCACATGACATATTCTTCTGAAATATAATCATAATGATGCACATACTTGTCTGTTAGTTAAGGCAAATGCATTATAACATTACATATCTTTAAATCATAAGCATCTATATGCATTAAAGTGCAGCAGTCATATAAGCTTTCAAAGACATATGTGCATGAGTTTTACCTTCTATGCCTTCTAAATTATCTCATTTGTTTACTATGGCGTATTAAGTCACTTAAAATCATTATAATTTTTATATTGTATAAGTTACATCTTAAATAAGTAAATTAATATAAATAAAAAACTCATATTTAGATGTCATAAAGTTCGTTTTTCATCACAATACCACATTTACAGCAGTTCTACTTCCTGAAACAGTTTACTTCTTGGATTTGTGATGTTGAAGCTTTTAAAACGGCTCGAGAACACTATTCACGAGGATGCCCACAATCCAAATTGTCTCCCATAACATTCTGGCGGGAATTTTAATAAAAGTAAGTGACAGACATTCATTTTGTAGTACAAATGGATCTATGCAGTGCAAAACCTCCTCGAAGCACTTCACAAGTCATTGCAGTCTCTAGGACAGTGAAACCAAGCCTTCAATTGTTTAACATAAACACAACTTATTTTTATATGCCCCATTTCATTTTCTCATTCAGAGCTTATTACATACACATATCAGTATTATCATAACCTTATTACCTTATAAGTAAGAGAGAGAGAGAGAAAAAAAAAAGTACCTACAAAGATATTTACTTGCTGTTTGTTTTAATAAAGTAAAACCTGAGACATATTACTTTCAACTGCTTTAGTTCTAGTTAACTGCAGTTATATCATGACATATTATTTGAAATCATGTATTTAAGCAATTTAGTCATGGTATAATATATAGCAGCAGTATTTAAACAGCATAAATAATTTTAAAGAGATAATAGATTATTTTTCCCCTTATTTCCTTCTTTTCATCCTTCCCCTCTCCCTGCCCTCCCCCACCCTTCTCTAAATGTTTAGTTTAAAGATAATGCCATTATTTAAAACAAGAAAAGAAAGGAAATGTATCAAATTACTAACCTTAGGTCTCTTTGTCACAAAAGAGAAACAAGTTGATTCATATCAGATTATTTGTTCCTCAGGAAGTTTGATTATTTATAAAACAAAATTCAGTTCTTGCACATTAAAATAACTTTGAACAAATCATTAAGATATTTGTGGTTTTCTTGTAAATGTAGTAACTGTAATTAAAGAGTTCAAAGAAATATAAAACATGTCATTTGTTTTTTAGTCTTTTTTGTTTCTCTGATGTCTTCCAAGAAGTTCCTGTTGCCATTCTCTTTAGTGAAGGACTTGCCCATTCCATATCCTCTATTTTATCTAATATTTTATTTTTTTTAATATGCAGCAAAGCAGAGTCCAAGTCTTCAAAAATTCTAGGGCCATCAGGTAAAAAGATTTTTAGTTTGGAAGGAGATAAAAGATGAGTTTTGAACTGTGCTTTCTTAAGCTCTCTTATTAATGGTAAAAAGACCTTTTTTTTGATATTGCCAAGGAAGAATAGTCATTGTCAAAGCGCACAGTTGCTTCATTAATTTTTATAGGTGCTTTAGCCCATGCAGATTTTAATACCATCTCCTTGTCATAAGATGATAAAAATCTTACAATAACTGATCTAGGATACTTTTTATTTATATTAGAATTAGATAAAGACCTATGAGCTCTTTCAATACCAAAAGAAAATGCCTCTGACAGATCTAAAGTTTGGGGAAGCCAAGTATTTAAAAAGATGTAATGTTATTACCTTCTATATTTTCTGGCAGTCCACAAATCCTTATATTATTGCGTCTGGATCTGTTTTCCAAGTCATCTAGTTTGGATTGAAGGTGTGTGTTTTGTTTCAATAAGAATTCAATGTTTATTTCTTCTTCCTCAATTCTGTTGTCCATATCATTAAGTGTCTCTTCTATACCTGAAATCTGAGCTTTCTGATGTTGTAGATCTTGGTGTATCAAATCCATTTGTTTTGTGGTTTTCTCTATAAAGTTATCAATTTTAACATCCAGTCTGTCCATTTTAGTTGTTAGTTGCTGAATAGTTGATAGTAAAGACTGAAGCTCTTTCTTAATGCTGGAATCCTGGCTGTTAGCCTTGCTGGAACTCATTCTGAACAGAAGTGATGAGAGAGAAATTTCCAAATAGATTTCTGACAGGAAAATTAGTTAAATTTTCTTTCTTTTTTAGATATTATTCAAGATATTGATATTCCAAACGTTATTAGAAAGAAAATTATTACATTAGTTGAATTTTGAAGTAATAATTTCCTGTCAATGTAGTTATGTTGGTGGAGCTGAAGAAATCTGCTGCTATCCTGTGTTCATCCTTGGCCACGCCCCCATTCCCAGCCTTTCTAAGCTAGTATAGTCCAGCTTTCAAGCTAGTGCTGAATTCAGGGCTGTGATACTAGTTTCTGAGTTGCCCATACCTTACTTGGATAGAAGGAAGTTTCTCTGTTCACCTGTGAGAGAGGGGAGCTTTGAGCAACCTATCTGTCACTGGAGGAGTGGTTCCAGCCCAGAAATTAGTAGTTTATTGGCCATTTTGGGCTAATTTCTCTTTCTTTCATTTCCCTACTATAAAAACCGTGTTTGCATGATTTTGTGCACTGGGCAGTGCCGGTTAGCTACGGTTAAATTATTCCTGTCTCCACTAGGTCTCCTCTTAAGTTTTTCCCTTGAAATTAGTCTAACTTATTTATTTATTTTATTTTACATTTGTTGACTGGGCTAGTCCAACTGAATACATGTCCATTTTCAGTAGAGGCCCGGGGAGAAAAGCTCCAGAAAAAAACGTACAAAAAATTTAAAAGTAATGCAAGTCTACAAAAGGCATCAATATACAATATTACAACATTCAGTAAAGGTTTACATAAAAAAAAATTGTAAAATTGAATTAAATAGTCAAATATGGAAAATAGTACTCAAGACTCATAAGAATTAGTATTTAAGTAAAAAAAAAAATAGGTTAGTTTATAGAGTGTAGAATATAGAGGGTTTATAGGTAGGAATATAGTGGTTATAGAATGTAACAGTCAGTAAAGGATAACAGTTAGTCAGGATTGGTACAAGAGCATAACCAGTGGTTGGTGAGAAAAAGTTTTAGATTAGTTTTAAATTGTGGGAGAAAGATCTGAGAAGTAAGATCATGTGGTAGTTGATTCCATACTTTACCAACAGAGTTAGAGAACAACGAGTCACCTGCTAAGTTTTTTGATAAGGTAGTATTAATCCACATTTTTTTTGAGGAGCGTAGATTCTTCAGGCTATTATATGGTATTATGAGGGCAGAAATAATTGGAGTGTTGCTGGGTTGGTATAGGGCTTTATGGGCTATTGTAAGTTAGTTATATCGTAGCTGGTTGAGTTCAAGCCAGCCCAGTTGTTTTAGATTCAGACAGTGATGAGTCCTGAAAGGTGAATTTGTTGCAAATCTAGCAATATTGGTATATGATATAGCTAGTTTGTTGAGATTATTTTTAGAAAGGTTAGTATATATGGGGGAAGCATAGAATAGGGTAGAGATTAAGAGGGTTCTAGCTATTGCGGTCCTGGCTTCTGGTGTAAGGAAAGGTTTGATTCTGTAAAGGGATCCTAGTTTTCTGTTAATTGATTTTATTGTAGTATTTATGTGGGTGTCATAGTTTAGGTGATTATCAATTGTAATTCCTAGGAGTTTGGTGGTGGGGTCAGGAGAAATAAGGGTGCCATTATTCGATGTAAGAGTGAAGTGTAGAGGGGTAGACATATGGATAGGTGTAAAGAGCAAAAGTTTGCGGTTTTTTGGGTTAAGGAGAAGACAACGGTTAGAGAACCATTGTTCTACAGTGCTGAAAGCTTTTTGTGTTAAGAGAATGAAGTTCAGTTTGGGATGTGGCTGAACAAATTATAGTAGAGTCATCTGCATATTAAATGCAGGTGGAGAGTGCAGTGGATAGATGAAGGTCATTTATAAAAATGGAAAACAGTAGAGGGCCTAATATGGAACCCTGAGGAACACCTAGAGAGATGGGGAGGAGATTCGAAAGATGATTTTGCCAGAGAACTGCCTGTTGTCTGTTTTCAAGGTAGGATGTGATGTAGTTCATAGCAAGGCTGTCAAGTGAGAGGAACTTCAACAGGTGTAAGAGGAGTTGGTGGTTAACCATGTCGAAGGCTTTCGATAGGTCAACAAAGAAAGCAGAAGAAAGCATATTATTGTTGCGATTTTTATTGATACAGTTAGTGAAGGATAGCAAGGCTGTGGTGGTACTATGGAATGGGCGGAAACCATGTTGACAGTTAGCTAGTAGATTGTGATGGAGAAGGTGGTTAAGTAATTGTTTGTGGATACATTTCTCCATTATTTTAGCAAGTGGAGAGAGTAGAGCTATGGGGTGAAAGTTGGAGAAATCATTGGAGTTTCCTCCTTTGTGAAGAGGAATTATGTAAGACATTTTCCAGATAGATGGGATAGTGCTTTCTTTTATGGTTCTATTGATCAATGTGGAGATGGGATAAGCAATAGCCTTAGCTCCTTTTTGCAGGAATTCTGCTGTGAGTTTATCAGCTGAGGGGGTAGTAGGTTTTAGCTTTTGGATTAGGGAACAGATATAGGATGTGGGTATTGGTTCTAGGTGGAATAATGGGGGAGGAATGGAAGTAGGAGTAGGCAGATTAGAGGTGTCAGGGGATAGATGGTTTGCAAGATTCAGTATAGAAGTAGTAAAGAAAGAGTTGAAGGCGTTTGCTGTTTGTGTTGGGCAGTCAGGGTTGGAGCCTAGAGGATTAGGTGTGGCAGTTTTGCCTGGGTATAGAAGTTTGTTAATACTAGTCCAAAATTTTTGTGGTTCTTTGAGGATTGTAGTTGGAGATAGAAGTTCTTTTTATCTAATAGAATGGCTTTTTTTGTCATATTTCTTTGTTGTCTAAAGATTTGGTGATCAGTAGTATTCTTTGTGGTATGCCATTTAGCCCAAGATTTATTTCTGCAAAGGATTAGTTTCCTAGTTTGATTAGAGAGCCATTAGGCTGGTTTAGTTTTGTTTCTAATACAGCGTGTTGGGGCATGATGGTCCAGGATTGCTAAGAAAGTGGTATTGAAGTATTCCACTGCCTCATTTATAGGCAGAGATTTAAGAGGTGACCAGTTACATTGTTTAAGTTCAGTTTGGAACAGTTCAGGGTCAAAATGCTTTTTGGTACGGACTGTTCTGACCGAAATAGGGATAGTTTGGCTTATTTTATGTCTGATAATATATATTAGTGAATGGTCACTTAGGTCGTCTGGAAGGGTTCCTGTTGTGTATGTTTGTCATGAGCTATTTGTAAGTATCCAATCCAAGGTGCTTTCTTTATTATTAAGTTTATTTATTCTGGTGGGAGAGTTTATAGCTTGTGAGAAACCATAGAGGTTGATCAGGGAGGTGGGGTTAGTACGGCAGAATAAATTCCCATCTATGTTAAAGTCACTTAGGACTATAGTTTCTTGAGGGAGGTTCAAAGAAAGCCAGTTTAGAAGGTATTCTAGTATACTGTGTTTTTTTTCTGGGGGAAGATAGGAGCAGATGATGTTTATTGATTTGTGTGAGTTAAGCTGTAGT
Organism: Protopterus annectens; assembly: GCF_019279795.1. Lineage (NCBI taxonomy): Eukaryota > Metazoa > Chordata > Ceratodontiformes > Protopteridae > Protopterus > Protopterus annectens. The sequence goes on from NC_056744.1 coordinate 1,507,877,444, forward strand.
TTAGAAATAATAATTTCTGCGCTATTATCTGAGGGTAGGTAAAGATTTACACTGCTAATTTGTAGTCTTGCTTTGTAGAGAATTGCTACCCCTCCACCTTTTTTGCTTGTATGGTTGTGACGAAGGATGCCATAGCCTGGGGGGATAAGTTTGTTGTCTTTTATTGTGGGTTTAAGCCATGTTTCTGATAAACGGAGGATGTCAAACTGATGTACATCTAGAAGGGCATGAACCTGGGTAATATCGTTGCAAATACTGCGTATGTTCAGATGGGCTACAGAAAGTGAATTGGAGGGTTTGGTTGAGGGTAAGGGGATTGTTTTATGTTGGTCGCAGTTTGTGGTGGGTAGGGAAGGATTTGGACCAGGGTTAGGATGAATATCTCCATCTATTAAGGAGTGGAGTAATATGAAGTTGTTAAATTGGAGAGGTTTACAATGGTAGTCAAATATTTTTTTATTACTTGGGATGGTATATTTAATGTGTATTAATCGGTGATATTTAGCTAGAAAGTAGCTGGGTTTGTAAATGACATTAAGGAAGCTTGTAGATACAGCAGGTGAAGGTGATAGAGTTTGTTTGGAAGGGAGGGTAAGGGTAGAGAGGAGAGGTTGTTCATAGGAGGTTAAGAGGTAAGTAGTAGTTAGGATAGGTAGGAAAGAGAGTACTACTAATAATTGGCATTGGTAAGACATAGTAGAGGAGAGTGTAGTAGGCGTTAGAGAGGTAGGAATTAAGAGTTGAGTTAGGAATTATAGGAAGTTAAGGTTGTGTGGCAGTGGGTAGTGTATATTTTCTGAGGGGAGTAGAGATAAAGTAAAAGAGGGGTTGGGAGGGTAGCCTAATGGTTAAGGTGTTTGCCTTACAAACGCAAGGTGCAGGGTTTGAGTCTCACAAGGGATAATTGGCTAGGCTTAAAATGGCTCACAAGAGCAGTTAGCTTAGTACTAACCATGAACCTATGAACCTATGAAGAGGGAGTGTTATAAGAGCTGTAGGCTGGGTGTGGTTGGATGAGGAGTATATGATTGGATTATGATAGTGGGGGTGTGTTTATGGAGGTATAAGTTTAGGAGTACTGGGGTGGGTGAGAATTGGGGGCAGGGTAGGGGAGCGGAGTGAGCCCGAAAGGTGAACGGAGCGGGAAGAGACAAGAGAGTGGACTGGAAGGCAATCTATAGAGTGGGAGAAAACAGCAGGTAAGTCAGAGAGTGAGAGAATGTAAAAAAGGGTTAAGAGGCTAATAAGAGGAAAGTACACTTTGTTAGAGAATAAGAGTGTGGTTGGAGTGGAGGGTACCAAGGTCAGGGGAGGGAAAGGTGAAAAGGAAATAAGTCAGTGAAAAGCCCCAGGTGAAAAAGCAAAATATGGGAGGTATAATGGGGATGATAAAAAAAGTATATGAGATGCAGAAAGGCTAGTGGTAAGAAGCCACCTTGTGGCCAGTTACTTAAATGCAGTGACTGTTCCCAAACAAGGGGGCAGGGTACAGAAGAGAGGGAGTAGAGGTACTACGAAAAAGAAAGAGGAAAAGTCAAGCTAAGAGAGTAAGTGCAATAGAACAGAAAAAATAAAAAGGGGTTGGGGGTTGTTGGCTGCTGGCTATCCTGGGAGGGAAGCTTGCCTAATGTAGGAGAGTCTCTAATACTTAAATAAAGATACACAGAACTGATAGCTGGATCCGGACATACTTTCAGTATCTTAAGGAGTAGGTCTCTCAGGGATCTGATGGGTGTGATCTTAGGTTGGTTAAATTTTTCCGGCCTTCTAGGAGGGTAAAATGCAGATATTTAGGTGCAGGAATGCACCGGTTCACCAGGCTAGTAAAGTGTAGGAAGAGAGAGTAGGTAGTGAGGCATACAATATTGATAATAGGAAGCAGGTATGAATATAACAAATGCAATAACATATATTTCTCTCTCTCAACCTAAGCACTCAAAAAGCATCTTACAGCCCAGCACTTGCTCAGATCTAATAGCAAGCACTAATATACCCTGACACTGATTGCCCAGCAGGGCAAGGCTCTTTATTCACCCCTCACCAACCAAGCGACTAAGCAGCTCACCCAATGGGCAACTTCAGGTGCACTCTCCAGTCCAGCTGGTGAATCTGGTTATCCTGAGGCAATGTTACAAATGCCTCATGTACACAGACAACCCTCTCCTCCTACCACAAAACACTAACATATGCGAGAGATGCAATTATACAGCCAATCTGGTAGCTAAGCTGTCTTCACTCAAGACTGGAAAAGACAGCACAGTGGAGAAGGTTAGCACTTGCACCACAACTCCAGCCACACACAGACCTACTAAAACAGCACTGGCAAAAAATACACATAAATACACAAAATCATACTCTGAGGCTCTAAATAAAAACCTGCAAAAGCATCAGAGACCTCCAAAGCAGACATCCAAACAACTGGCACTTCCCATCACAAACCAGACAACACATAAAACACAAAATAAGTGTGCCGCACAATCACAGCCCTTAAGGCGAAATAACATACCTAACACACTAGTAATAGGTGACTCTATAATCAGGCACACTGATGTCCCACTCACTAGGCTGGACAAGCAGAAGGTTACTGTTAGCTGCTTGTCGGGAGCCAGAATCCACCACATAACAAGTACTCAGGTCACTCCAGAACAAGTACAAATATGACTCTGTCATTGTTCATGTTGGTGTGAAGGACCTGAGTCGTACCTCCCTGGACTACATGAAAAGAGACATGGAAGAGCTCCCTGATGATGTAGCCCAGGCTGGTATGACCCTGACCCTGAGAAGCATCCTGCCCTCACCAGGAATGATACCTCAGTATAAAGAAAAAAAATGATCAATTTCAACAATTGGCTAAGCTTCTGGTGTCATTCAAAGGGGATCCAGTGTCTGTCAGCCTTGGATGACATGCTCGACAAGCAGCATTGCTTCGCAAGAGATGGCTTGCACCTGTCACCCCTAGGCTTTCGAATACTGGCCAAGGCTCTTGCTGCCCCCATAGTGCCTTTTTTAGGCAAGGTTCAAAAGTCAAACCCACCTCTGTAAACAGCAAAATTAACAAAAAACTGAGGGTTATGCTACTCAATGCCAGGAGTTTAAATCTCAAAATGCACACGCTCGAAGCACTCCTCATTATGAAGAACGTCGACATCTGTGCAGTTACTGAAACCTGGTTCAAGGCTTCAGAGAGCACCCCAGCACTATTGGACTACAACTCATTCCACACGTTTCAGCCACAGAACACGGACCAAAACACAAAAGGAAGGGGTGTATCCATATTCATCAAGGATACCTACACCTCCAGGTTAGTGGCGCAGCATGATACCTCTGAGATCATCCATGTGCAACTAACATTGGGCAAATCTGCAATGCAAATTGTTGCCTGCTACAGATCACCCTCCATGACCCAGGACCACCACTCCACCTTTCTAGAGACACTGGAAAACATGAAGGTCCTACCAAACACCCTGATATTGGGCGATTTCAATTACCCTACCATTCACTGGGAAAACTACTCGAGTACAAATTCCCAGGCCCAGTGCTTCCTGGAATTTATCAACTCAAACTCCCTGGATCAGCTGGTAAACTCTGCTACCAGAGGTTAAAAAATATTGGACCTGGTCATCACCAACATGGGCGACAGGTGTTCCACACCGGAGATCAACCCATCACTGGTTAGATCAGACCATAAACTAATCACTCTGAATGTCCACACCCCACCACCACCAACAACTAAGGAAACCCCAGTAAAAAACTTTTCTAAAGCAAACTTCACCTTACTTAAGACAGAGGTGGTAAGTTTCACAGCTCCCAAGCTAAAGGATAATGCTGCCCAAGATGCAGAAACCTTTACAAATGCACTCTTTGAGCACCTACAAGGATGCATGGATCGTGCCATCCCTAGCAAAACCAAGACATTCCTCTAAGAGAAGGAAACCAGTTTGGTGGACTCCTGCAATAAACAGGCTATACAATAGAAGGAGGAAACTAGTTCAGAAAAAAAGCAAATCCCAAGAAGGAAAGACATCCCTGATCAGTATCAGTAAGAAACTGAAGTCCTTCATGAAATCATCCAAGGCTAACTTTGAAAGAAAAATAGCCAAGGATTCAAAAGATAACCACAAAGCCTTATTTAGCTATGTTAAGAATCTAAGCGGCAACTTGCAGATATGCACTGAACTAGTGCAAAATATCACAAAATATACTGCACCTACTGATATTGTCAACATCCTGGCAGACAGATTCAGTGCAAACTTCACCCCCCACCTCTCACCTCCATAAGGGCCCACAACAATACCAGAAAAGTGTAGTGTCCCAAAAATCACAGATGCACAGGTGAAAACAGCCCTTTCAAAAGCCAAAAACACAGCGTCAATGGGACCAGATGGTGTCCCAGACTACATCTTGCACAAACTACAGAACGAACTAACTCCCCGCCTAAACACACTGTTCAATCTCAGCCTCTCCACAGGCTACATGCCCATAGAAAGGCGCACAGCAACAGTTATTCCTCTCCACAAAGAAGGGGCCACAACTGACCCTGGTATCTATCACACCATAAGCCTGAATAGCCTGGTCTGCAAGGCTATGGAGTGAATCATCATGGAGCTCATTAACAAAGACATTGGGAACCTCCAAACACTTGACCCGACTCAGTTTGGTTTTGTTAAGGGCAGATTATGCCTACTAAACCTGGTTGACTTCTTCAAGACAGTCACCAAGGCCATAAATGAGGGAAAGGTGGTTCACACAGTCTACCTTGACCTCGCCAAGGATTTTGACATCATTCCCCACTCAGGTATTACAGGAAAACTCACCAGCCTGAACATAAACCCCAACGTCATGAGATGGGTTGCCAACTGGCTTACAGACAGAACTCACATAGTAAGAATAGTGGGCTCCAGGTCCAACTCTAAACCAGTCACAAGTGGTGTCCCACAAGGCTCGGTCCTTGGACCCCTACTGTTCAGCATATACTTCTCAGAAGTACAGGCAAACACAAAAGGACTATGACTAACCAAGTTCGCCGATGACTGCAAACTGGGAGCCTTAATTGACTCTCCGGCTGACACAGACATCCTCCAAAAGGGCCTTACTGTGATGGACACCTGGTGTCAAAGTCATGGTGTCAAGCTAAATGCCAAAAAATGCATAGTCATCCCATTTGGGAAAAATAAAAAAACACCCACTAATTACCACATAGGTGGCAGCCCCCTTAATACAGAAGAGGTAATAAGAGATCTGGGGACCCAGGTAGATAGTAATCTCTCCTTTGACAATCATATTACTAAAGTAGTTAGGAAATCCTTCTATGTGGCCCATCTAATTACTAAAGGGTTCACATCTAGAAATAAAGAGGTTATAGTACCCATCTACTCATCAGTCATTAGACCCATCATAGAGTACAATGCCCCATTTGGGATGTACCTCACAAGACACTTCCCACAGCTGGAAAGACCAAAAGTACCTCGCCAAGAGGATTACTGGTCTCAAACATATGTCCTATGCAGCCCAAGTGAAAAAACTTCGGCTGTACTCAGTGGCATATTGCTTACTCAGAGGTGATCTCTGCCTTACTTACAAAGCCATGTCCAACTCAGAACTGATGAACATGCTCCACCTAAAGAAATCCAAGTCAATGCGAGCCACGCGCTCTAGTGAGCTAAACCTCTTTACAACAATAAATAAAACATGCTGGAGGGATAGATTCCTGCCACAGAGCTTTGGAACAAAATTCCAAATTACATCAGGCAGAACCCCACACTAACACTCTTCAAGAGAAACCTTGATGAGTGGATGGGTAACAGAACATACACCCCTGGGATCACTTCATTGGCTCTTCTTGACAGAGGATCAATTAATCAATGGGGCAGCGAAAGCCGACACACTCTGGCTAGGCTTATAAATGCCCTTGGGCCTAGTACCTACCTATGAACCTATATAAGAGGTTTGGAATTACCTCAGAATTGCAAAATGGGCATATTTAAAGCAAAACTGGCATGTTTAGAGTAAAACAATTACAAGAAAAGTACAATGGGCATGAAAAGTGATTAAACAAGCAAAATGAATATAATAAGGGCAAAGAGGGCACATTAAGCCTAAATAAAGCAAGGAGACTGCATGTTTTTTGGTGAAGTACTGTATTTTGTCATAACTACTATTTCATATTGCATTCAGGGCATAACTAGAGTTGCTTGAAGTATCTCAAAGTGTGTGAAAGTGCTTACAGTGTGTGCTTATTACTGTGCATTTCTTCCAAAGAGTTTATTTGCGCGCAAAGTACAACTATTTTGTGAAGTACAGTCAAAATACAGCCTTTTCGAAACGTTTCTTGTGCTGGGTGTGTCTATTCACAAGGTGTCACCATTACAAAGTGTTTCTTGCACTGTAAAGAGTTATGTAGCAAAGTACAGCCATTTGCGTGAAGTTTCAGAGTGCTGTGTAGTGTTTATTAGCAAAGTGGTTACTTAAATGTTTCTTACTCTGAGCTCCTTCTGCCCAGTTTATTTGCTTGTTTCTTACACTGTATTTTCAAAAGTATCACAGTGCCTGAGAGACTTATTTTGCAAGGTTAAGTTATTCAGAGGCTTATTGTGCTATTGGGCAGAGTTACAAATATTGGCGTAAATTTCTGGCGTATGTATATGTGTGTGTGTGTGTGTGTGTGTGTGTGTGTGTGTGTGTGTGTGTGTGTGTGTGTGTTCATGCATAACTGCAAACGTTTTCACTGGTATACATTAATATAGCAGATGGATTTTGAAAACCCTCACCACTTGTATTTGATCATAATATTGCAGAGAATTGGAGAATATTTGAACAACAGTACAATATTTTATACAAGCAGCTTATTGTGACAAAGATGCATGCACCAGGGCATTCATTTTGCTAAACCTAGTTGGGTCAGAGACCATTGAAAGAGAACATTCATTTGTATATGCACCAGCAGTGTATGAGGGGGGAGGTGAAAACTGCCATATTGTTGTACAGACTGAATCAAGGGAAGACCCTGACTATTTGAAGTGCAAATTCAGAGAAATGTGTAAACCCCAGACAAATATTACATTAGAGAGGCATTTGTTTTACACAAGAAATCAGAAGCCAGGGAAACTTTCGCAGCTTATATTACTGACCTGAGAAACAAAGCTAAAATGTGTTGGTTTGGAGACTTAAAAGATGAGTTGATAAAGGACAGGCTTGTGTGTGGTATTAATAGTGCTCCTGAGAGAAAGATTTTGCTTTGTGACAGTGATTTAACATTGAGTAAAGTTATTGAGATTTGTCAAATCCATAAAGTTACAGAGAAGCACAGAAGTATGCTTGCAAGTGATAAGAGCATAGTTTCAGCAGGCTTCAGAGCAAATGTAGACAGCATGCAACATGTGGAAAACAGAGGCAGGTCTAAACATATGGCACCTACAGTCCCTGCTGGTTTTCATGGGAATCTACATAGTTTTCCAGCAAGTTTTAAGAAAGGAGCATGCTCAGTGCAGTACAGGGGTGAGTCTGAAAAACACAAATCCAGCTTTATTGTTAACTGTCACAATTGTGGTGCAATCATGAGTTTAAAAGAGAGAGATGCTTAGCAGTTGGTCAGCAATGCCACAAGTGTGGAAAATGGAACTATTTTCAAAAGTTTTGCAAATCAAACAAACCTCACACAGTTATAAAGAAGGGTCACTCAAAAAAGCAAGTTGACCATATAGAAAGCTGCAATTCTGCTTTCTATGTAGATGGTGTATCAGTCATTGGTGAAAAGGTTTATGCAGTGGCTTTTTTGGCAAAGAACAAAGTGTTTTGTACTGTCCAGATTAATGGTAAATCGACCAAGCTCAAAGTAGACACTGGTTCAAAGTGTAATGTTAAGTCAGCAGACACATTTGCTAAGGTGAGAGCTGGTGAACAACTCAATGTGGCTAGTTGTGCAAAACTTGTTGCTTATGGAAGTGAAGAAATTAAAATTGAAGGCTCAGTAGTGCTTTCATATTATGTGGCTAGGAACTCTTACAGCTTGTTATTCTATGTACTCTGAAGACCTGTGCAGTCATTATTGGGTCTCAGAGACAGTTTGAGAATGAATATGCTTTCTTTTGCCAGAGAAGTTCAACATATAAGCACATCTCCTAGTTCCAATTTTTCTGAAGCCATTTTCTCAGAGTATGCTGATGTTTAAAATGACAAGTTGGGCAAACTTCCAGTTGTGTATTCTATAAAGTTAGACCCAGAGGTCAGACCAATGGTCAGACCAGCAGGAAAAGTTCCGATAGCTATGCAGGATAAAGTTAAAGCTCAGCTGGATAAAATGGTGCAGCAAGGTGTAATTGTCCAGTTACTGAACCAACTGAATGGGTGTTGTCCATGTTAGCAGCCCACAAGAAAGGCTCAGATGAAATCAGAATAATGTAATGACCCAAGAAATTTAAACAAAGCATTAAAGAGATCATGTCATCCGATGTGTACAGTCATGGAAGTCACAACCTTAATACCAAATGCCACTGTTTTTCTGTCTTGGATGCAAAAAGTTAATTTTGGCAAGTGATGCTTGATCCCAAATCCTCATTACTGACTACTTTCAGTACCCCATTGGCAGATATAGCTTCCTTAGGTTGTCACGTAGAATAAATTTTGCAAGTGAAGTCTTTCAGTGTGCAAGGGAGCAATTTTTTTCAGGTTATGCCATAATAGTAGACAATTTATTGGTCAGAGGCAATGGTGAAGCAGAGCATGACAGAGACCTTAAGAAAGTTCTAGATAGAGCACGTGAAGTGAACTTAAATCTCAATCCTCTAAAGTGCAAATTCAGACTACCAGAAGTTACATATGTAAGTCATTTATTTAACAGCACTGACTTGAGACCAGACCTGTCCAAGCAAGCAGCCATTCTTGAAATGCCAGCACCAGATAATATTCAAGCTCTACAATGTTTTCTTGGCATGGTCAACTATATAGGCAAGTTTATACCAGACTTCAGTGAGCTGACAGCACATTTGAGAGAGGTGATGTGCAAAAATGTTACATGGTTTTGGTTGAAACAGCACCAGAAAGCATTTGAAGATCTTAAGCAAAAAATTGCCACCCTACCTGCATTAAGATACTACAATGCCAATAAACCAGTCACTTTTTCCTGTGATGCTTCAAAATTTGGTCTTGGCACAGTAGCCTATGCATCTAGAACTCTTACATAAAACTGAAATGCAATATGCTCAAATCAAGAAGGAACTTTTGGGAATAGTATTTGCATGTTCAAAATTTCATGATTGTATCTATGGTCGAGCTATTTATATTGAAACTGATCACCAAACTCTAGCTATTATTTTAAAGAAGCCTATGCATTCGGCTCCAACGAGATTACAAAGAATGATGTTCCAAGCTGCAAAAGCATAACTTCAAAATGGTCTGCCCAAAAGCAAACTTCTTTATCTGGCTGATACCTTATCCAGATCACCCAGAAATACAAGAGAACACCTTCATGCAGAGAATTTTGACTTTGAAGTCATGGAAGTGTGCAATTTTTCTACCACAAGACTTGATGAGCTGAGAGATCCTACAAAGACATATCCAATTTTGCAAGAGCTCAACCACTACATTAATGCTAGATGGCCGTCACTGTACCACCTGAAGTGCAAACTTTTTTTTCCTTATAGAGATGAGATGTTGATGGAAGATAGTATTATTTTCAAAGGTTCTAAAATTGTTGTTCCTGCTTCCTTACAACATGAATATACCCAGATTTTGCATCATGGTCAAACAGGTTCTGAATCTACCAAAAGAAGGGTGAGAGAACTAGTATTTTGCCTTCTCTAGTAAAATACATTGATAAAGTACTTTCTTCTTGTTCAGTATGCAGTAAAACTAAATCGTATTTGCAAAGAGAACCACTTCACCTAAGTCAAGTTCCTGAACTACCTTGTTCAACAGTAGCCACTAATATATTCAAGTGGAACAATCAGCATTACTTTGTATTGGTAGACTCTTATTTGAAATGGTTTGAGACTGATTTGCTACCAAATCTGACATCCACTGCTGTTATCACCAAGTTGAAACATCATATCTCAGTCCATGGTAGTCCACACAGAGTTCTTTATGACAATGCTATTCAATTTACTACTCAGTTGTTTCAGAAATTTGCAAGAGAATGTACATGTTACTAGTAGTCCAGAATATCCACAGTCAAATGGACTAGTGGAACGTGCAGTACAGAGTGCAAAGCAATTACTTGAGAGGTCAAGGAGTGATAATACCAATGTCTTTTTGAATTTACTTAATCTCAGAAACATACCCTGTGATGATATACTTGGCTTGCCTGCTCAGAAACTTCTATCTAGGCAAACCAGAACAATACTGTCTATTAGTTCTAGTATATTCAGGCCTAAAGCTAAGAACACCAGAACAATTAGAGCGCAGTTATTCAGAAAGCATTCTTTCTAGAGGTCCAGCTATGATAAATTGAGCAGATTGCTTTGTCCATTGAAAGAAGGAGAGACAGTGAGGATACAAATGGCGAAAGGTTTCAACTGGATTGGTCAAGTAACAGGTATATGTATTGAGCCGAGATCCTACTTTGTAGAATCTGAAGGTGTGGAGTACAGGAGAAATCACAGAGAACTGCTTCCTGTACCTGAATCAATATCACGGCATTATTCCTGTGATACAGACTCTAGATCTCAGAGTAGTCCAGACAATGTTCCTGTTGCAGAACGTGTCTTAACTTCTACTTCCATTCCTGATGATGTTCCTGATGTCCCTAAGGTTGAACTTTCAGCAGAGACAGTCCCAGTTGCTAGACCTAATTCTAATTTTTATGTCACATGATTTGGTCATAGTTCCAGACCTAGTGTGAAATACACAGCAACCTGGACATGATTATATATATGTATCTAGTTCTGTATAATTGCATGACAAAGAATTATTTGTATCGATTGCATATCAACTGATGCTGTCAATATTGCATGACCTGCTTCTGAAAGAGGGAGGATGTAGAATAGTGTGTGCGTGCTACATCTTTAAAAAGTGTTTCAAGGACTGAATGTGCATATAAATAGCAAGCACCTGCTAGCTTCATTGCCATTTTAAGAATGCAGCAAGAGAGTGAGCATATGTGAATGTAAGAGCTATTTTGTTTATAAGTTTATCTAAGTTAAAGTTATTAAGCCTCAATCCTGATGTGTTTGCACATAATAAAGCTTCTTGAACAGAACCCACAAAGACTCATCTATTTCATCCTGACCAGACGAGCGACAGTGGAGGTTTCAAATTTTACAGAAACCAGGTCTCCCATTCTCCTCTACTGCTAAAAGCACTCAGTCAGAACAGATGATTTGGACTCTGCTTGGGGAGCAGTGTCAAGGAGGATAAAGCACAGAGTCTTTGGGACAAAAAAGACACATCAAGATTTGTAAACATGAAAGAGATGTTAGTTCTTATAAAGGCTCTCAGCTCTTTGAAACATCTGTGATCTCCAGGATCTCTTCAAGTCTTTACACACAATGTCCCAGTGATACAGTACATAAACAAGCAGGGGTGATCCAAATCTTACCCCTTTGCAGACTAGCCATGTTAGCATGGGCTAAAGCTTTACAGCACAGTCTCACTCTACAGGTATCCTACAATCTGTCAGAGCAAAACTGTTTGGCACAGAATTTGAGCAGGACAAAAGCAGACCCACATGAATGGAAACTAGATCAGGAGGTCTTACAAGATTTGATCCATCTGTGGGGCGTTTCTCAAGTAGATATTTTTGCTTTCTCTTTAACCATCTCAGTGGCAAAAGTCTGTCTCAGGACTCCATGCAAGAAGGCCTGTATACGCCTTTTTCTTTACCATGGAAAGGAATGTTATGCGTTTCCACCCATTCCACTAATATCCAAGATATTTCCGAAGATTCAGAAGGACTCCCCAAAGATCATTGTGGTGATTCCTTTCTGGCCCAAGCAACATTGGTTCTCCTTTCTTTTGGAAATAGCCAAGGGCAATTACCACAATCTTCCTCACATACTGGGTTTACTCACACAAAATAAGGGGTGTTTGATACAGCTTGACCTCATACAACTGCAGCTGACTCCCTGGATGATAGGTTCTTAATACCTTTTAGGTAACTGTTTTCTGAGGGCATGCAGCAGGTACAAATGAAGGCAAGACAACATGCTACTAGAAAATCATGTATTAGTAAATGGAAAAGGTTTTCTAGTTGGCTCCAGCAAAATAATCATAACACATTCAAGGCTAATACTTCCTGGTTTTACAATATTTGCATGACTTACTATTCGATAGCTTGATTTACTCCACTGTTAAGGTTCATCATATGGCTATTTCAGCATGTCTGCCCATGGATCCCCTATTTCATTGCAAAGTCATGTCAAAATGTTTTTGAAGGTTCTGCTATAAAATGAAAAAAAATGCCTGAAACTCGAAAGAATGACAAAATCCATTTTAAGTATTTTTTTTGGGGGGAACCCCCTGCACCCCTACACCATCAGATTTATATAGACCAACTCCATAGTCACAGCAATTTGAAGAAAGAAGAAAATTCCCTAAACAATTGAATCATTGCTGATGTTCACTTAGAAACTGCACTAACTGATTGTTTTAAGAGAAACGGTGTTTGACATTATGCCATTTGTCTCTTTTTTTCCCTACTTGCTAATAAAGCTCGAGTAATTTCACATTGAGCATGTGTTGGAGAGCTGTTTTTGAAAGTGGTTCTACATAACAGGCCTTGCAGGAAACCTGTGTTCCTCCTTGAGATCTTAACTTTGAATGATAGAAGCTAACTCGATTTGAACCAGCTCAACTGGCTGACTTGAGGTTCTTAACACGTTTCTCAAACTCTAGAAAAAATACTCTTCAACTGAAAACCACACCGATCAACAGCAATTTTTTGAAAAAAAAAAAAAAAAAAACACATATGTCCCAAATATCTGCAGTAAAGTCTTTAATTCTCTTGCAAATGAAGTGAAACTGAAATTTTCCTATTTTCTGATTCATATTATTATCTAGAACTTAAAAAAAAAACTGTACAAAATTATAAGGGACCTCCAACTAATGTTCAGTGAGGATAACAAGTTGAGAGACATATTTCAAGCACTCCCACTGTTGTCATTTAAACAGCCGTCAAATCTAAAGAATCTTCTTGTCAGAAGTACACTAAGATCAGAACAGAACATAGTGTAGAATGGCACAAAACCCTGCAACCATCCAGCATGCAAAACATGTCACATGTATAGGTTTCAACATAATTTCACAGAACAGAAGTTTCAAAGTACAGGGTTCACTTATGTGCACTTCCAAAAACATGGTTTATTTAATCAAGTGCAGGAAATGTCCAGAGACAGGCCATTTGCCCAGAATGACAATAAATGCCCATAGGCAAACAATTGCAAATAAAATGACTGACAAGCCACTGTCAGCACACTTTTCCCATTCTGAGCATTCTGTATCAGATGTAACAGCTATGGTTCTTAAAGGACATTTCCGCACACCTTTAGGAAAAAAAACAATGGAGATTAAGTTATTTCAATTGTTCAGACAGTCAGTGGTATGAACCTGGATATAGGTTTTACAAGACATTATAATACTGAACTTTTCCTTTTCAGAAACTAATAGTGGGCATAAATAAGGTATACAGAAGATCAACATTTTTTTCAGGTAATGCATGATTTATGATGAATTTGCTCTCAATTCAAACGGATGACTATTTCAAAATATTAACAGTAACTGGGATCTATGTTTCAGCACCTGTGTTTTTTTAATGACAAGAGACTAGTTCCTTTCACATAATGCAGCATTATGGTAAGACCAGTAGTAACCATAAACTTAACAGTCAATGAGACTTTAATGTTCAGACAGTTTTAACAGTATAACAAACTTTATCCATTTCTGCTGTATTGCGAAACCTTAGGCTGACATGACATAATTTTCTTTTCATTCAGTCTCTCTCTCTCTCTCTCTCACTCCTTTCTCTATTTCTCTCAGTTAACTAAACGACAGCCTAAGTATTATATACATCCATAAATCCATAAATGTTAAACCTGTACCTTATTCTCTTGATAATCCCTACCTTTCTCATCTTTGAGAACTGGACATAATTGCTAGTTCATATTTTATGTTAACCAAAACTTTTATCTCATAAAGATTGTTTGTTTAGATAGACTAACAACTGGCAAAATTATAACTTCTTGTTTTACTTCTCTAGATTTAACTAATCTCCCAACATATGTTTTGAGATTTATTGTCTCATGAGTGTTATCTTATCTGTAAATGAACACTAACTCTAAAACAACATGTCAAACTGATTTTTATAGCATGCTGTGACCCTGATCTGCATTTTCAGTTTCTCTGTCTCTCACGTATGCACATGCACATGTGGACATACACACACACACACACACACACACACACACACACACACACACACACACACACACACACACCCACACCCACACACACACACACACACACACACACACACACACACACACACACACACACACACACACACACACACACACACACACACAATTTTGGTAGAACAAGTTGCATTTCTTCCACAATAGCACATTCAAGATGTTTTTTTTTTAGCCATTTAGAAATAGATGATGTACTTCTATTTCTAGACACAAGTAGATATTTAAGTACTGTATTTAACATCAGTAATGTAATAACTCCTGACAAAGGGCCCACGCCAACTTGAAAGCTTGATTAACTGAAAAACCTGTGTTGGTCCAATAAAAGGCATTATATCACATTTGTGTTCTACTGTCTTTGTGGTTCATATTTCAATATGCTCTTTCTGATTCATTTGCTTTTGAGCAGGAGTGGGGATTCACTTTCCATTTCTGCTAAAAGCAAAGCCCTCTTTCTTTTTTGCTAGTGTATAGTATTTATTTATTTATTTATTTTACATGTGAATAATTAATATAATGATGATTAGAGGTTGCAGTAAATGTGTTCTGACACAGGAAATGCCAATCTGCTTTCACTAGCTGAATGCTAACGTGTTTTCTCTTCAGCATCCTGGAGACAAATTTCTTTACTGTTAGCTTGTTTTCCATAGTCAATAATATTTGGTTTTGTGTTGAAATTGCTATGATAACCCTTCAGACACAGTTACACAGTTAACGTGCTACTATGCTGCATACTTTTCATATTCTTTAGGTTGTAATGTGTAGCTAATGTGTTTTGGGGTTACTGCTGCATTGTACACCCTAATCAGCACCTGATGAGCTGGGGGCTACTGCTGTACAGTACACTTTTTATATGTGATCCTACTCATTTACAGCTGTAACATTTTTCAGGTCAGAATCAATACATAATGTGTTGCAGGTTACTGCTGTACTGCACACTTTTTTATGCATAACCCCTCCTCATCTACAGCAGTAACATTTCTCAGGTCAGAATCAATGCCTAATGTGCTGGTGGGTTACTATAGTTCAATATACTTTTTATATGTGACCCACTCATCTACAGCCATAGCATTTCTCAGGTCAGAATCAGTGCTTATTGAGCTGAGAATGGGGATATTGCTCTACTGCAAACGTCTTATGTAACCCCGCTCAATTACAACTTTAACATTTCTCAGGTCAGAATCAGCATCACATGTGCTGGAGATTACTACTGCATCTGCAGTCCAGCTCCTGATTTTACAATAGATCTCCATTCTGCCATTTTTTTGAAAATGCAAAGTTAGAATTATAAGGCAATAACAGGATTATGTATCTTGCATGGATGAAACTAAAGCTTCTGCTGCAAGGATAATTGTTAATGGCCTTCTCATTTGTAATGGAGCATGTTGCAGTAAGTCCTACATGTTAGATTATGAACTACTTTTTTATTTTTTTATTTAACATTTGTTGACCAAGAAAGTCCAACTAGGACAGAGCCTATTTTTACCGGAAGCCCAGGGAGAAACACACCAGATGCATGAAATTATTATGGTGTAGACAGTGCCATATGCTCTGGTAAATGAAAGATCATATGGGTCCTTTTCTTTGCAATAAACTGTGTTGTAAACCAAACCAAATGTACACTGGCAAAACAACCAACTGTATAATCCAAAAACTCCAAAAGTTAGGGAGCCACAGCAATAAGTAACAATCATTTATTTAGCGCTTTCATGTCACAATACAAAACTTCTTCAGAATAAAAATATTGTCACAGCCAAAACATTATCTAGTCCTCATCTTATCATATGACCCAATCATCCACTCAAGTTCCATCATCTTTTACAAACATAGAATGATTTGCAATTAAAACCATGTGCTGTAGCAGATAATTTATATTAAGAAAAAGTAAATATTAAAATTAAAATAATAAATAACAAACAACACACTTCAAAATAAACCCAAGAATTTCATTTTCAACACACAGTTGATAGAAATCACAGATTAAGTCTGGAGGCTACCCCTACATTGCTTTTAATTGCCAAAATAACTCAAATATAAATCCCAATAAAATTAACAAAGGGTTTGTCTACACCAAAAAATAAAAACTTGTGACCAGAAACGTCTATCACATTTAGCTAAAGCATTATTAGAATTCTCTTTCCCTAAATTATGCATATGTTCATAAACTCTTTCCCTAGGAGATCTTGATGTCTTGCCAATATAAAAAAATTTACAAGCTTGGCAAAGTGCCACATATATGATCCATTTTGTCCTACAATCACAGCAAAAAAATAATTGAATCAAAACTTCCCCCAACATAACTTCATTCACTTCCGGAATGTGCTTACAATAATTACAATCCCTGGGATTCAGTAAACCCTGCATGGAGTGCAGGAATAGTGGAGCAGCTGCTGCACAGAATATGTCTACCGAGTGATCCAGTAAACAGCTCCCGGGATGTGCACGAGTGCTCCTACAATATTCCTGCATGGACACCACTGCCTAATGCTAATTACCTCATTTGCTGGTGAAAACCATGCAAATGAGGTGAATTAGCAATTCAGCAAGCAGACAGGTGTCTGTGCAGGAATAGTGTAAGGAGGAGAAATGTATTCAGCTACTAGCTGAATACATTTCTGCAAATTACAAAACTTAGGCATGGCAGCTCTAAATAAAGCATACATTATAACTGTTAGGCATGCCAATGGCCAAATATATGGCTATTGGCATGATAAATAGTTTAAATTTTACAAAATAAAACTTTTTTGGGGGGCCAATCTTGGCCACTTAAGCATAGGGCAGCAGCTCACAAATGGGATTCTGTTGAAAATAAAAAATAAATGGGAAAAAACATTTTTTAGTGAAATCTGCATTTTGCTAGTATAGTCAATGGCATGCAGAATGAAAACAATACCAGAGAACAGTGATTACTAAGGGGGAGGCTCAGTGTAAGTATAGTAACTATGGAATAAGGCAGTGGTGTATGCAAATGAGGGGATTTATACTGAATCACAAATTTCTTCTAAGTGGCAGACTGCACCTAACCGTGTAGGTGCACCAACACGATCGTGTAAGCAGGAGAGCTAGATGATATCATAAGGGGTTTTGTCATGCTTGCTGTAAGCACATTGGAGCTCTGTGGCCCGTGTTTGCCCTAAGCTAAGCACAGCTAAGGAAGGGGGTGTGTCTGAGGTTGCTTAGCTATATTTACATTGCCTACACAGGTGTGCACGGTGTGCAGTGGGTTTTAAACAAAACAAAAAAAAAAACAGGAAATAGCAGAACTGTTTACATTTCAGCAGCGGGTATGCGCGGTACACCTCGGGGCTTAAACGAGGTGGAAATGGGAAGGGAAAACAGCAGAAGGAAGGCAATCAAGGAGAACTACTATAGCTGGCAGGTGGAATGCATTAGAATCAACCAAATACATAGGCAGCAGCCCAGAACACTACTAAAACTATGCAAACACCTTTCAGTCTCTTTTTTCCTCACAAACTCTACACCACTGGTGTACACATTCGGGGGAATGTTAAACTGACAAAACTAACAAAAAATGTTAGGGGCTGCTGTCGCTTTGATATATCAGCATGTACTAGAGGCTGAGGGGGGTGTTGAGGATAATGCTGACAACCATCCCATACTGAGGAAAAGGAAAAGAGTGTACAGATCCAGGGTAACCTACCAGAGGCTACATGAGTTGGAGATAGTGGAGTGCTATAGGGTGGACAGGGACATTCTGCAGCAAATCATTGTGCTGTGCCAGCCTCCCTCAAACCCAGCATCAACAGAGGGGAACTCATCCCAGTGCATACCAAGGTATCTGTAGCCTTAAGAATACTAGCCACAGGTACCTTCCAAAGACCAACTGGGGATATCATGGGGGTCTCACAGGCATCAGCATCCAGGGTACTCCATCAGTTCCTGGATGCCATGCTACCACATGCCATTGAGCACATATATTTCCCCAACACCCGTGAGGCATTGACCAGCAATATGCCTCTCTCTTCCACTGTATAGCCAAATACCCTGAGATACTGAATTCTATAAGCTGCATGCACATCCACATTAAAGCACCAACCGGTGAGCAGGGTAGGGCCTACATAAACTGCAAGGGATTCCCTTCCATCAGCTCCCAGGACATGTGCAATGCCCAGGGTATAATCATGAATGTGTGTGCTGGCAGCCCTGGAAGCTACCACAACTCCAACATCTGGCATCCCTCACAGCTGTACCAGGGATTTGCCAGGGGGGGGCATCCCATATGGCCATCTAGTGGGGGACGCTGGCTATGTACTGGAGCTGTGGATGATGACACCCGTCAGAAATGCATACACACCCACACAGGAGCACCATAATGTGGCACACGCCCAAACCAGGATCATTATACAGCATGTGTTTGGGATGCTCAATTCATGGTTCCACTGCCTTGACATATCAGGTTGAGCCTTGCAGTACTATCGAGCTACATGTGCACACATTTTCATAGTATGTGCCATGCTACAGAATATGATCCTGTGGAAACAGCTGCAGCAGGAACAGCACAGGGAAGGGCCACACAAACCCCCACCATTGCCAAAGTCACCACTGGCACAGAAGGACTCAGAGGAGAGGCATCCTGAGCCTGCCCCTGTAGGTAGATGGAGGCATGCCCTGTATGCCCATGCCTTGGCAAAGAGGCAGCACAAAGCACACACACTGACACTGAGGGATCCAGTGACTGATACCTCTCTCTGACACGCACATACAGTAAAAGGGATGCCAAACATCATGCTACCTATGTCTTACCATGTATAGGTAGTGTACTGTGTGCATCTGACTTAGTCAGTTCCAGCACCATCTCACAACTGCCTCAGGCACAAGGTAAGTCACTCTTCCTAACAATTAGTAAATGGAGTAGTATGTTCTGATAATATATCTATGGTATGGATGCAAGCATGCAAGGGAATTGGGTGGCCAAATGGGATAGTAAGCAGACAACTGACAGCTATATGGGACAGCAAGGAATCCTTAACAAATACTGGAGTCACCATACTAAGCAGTAGTACTCAAGGTGACAATTCTACTGCAGTACATTTGGGGGGCCAACTCACTGGGTGGACATAGGTCACACACATGGATGTCCGTGAGGGTTCCCATACCCACCACCAGCCTCACCCAGCAGGACAGGTGTACATAACCATAAAGAAAGATCAGGCAAAGGCCCACAAATGACAGCAATGGTGAACATCCCTACTACAGACTTACACAGACATACTACAACAAGTCTGTCATTTGCAGTATAGTTCTGAAGGGTAAGAAGTCTGAAACTGAAATGTATGCCTGTGTTCTCTACTGACATGCCTCCTTTCTGCAAGATAGGGCTAAATATAGTACTAAATAGAAGTAAACAGAGTAAGTGAAATACCAGTACAGTCAGGACAAATGTGTAAAGTCGTCAGGTGTGCCCCCCCACCCCCACATAGAAATGCAGTAACACGTAAGTTTGTGGAGTAATATCAGTGGAGCAAAGCTTGCCAGACCTGTCCCAATCAACATGATAATTTGGTGCATGTTCACAATATGCAGGGGTCAGTGTGCTAAGTTTGTGTGTGGTTAATATTGTCAGGAAGTGGTCAGCATGTAGCCCTGGATGTTGTGTCTCAGTGGCCTAGGTACAGTATTGTGGTTGACAGGGCCATGTTCCAAGAACTACAGTGCCAACCAATCTGCTTGTGAGCTACACCCATGTTAACAGTTGTACACACTGTCCAGATGTCAATATCAGTCACTGGCGGAAAGCTGGACAGGCCATGAACAAGGGGCCATACATGGAAATAGTACACAGGTGGAAGTACCCTATGCAGTGCGTATAATAACTCTCAACTGCACACAACTTTGAAATTATATGTAGAGGTTAGCATCACATTAGTTGTCCCTCTACTATGGAATACTGGTTGTCTGACCAATCACTGCTAGACCACAAAAACCATAGTTCTAAAGTAATGACTGACTGCTGATGTCCACACACAAGGCAGGATAAGGAGGAGGTCCCAGTTATACCTGTGAGGCAGGTGCCATAAACTTTCATATCACACATGCATTCATGTCAACCCCAACAGCCAGAGGTACCTCACTGGTCAAATCCTTGCTGTTGGGAATGATTACAGAATGACCCCACTGAGTATGGGAAAACACACATGATGCAATGTGCTGAATAGGTGTCCCATGCAAGAGTGCCTCTAGCCATAAGCAGCACCCTGCCAACGCCCAGACTGATGGATCAATACGAACAGGAAGGATTGCCAGTAACACCTGGCCCACTTAACACTGTCACCCCAGGGGGATTTACTGGCTTGCAGCCTGGGCATGTATGAGTGACAGAATGTATTGGTCTACTACAGATGGCCTGCATCAGTCTCACATGGCATACAGGCCTCTGGCAAAGGGCCATGCCTCACCCATAGTGCCATTGTAGGGAATGTCATGGGGTCCTAACTAACAACCTAACACAGCAAACAGAAAACAAATGCAAGGCCATGATGCTAAATCCCAGCAGCATGCCTCTCGACCTCCTAGAGCAAGAACTGTGGACAGACCCATAAATATTGCTGGGATAAAGGCCCAACTATGGGGATACTTTTGAGATATTGCTGTCATACTTTTATGAAGAGGATAGAATAACAGAGATTGTGCAGAAGCATGGATGTCATGGAGGGTGTGAAGTCTGAAACTATAATGTCTATTCATATTCCCCAGACTGCAAACTCCTGAATTAATAGCAACAAACCTGCTTGTAAACCACAATATGAAGGGAAACTGACCAGATATATGAGGCCTAGCTCTGGATAACCTGGGAGAATCTGTACAGTTGGGAGGTATGCCCACACTAGGATATGACCTGTCAGGTAAGATGACAAGTTCACAACAAGGAGATCCCCAGCCAGCATACCACCAAAGTGATGGACCATTTACAGAGATCCATCAGTCAATCGGCTGTTAGCCTCCCCTCCGCAATGGCTGTATTGTGCTAGAATGTCAAGCCTTTGCCTCAGAATATTGCTCTGTGCATCATCCTTGTTGTATTTCCCTGGAAAATAACTGTAATTAACCAATGATATCTGCCAGTAGTCAATGACACAATACATTACAGTGTAACACATTACAGATGTCAGAAAATCAGAGCTAAAGCCAACCATGTTACACAAGCAACACAGACAGTAATAAAAACCATAGTTACAGTATCCCCCTATGATTGGTCCATTGTGTCCCCATATTGGCAACCTCTTCACAGATATCCTGCAGAAACAGGTTGCAATGTATAGCTGTAGCATGCAGCACTCTGGACTGGAGTACAATTTTCCCTGGAATGGATTCCCACACTCAGCATAGAAGGTCATACTGGGCATGCTCCTACACTTAGGAAATGAAGCCCATGTCTGAAATCACAGTGGACTATGGATAGCTGTCATTTTCAGATGTCTGTGCGTATACACCAATATGTAAACCTGTTGGTCTCTTCACACACATTGGTCAGGAAAACCCACAGCCAGCTGTAGGTGGCATACATGTCGTAAATCTGCATCTGTTGTGTGTGATACACAGACATATCTATGGCCAACATACAACAATATGTGAATCATACACACACATAGACATGGGGAAGGGAGAGACAGACAGTGATAGAGAGAGTTGCACTATGAGGCCCTTCCAACCCAGTACACATCCCATAAGCCCACTTTAGAAGATATGCAGATGTTAGTCACCTTAGAAGTACCTTTGGACAAGCATCAGTCCTGTAAGCTCAATAGCATGTATGACAAATATGTAGCATACTAGAAGAAATAAGTAGATAGGGATGGGTTCTAATCTCAGTCCTGGAAAATGTGTGTGTGTGTTTGTCTGTCTGTAGGAATTACTGTTTTAGTCCATACTCACCCAATACGTATCCTGTTGCCCATATCACAAAATCTACTGATGGCATTCATCTAAAAATGCCTTTTGTTAGCTGTCAGCCCTATAGGCTCTGTGGCACTTGTGATAACTGTGTAATAGTATAATACCACTAACTATTTATGTAGGAGTTGTAATCTCAGTCCTGGCAAATGTAAATATGTGTCTGTTTGTGTGAGTGTGTGTGTGTGTGTGTGTGTGTGTGTGTGTGTGTGTGTGTGTGTGTGTGTGTGTGTGTGTGTGTGTGTGTGTGTGTGTGTATGGGGTCATGATTTTCAGGCCATTCACACTCACTACACTTCCCATTGCCTTACTCTAGCACTGCTGCTGATGTCACTCACCTTTAAAGATACCTTTGGGCAGCTTTCAACCCTATAAGCTCTGTGGCACTTGTGATAACTGTATAATGCTATAGTGCAACAAACTAGTCAGGCAGGAGTTCTAATCTCAGTCCATGAAAATATAAAAGTGTGTGTGTTTGTAGGGTCATGATTTTGAGGCCATTCACACTCACTACACTTCCCATTGCCCTACTTTAGCACTGCTGCTGATGTCACTCACTTTTAAAGATACCTTTGGGCTACTCCTAACCCTATAAGCACTGTGGTGCTTGCGATAACTGTGTAATACTATAGTGCAACAAGCTAGTTAGGTAGGAGTTCTAATTTCAGTCCAGACAAATGTAAAAGTGTGTCTGTTTGTGTGAGTGTGTATATATGTAGGTTAAATTATTTTATGTCCATCCAGAACCAGTACATGTCAAAGTGCCATACTTTACAAGGGCTGCTGATGTCCCTCACCTTAGAAGTATGTTGTGATGTCCTTCAGACTATAAGCTCCATGGCACATGTGATAAATGCATAACACTATAGTGACAATAACTAGATAGGTAGGGGTTTGAATCTCAATCCTTGCAAGTGCGTGTGTGTGTGTTACATTGTGTACCACAGCCATTGTAGGGTGGGTTGTGTGGTCCACCCAGTACACCACAAAATGTCCACTGTATAGGGCCCACTGTTGTCCGCCATTGTAGTGGTAGCTATATACACTCTGCAGCCCTAAAATGTGTGCCATATGAAATAGCTATGTAACAGTATGGACTCAAACACAAGATAGGTGGCCCTTCTAATCCTTTGATACTGTTTCATGCACAGGAATCATAGACAAACACACTTAGCTAGGCATTGGCCCCTATGTTACTAGGTGGTTGCAAACTGGTTAACACATGGAACACACAGTGTGAAATCTGCAGACTCCATGTCAGACTGTCAACCAGTCATGAGTGGAGTACCACAGGGTCTGGTTCTGGGTCCCTTTCTGTGTGTTATGTATGCCTCTGACATCCAGTCCAACACGAATGGACTCTGGCTGACAATGTTCGCAGACAATTGCAAGTTGGGGGCTATGTTTACATCCCCATACTATGTTGACATCCTGCATAAAGTCCCCACTGAGACCTCCAACTGTTGTCAGAACACTGGCCTTAGGCAGAATGGAAGGAAATGTGTTGCATTTCCCTGTGGAATCAATGTGGTTCCCACTAATTGCCACATTGTTGGTAGTCCACTGGATACAGATGTCCTTATAAAAGGCCTGGGAACACAGGTTGACAGCAACCTCACATATGACCCACCACATCTGCAATGGGGACAGGCATTCCTTCTATGTGGCATATCTCATCAATAAGGGTATTTCATCTAGGAAGGAATAGGTCAATGTCTACCTGTACTTTACCCTCATTAGGCCAAGCATCAGGTACAATGGCCCATGTGCCATGTTGCTCACTAGACACATACAACAACTGTGGAGTCTGCAAGTGTACCTTACAAATACGACCCTAGCTCTTAAACAACTGTCCTATATGGACAAAGTTCAATACCTCCACATATTTTCAGTCACATCTTGGCTACGTACAGGCAAGCCCTGCTTGACTGACAATGCCATGTCTGCACAGTTGTGTTAGGAATGCCATATCTTGTGAAACTCCAATCTCTATGCACCTCATGCCATAGATACCTCAACCTCATTGCCACAATCAACAGGACATGCTGGGGGACAAGTACATAACCAAGTGACTAGTCATGTTATGCAATATATGTTGCATATATGTCAATCAGAGTGCCTCACTGGCTGACTCTAAGAGAAATCCAGATGAGTGGATGGGGAATTCAACTGGTACCTTGGGCATCACCCAAGTGGCAATAGTCAATAGACACACTAGGGACAAATGTCAGGTGAAATGATGCCAGGGTAGCCACATGGACAAGGCTTGTAATGGCTCCATGGACATTAGCCTGGTACACACCTATGAACACATAAACCTATGAAACTCAGTCCTGGCAAATGTGTGTGTGTGTGCATTACTGTGTATACAAGTGTTTGCGAGCATGTAAACCTGTAGGTGAAAGTACTTTGTGGCCTTTCTCAGCCACTCCACCCCCCATTGCCATACTTTGCAAAGCTGGTGATGTTATTCAATGTAAAGATACCTTGTGATATTCTTCACAATATAGGCTCCATGTAGCTTGCGGTAACTGCATGACACAATACAACCAATGACTAGATAGGTGGGGGTTCCACCCTGAGGCCTTGTAAATGTGAGTGTGTGTGTGTGTGTGTGTGTGTGTGTGTGTGTGTGTGTGTGTGTGTGTGTGTGTGTGTGTGTGTGTGTGTATGTGTGTGTGAGTCTCTGAAAGCATGCATATTTGTAGGAGACAGTATTTTGAGGGCTTATTCTTCACATACACTGCACATTACCATACTTTACAAAGGCTGGTGATGTTGCCCACATTACAGGAGCCATGAAAAAGTCATCACCCTACAGGCTCTGTGTTGCATTCCATGAATGCATATCACTGTTGTAACAATAACTAGATAGGCCAGGGTTCTATTCTGAGTAAGGCCAAATGTGTGAATATGTGTGTGAGTACAGTATCCTGTGTTTGAGTAAGTACTATGTCCACTTGGAGGGTGAGTTTTAAATTTTAGACAGTGGTACTCCCAGTACTTGTCCCAAGGTCCACTCTATGCTGGCCGTTGTCGCCATCAACCTTACAATTATTTGGCAACACTCTTCAGCCCAGTAAGGGCCATGCTGTTTGCATGGACTATGTAACAGTAAGAACTGACTGCTGAGATAGGCAGGGCTGCTAACCCCAGGTTTGTCAAATGTGTGTATGACTGTATATGTGTTTGTCATTGTGTATATTTCAGTAGGTTAGAATATTTTGAGTACATTCTCATCAACTACAGCCCCCATTGCCATACTGTACAAGGTCTGGTGATGTTGTTCACTTTACAGGAACCTTGGAACACACTTCACCCTACAAACTCTGTGGTGTGTGCAATTAAGGCATAACACATTAGTAGCAATAACTAGATAGGTAGGGATTCTAATCTCAGTGCTGGCAAGTGTGTGTGTGTGTGTGTGTGTGTGTGTGTGTGTGTGTGTGTGTGTGTGTGTGTGTGTGTGTGAGAGAGAGTGTGTGTGTGTGTGTGTGTGCAAGACCAGTATTCTGGTAGTGTGTCTGAGTTAGGTATATATCTATTGGGTGGACATGGTTAATAGTTTCAGGTCATGGTTCTCCCAGCACATGTCCAATGTCCTACTGTACAAGGGCTGCTTTTTAGGGTCTATATTATTTTAGCAAAGGTTTCAATAGTCAAACATGAGTTGGGCGACACCAAGTGTTCAAATATTGAAAATATTGCAAGAATGAATGGAGATCTCCATAGAGAATTATTCCCTTTACTTCTATGTAGTGCAATCTCGGAGTTGGTATATTTAAGTAGCAGGGGTGTGGGGGTACAGGGGGGCTTTCCCCCTGCATAAAACCTTTAAAGACATGTTTACTGTTTTTTTTATTTATCAGAATTGAAATTTTCAAACTTCGACCATATGGTGTCGCCCATATGGCATTCGGAGTTTGAAAGTTTATATCCAATATTATAGACCCACTTTTTACATCAACTGTAGAGGTATCTGTACATACTCTGCAGACCTATATGCCCTGTGCTGTGTGCAACAGATATGCAACTGTATGGAATGAGCAGCTAGAGAGGCAGGGCACACTTGTGTGTGTGCACTGGTGTGTAGAGCAGTGCTTGGGAGTGTGTACACGTGTTTCACACACATCACTGGCAATTGTGATCCTGCATGTGTGTGTGTGTGTGTGTGTGTGTGTGTGTGTGTGTGTGTGTGTGTGTGTGTGTGTGTGTGTGTGTGTGTGTGTGTGTGTGTGTGTGTGTGTGTGTGTGTGTGTGTGTGTGTGTGTGTGTGAACAGTATTCTCCATGTGTTGCATCAACACAACTCCCTCTGTGTCTGTGGTATTCACAAATCTTTGGTGTGTGCCACCCACTACACTTACCATTGTCACAAGAGGTGCTGACATCAGCCACCATGCACTTACCTGTATACACCCCTAAGCCCTATCAGTTATATGGCACATGCAATAACTGTTATACAGACCTGTTTATTGTGTACAGCACTACCCTAGATATGACACACTCAATGTGTTACCACATTTCCATACCTCTTGTAGATAATGACTGCAGGGCCACATCCTGCTGACCCACAGATACCTAGAACACAAACAGTATACATTATGGAGTCAGTGTTAATAACAACAATAATGCATCATTGCTAGACAGCTACACACTCTGGTGTGTAACCATTAAACATGCTGGCTGACAACACATTATACAGCATTACATTGTTAAAGTGTATTAAGTTCACCCTGTGCATCAGAACCATATTAGCATGCCCCTGCATTGATGGTATGGATGACAGGGATGTGGCACAGGTATCATCATATGCACAGGGTGTGGTGTGGGTTTGCCAGAGGTCTAGGCTGAGCCATTTGGTTGACATCATGTGTGTGGGTTAGGGGGCCATTTATTAAAGGGCTGTGCAGAGGGGTGTGTGTGTGTGTGTGTGTGTGTGTGTGTGTGTGTGTGTGTGTGTGTGTGTGTGTGTGTGTATGTGTGTAAGTATGGATGTGCCCTTGCTGTGATGGTGATGTGTGTGTGTTGGATGCACACACCCACCATGTGGCTGCCTTACACAGGAATATGTTGGACAGCTGCGGAATGTACATGGCAGAGTGTACATTTCACCATTTATGGCTACGGACATGGGGACCTGGCCTGCCAGGCGCCCCACTGGCACCACCAGGCCGAAGGCCAGATGCAGTACTACTCCCTGATGGTGACTGCTGTCTGCTGGATCCGCATCCCAGTTGGGACCAGCCAGAGCCATGTGCCCATGGTCTGCCACATTGCAGTGTGGACAGCAACCCCCCTGCAAGTCATGCTGCTGGCACTGCCACTATGGGAGCAAGATGGTGCATGGCCATGTAGACCTTCAGCTGTTCGTGGTGCTGTCCTATGTCCACATGGCCAACGGCCAACTCCCACCACTTGCTCTATCACCGACATCCCATGGTCAAGGATTGCCACCATCTCACCCAACCGTCTATCCATGACCACAGCATAATAGTGGGCATCTGCATGATCATGGGTGTCGTCACACATAGCAGGAAGAGTTGCATTCGTGACCCTGAGAATCTGTCTGGTGTTACATTCAATAAGTGCATGTGCCTCCATGATGGTCCAAAACATGCGTCTGGTGACACCTGCTGTGACACTTGTGGCAGAGGCATGATGGGTAGCAGTCCTTCTATGAGCACCACTGTCCATCCAGCAGTGTGGGACCTCGGCCATTATCTGGCTATGGCTGTTGTCTCAAGACACACTTGCCATAGTCACCATACTTTCCTGTCCCATGCCACCACACGCCAACTGTCCATCATCTATGGCCACTGGTGATGGGGTATGTGTAAGCACTGTGACTGTGTGCAGGGATGGGGTGGACAAAAGTGGGATGCCAACCAATGGCACAGATTCAGCCCCTGACAACCCAGCCTGTGCCTCACTATGCCTATCATCATTGTCAGAGTCTGCAGAGACATTGACATCAGTTTCCAAGAGGGAGGAACCCTGACCCCCATCACCACCTGTGTGGGGAAGACAATATATGTAAGTTAATACCTATACATTATGGCTGGCTTACACACACACTCACACACACACACACACACACACACACACACCTGCACACACACAGACACGCACACAGACGTGCACATGGATACACACACTGACACTTACAGGTGAGGTGGCACAAAGGTATTACACAGACCTCACATTACCCAACAGTTGACATGCATGACACATGGCTCTCAACATTATACATTGCAGCCATTCTTAATACTTGATACTAACAATATACATCTCTGGAATGCATCAGTCATGTTAGTAGGTGACAACTCTTCTCCTAGCATACACTGCACCCATGTACACATTATTGCTGTATACCTGTCTAGCACACTGGCATCGACTGTTGACCATAACTCACAAATGCACAATCCATTGCTTAATGTGTAGCTGTCTGGCACTTATGTTTGCTCTGTTCCTCACATCCCCTATGTGTTTGACACATAACTGGGATGATATGTGGACTGATGTCACTACTTAATGACATATATTGGATTTGCAGATCCCATCACCAGCAGTGAATGTATGTGCAATCATATCCTGTTACAACTGCAACCTTCTATGCTTAACATGGCTATGATAAGTGTACACACCCCAATTAACATGCCAGGCTATGGAATGATATGAAATTAGACCACATTACTGCATTTGAAAACATTACCCATCTTAAATGTGACACGTGACTTGTGCAATCCAATCAAGAAACAAACAGATGTATTAGTTGTGAATATACTGAATGAGATGCATACAATATGGTGGTTGAATAAGTGTGAACACCCTGAAACCAATTCTTTGTTGAAGCACCCATTAAGTGAACTACAGCAGTAATTTTTCCTGGGAAGGGATATATCAGCCATTGTACATCTTGACTTGGCATTATTTGGACAGTCATTCCTACAAATGTCCCCCAACTGTCTCAGATTGCAAGGCCAGCTCATGTGCACAGCCGGTGGAGGTCACACTGGGGGTTAACTATTGGTGTTATGTCTGGGCTGTATCTGGCCCACTTCATACATGTGATTGTGCTCAGATGGAACCATTCTTAGCTAGCTTTGGATGTATGCTTCAGGTCATTGTCATGTTGGAAGCTGAAACCCCCTCTCCATCCTCAGCCATCTTGCAGATGCTTGATGGCTTTGGACTACAAGTGAGTGTTATTTGGAACTGTTCATAATTCCCTCCACCATGTCTAGAGGCCTAGTTCCAGCTAATGAACAACAACCCCAAAGCTGGACACTGCCACCAGTGAGCTACAGTGAGTGGATGGTGGTTCTCAGGTGAAGTGAGGTGTTGTGCTGCACACATAGCTTTAGGGATAGTGTCTGTAAGTTTGAACCATGGTCTCATGACACCATTACACATTTCAACACATGCCTTTGGGAGACACTATGTTATATTTGGCTACTTGGACACAACCCTGGATGGTGTTTAGTGTGGGTTAATGCTTCTGTCTACTTACCCTATCCCATAGGCCAGACTTATGCAGAATCTGGGCGATTGTTACCACATGTGGTACACAATCAGTACTTGCCAGAGATTGCTGCAGCTCCGTCAGTGTTGCTGCATGTCTTCTGGCAGCCTCCCTGATCAGTTCTCAACGTGTCTTTTCATTTGTTTTGGAGGGACATCTGGTTATTTTCAACAGGACTGTTGTCCCATAGTTAATCAACCTGTAAATGACTGTATGCGCTGTGTTCTATGGTATATGCAATGCTGTGGTAATGTTTTTGTACCCTACTTTTGACTGATACCTTTCAGATATGAGATCCCTTTGACACTTTGTAGGATGTGTACAAGCCATGGCTGCTTCTGTTGTAGGCAACTGAGCAAATGTCATGAACATACTGTTTGGACAGCAGACTGCTATTCAGTGTTACACTGAGTCTCTGTACATGACGGCAGGTGTGTTCCCAAGTAGAGTGAATGCTGTTAGTACATCACAAGCTCTCTCCACAATATGTTATTTGGAGGGTGTGCACAAATATGCATCCAGCGTATTGTAAGGCATGTATACCACATATTTGGTGCCCTAACATATTTGTCTGTTTTACAAGTTAATTGTTCATGTTATGGTCACATTACAGGTTTGAAAAGCTATGGAATGGAATGTTGTGGCCTGTCGCCGTATATATCAGAAATTCTTGACATCTTAACAGGGGTGTGTACACTGTTGTATCCACTGTATGAGATTAATGTTTCAATCATGTCCTTACTGTAGCCCATTTCTACCATTTTGCTGGTATCTGTCCAGACATCTTGCACTGACAGGTTGTGAGGTATGCTACAGGAATGTTACATACCCTTCAGATATGCCCCCATGGTGACCACTGTGATGCATTACGGTTAACACCAACAAAAGTAAATATGCACATCAAGCAATATGGCTAGGTGTGATAGTTGTGTGCATGGCAAATATCATGGGCTTAACATGCCCGGGGTATTGGCAAACCACAACAAAAGAATTCCATACTCACCAGCTACAAGCTACTGTCCCACTTGTAGACCAGAAGGTACTATAGATGACAGACCACATTTTTCTTTTAAAAATAAAAAATCTCTAAAGCGTCAATTATGTTATAATAGAGGCACGATGAAAAATAATATGTTATCCCAGGGGAAAGGGACTTACGCATGCAGAAACTGTTCAGTCTGTAAGTACATACATTCTTGTTTCGTGTTCACCCATCCCACGTTACGTTTTGAAATATATGCTAAACATTATGCAGACTGCAGAACTAAGAATATTATTTATTTTGCTTTCTGCATGATCTGCCAGGCTTACTATGTTGGTAAAACCAATCACATGTTGAAGGAGCGAATACAAGAACATTATAGAGATATTGCTAATAAGAAAGAGACAAATGCTCTGTCTAAACATGTGGAATTAACCGGCAGTGCACATTATTTTAAATTTTTGGTATTGGAAATGTTACAAGAGGGAATTAGAGGAGGTGATATGACTAACAGAACAGAAACTGCTGAACAAAGGTGGATTTTAAAATTAAATTCTTATAATTGCCCAGGGATTAATGAAACAGTATCTTTGAAGCCCTTTTTAAAGGGCAGATCCCTTAAACATTAATTGCATTATTGTGTTTTAATAGATTTTAGATTGATGTTATGTGTTCCTAATTGACTTAATTGAATGACTGTGATTTTAAGGAATGTTTTTAAATAGTTTTCAGTATGTTTTTTATTCAGTCTGATGAAGCGGTACCAGAAACCGTGAAAGCGCTTACTGTTTTGTTCAGCTTGCTATTGGATATTAAAGTGGACTTTCTTTGGCCTGAATAGGTGTGGTGGAGTGGCTCATTTATTCTTTTTCTTTGAGTAGGCAATATGTACCTGCTCACCGCTGATGAGGGGAGGGGTGTGGTTGATGTGCATATCCCCCTATACAAATGGGGGGGACAGGGTGGTGATGTTCCCACCTAACCTATCTGATACAGGTTGCCTATAGCCATGGCATGTGTGTATGAGGTGTGATTTACCACTAGTAAAGGATAAATTGTGTTGTTACCTCAGACTGACAACATATGTAGAGACACCCTTGTGATTGGCCTTGGTGGTGTGGATATGTTTGATTTGTAGTCATAGTTAGCATTACAGGGAGTCACCTGTGAACTTACATGCTTATTCAGACAGAGGTGGACATGCGTCCAAGTTGTTGCTTGCACCTATGTGGCCCTGTACAGCCAATATAGCAACCTATTATGTGGTTTGTGTATTGCTGCTGTCCACCAAAAAAGATTACTCTACCTTGGTGGAGGCTGGTTTTACAGGTCAGGTATTGCTGAGTACATATAGCTACAGTGGATATAAAGTGTACATACCCCTATTACAATGCCTGGTATTTGTGCATTTGAAACATGACACCACAATAACTCATTTCAAAATAATTCCAACCTTTAATGTGGCCTATAGCCTGTACAATTCAATTGAAAACATGAAAATCTGTTATGTGAAAATATATGCAAATAAAAATCAATGCAATACGCCTGTTGCATGAATGTGCTCACCCTTAAACTGATACGTTGTGTAAGCACCTGTTGAGATGATTACTGCATTAATTCATCTTGGGTCGGAATCTAACATCATGGCACATCTTTACTTAGCAAAGGTTGCTCACTCTTTCTTGTAACAGTGCTACAAATGTGTCGATTTGTGAGGGCATCCCTTGTGCACAGCCTATTCAGGTCAACACACAGATTTACTGTTGGATGTAGGTCTGGGTACTAGCATGCACATTCCCCAACCTGTACTTTTCATCTTGTGACACCATTGTTTTGTTGATTTGGTTGAATGCCTGGGGTCATTGTCATGTTGACAGATAAAATCCCTCTTCTTCCTCAGATTTCTCGCAGATGACTGTAGGGTTTAGGGCAAAAATAATTGTTATTTGGAACTGTTCATAATTCCCTCCACCTTAACTAAAGGCCCAGTTCCAGCTTAAGAAAAGCAACCCCAAAGCATGATACTGCCAATACCATGCTTCCCTGGGCGGGGGTGGGGGGTGGTGGTGTTCTTTTTGTCATGCAAATTGTTGTTTTGAGCCAAACATACTTTTTGGAATTGTGGGCCAAAGGTTCAGTCTCATCAGACCATGACACATTTTTCAACATGCTTTTGGGAGACTTGATCTAGTGTTTGGCAAGGTTTGTCCAGCCCTGGACATTTTTCTGTGTAGGAAAAGGCTTCCATATTGCTACCCTACCCCACAGGCCAGACATGGGGAATACAGAAGATTGTTGACACATGTGGTACACACCCAGGACTTGCCAGACATTCCTGAAGCTCCTTCAGTGTTGCTGTAGGTCCCCTGGCAGCCTCCATTGCCAGTTGTTGTCTTGTCGTTTCATCCCTTTTGGATGGATGGCCAGCTGTTTTCAGCATCACTGTTATCCCATATCTTCTCCACTGTTTGATGACTGTCTGTACTGTATTCCATGGTATATCCAGTGTTGTGGACAGTTTTTCTACTCTTCTCCTGACTGATACCTTTCCACACTGAAATCCCTTTGATGCTTTGTAAGCTGTCTGCAAAACATGGCTTTTGCTTTAGCAGGCAACTGGGTAAATGTCAAATAAATCCTAGTAGAACAGCCGAACATTATTTGGGGTTAATCAGTCTCTTTAATTGATGGCATGTGTGTTCCCAAAAAGATGGAATGCTATGATTGCAGAAAGAGGTGAGTCAACAAAGTATTAGTCTACATGTGTGCACATGTATGCAACCAGAATATAGTACATATGTTATGTTTAAATTGTCTCCCCTACCAGATTTGTTTGCTTTTCAATAAAATTGTACAGGTTATGGGTCACATTCAAGGTAAGAAATGTTTTGAAATGATTTTATGTGGTCTTATTTTCATGCAGCACACAAACCTGGCATTTAAACAGGGGTGTGTACACTTTTGATATCCACTGTATATAGGTGTTCATATAGCTGTTAGTGGTAGGCATGGACAGAGGGTCATAAAACAGTTGGATACTTCTCCGATTACAACCTGATAATCCTGCTTATTCTAGTACCCATATCAGTGTCAGGGCAATCCAACAACCAGTAGCTGTATACATTTATGTCTATTGTATGCACTGAAACTGATATTACACACATATACAACATGCACAACCTATTTACCTGACTGCTTGCAACCCATGTTATTTGTTTTGTACCTTCCAGCTGAACTTACACATACATACATGTGCCCAGGTGATACTTGTTATACATTTTTGTTCTATGTTAGCATGGCACACTGTATTTACAGTCTTGCTGCTCAGTCATACCTCTCACCCTGTTATAACAAGACTCCTCGACAATGGCACACATAAATGGGTGGCAAAGGCACATCAATATTGACACAGTATTAATAT
The DNA here is from genome assembly GCF_019279795.1 of Protopterus annectens. Taxonomy (NCBI): domain Eukaryota; kingdom Metazoa; phylum Chordata; order Ceratodontiformes; family Protopteridae; genus Protopterus; species Protopterus annectens. The sequence continues at coordinate 1,507,911,678 of NC_056744.1, forward strand.
AGCTGCACCATACATAATTATGTTGATTGCACAGTAGGCTTTGACATCACAGTGATAACCTGGTGGATGTCCAACAGTCATAACTTGGTTATTATGTTATGATGTCATTGTTGACAGACTTGCCAATGGTCTGCCTGACATAACTCAACTGTATGTGTATGTGACTATAGATATCAAGCACAAATGTGCTCATTGTCCAGCAGAATACTGTACAGTTGAATGGTATAAATTCACTGTGTCACATGCAATTCAACACACACTTCTGCAACAGTACTTTACTATGCATATGCTCTATATAGGTCTCTAAGATTTACAAGACAAACATGTGTATCATACTCATATTCACAGGTAACATGAATATATACAATATCCCAGTAGCTGGCATAGCAGTGGCACAGCCAGTAGTGTTTGGCAGACACTCCAGTGGTTTTCATATGTCAGCTGTCCTTTTCTGGGGTGAGTCAGGTTCCTGTGTTGTGGTCTATGTCACTGCAGACAAAGCCAGATGCTATGGCCATAGGTGTTGTTCAGCAGGACATTAGTACAGGAAGTCTTGAGACATATTCTTTCAAGCTCCTATTTTCCATTATTACAGAACCCATACTACATTACATGCTAACTTGTTTCACATACCTTTTTTTGCAATGCAGTGGGTAATATTCCAAAGTTGCTCCTGTTCTTTTTTGTTGTCGTAAATTACTGGTATACAGTTGGTATGAATAGGTGGCAGCTTGCTTTTTGCAGGTAATGCTGTTGATCAGGTGACGGTCTGTGTACCAATTGGTGTTCCCCACTTGTTAATTGCATACAGAGCAGCTGCGTAGTTCTTCCAATAGCCAATGTCATGAAAACACACTCCTATAATTGAGTACTTCATGTGGGCGCTGGTCCTTTGCCTGTGAGGGAGACATCCTGGAAGTGTGTGAGCTACAGTGTAACAGACAGCAGGTGGAAATAACTCTTACAACAAGACTTGTGGAGACAGGCCAACTAAATGGTTGAGAAGGTTTCAGACTTAGCGACAGAATGTGAGTATTGCTATTATATGGTTTGAATACTGCTAGTTTTACAGGGTTTGTGTGTACATGCTAGTTCTGCATGTATTTCAGTCTGACAAAGTTATGTGTATACATAGTTCTCAACTGTAGGGCTTTCAACATAATGGCCAGCGGTTGCCTGTTATGTTTGGTCTGTTCCCCAGACATATGTTATCCTTGGCCAATCAGTGGCATATGCTGATGATTGCTATCAGTAAATGGCATTATCCATTTGTGTTTCTGACTTCATATCCCTCAGAAAAGATATGTTGCAACCAACCCTGTAACACCAGCAACTTTCTCAGTGTATAACAGCAATATTTTAAATATGGTCCTTTATTTGGGCCTCTGTCCTCCCCTTATATGCCAAGATTTGTCCAGATGTCATGCAGTAAGTGGTTGATAGGTATGGTCTATCATTATTTGGTGTTGTCATTCCTGCTATCATCCCAGTGATATTGTGGAATCACACAAATGTGGGGTAGAGGTCATACATATGAGTGGAAAGGCTAGACAACATGAACCCTGTACAGTCAAGATGTTGGTGTATAGAGAACACTCTTAGATGCCCTTGTAACAAATTTTATGTGGGGAAGAGTAATACTTATTTTAAAATTAGGCTGTTAGAACATGTGAGAGATATTACTAATAAGAAAGACAAAAGTTCTATAGCTGCACATTTTAATACATTTCACCATGGGGACGGTAGTGGGTTACAAGGTACTTTTTTGGAAAATGTTTTTTTTCTCAGTTTGATAGAACACTTATAACAGAACCACTGTTATGTAAAGAATCAATTTACATTTTATCATTTGATACTTTATCCCCTAGGGAGTTAACTGAGGAGTGTAATGGGAGGCTGTTTAATTAAATATGTAATTAAGTGTTAATTGCTTCTTGTATTTATTGGAGGTATGTTTCATAATGTTGTAATACTTGAAGGCTTTGTCCAAGACATTAGAGTATAAAACATTTGTGTGGATTACTGGCTGGTTGTTTTTCAGTTTACTATCTTCAGTCATTTCAGTTATTTTGCTAAGAGGTCGGTGTATGTCTGGCCATTGTGTAGGACCTACCATGATTTTGTAGCAGCGTACTGTGTACTTATTAGTTGTACTGTGTGGGGGGGGGGGCAGATGTCAGTGGCATGGGCTCCTTTGTATCCAACTGTGCTTGCAACTCCAGTTACTGGTGATCTATCAGCAGTGCATGTTTGTATGGGCATTTTGAGACATGCCCATACCCCCACAATTCCAGCTACACTGTGACCTGGCACAGGATATGTAGGGGTATTGTGTGACTCTCATTGAGGATATATCTGTCCACACAGCCATTGTACTGTATTATTTGTTAGGCTTAATAGTATGTATCTGTGACTGTGTTGCAATTGGTTGTGTGTATGCACTTTCACACCAGTGTCTGCTTGTCAGTATAGTTCCATCCCAATAGTGTGTGCTGTAGTAGCTAATGCATATGTATTTCCCCAAAGCTGTTTTGGGTTAGTGATATGTTGTCCTGGCTGTATTTTGGATGGTACTTGGTGACATGCTTCTCAGCTCAGTGTAGTTTCCCTAATGTCACATAGCTGGTCTCATAGGTCTCAACCCTGCAGGTATTCATAGGACATACAGTTGGGTCTGGTTCCCATGACAGGTGTGTATTGCTGACAATTCAGTGGGATGATGTGTGGAATGTACTCACTACATAATGACAGTTAATTTATGCCTCAGACATCTGATATTGCATACAACATATGTTAGGATAGACAGTGTTACTGCAACTTCCACAGCTTATCTACCAAATTATTTCCAATGTGTTTCTATTTCCATACACTTGTCCCCCTACTTTATCTGGCTTGGTCCAGACTCCTTGTACTAAGATGCTATGGGGTTTGACTGCACTGAAAGTTATTGGCAAATAATGTATATCTATATCTAAATCTCTCTCTCTCTCTCTCTCTATATATATATATATATATATATATATATATATATCCCATTTCCCATTTATTTGACATCCCATTTCACTGACAACTCATTTTTTGCTGACAGCTCATTTCCCTGGGGGGGCCGCCCACGGGGCCCCCAATCCACACACCCCCCACCCATACAACTCCTAACTATATAAACAAACTCCACAGGCACAACCCAGGGGAGGGGGGGCAAATCTTTTTTTTTTGCCTGATTACTTTTAAAAATGAAATGGGGCTGTCAGCGAAATGGGTTTCAGTGAAATGGGATATATATATATATATATATATATATATATATATATATATATATATATATATATATATATATATATATATATATATATATATATAAATATATATATATATATATATATATATATATATATATATATATATATGTGTGTGTGTGTGTGTGTGTGTGTGTGTGTGTGTGTGTATCATTTGAATCATTACTGATTCCACAGTGTTAATTCCCTATGGTAAACTGACTTTATTGCATGATATGCTTGAAAAACATAAAAGTTTATAGCTCAGATGGCTTAGAGGTAAAATGCTGTGACTATAGCGTGCAGTGTCTTTGGTGCAAGGGCTGCTTATTTTATTGCTGGGCAGAACAAGGGCTGATGGAGGCAGAGTGATTAAGGCACTTTTAAGCAGTTGTAAGTGTGTGTTGGTGGGTTTACTCGACAATAAGCTATGCCAACACATGGTTAAACCAATAGGTCCTCACACCATGTAGACTTCGCTTAGCAACACTTACAAGTGCAGAAATCCAGTTAGCTGAGCTACCTGATGCTTAGCATTCACATTTCAGCATTGCTTAAACATGCTTAGCATAGCTGAACATTTCTAACCATTGCTCACATTTCATTCTTACGAAATATCAGACTAATGACTTCATTTAGTAAGTGTATATGATTTCCTTTACATAACATGTCTTATATGTGCTGTCATTACAGTAGCAAGAGGTGTGACTATACTGCATTTGACACTGGTGTATACATGGGTGGTTTCACATGTTATATGCACTCACACTTCCATTGTACACCAGTTACACTACCATGGTGACAAAGATTATTTACCACGCATTTTACTATTAAAATAGTATGTTTAACACTATTTTTCTGTTTAAAATGTGATTGCCTGTTGTAGTACTCAAGCCTTGGTGGATGTCTCCAGTTTGCACTCAAAGACCACTGTAGGGTACCTCACCTGTGATCTTATTTGCTTGTGTCTGTGTATCTCTGGCCATTGTTAACAGACTGTCAGGATTGTGTAGAAGTATAGTGGGTTTAGGTTCTTTGGGCTGTGTTAAGAGTGGGGGTACATGTGAGTGCCATGGACCCTTTCTATCTGACTGTGCATGCTGCTGCAGTAAGGGACTCTGGGGAATGCCATCAGTAGATACTAATATCTCTGTAGTGCCTGTTATCTTTGCAAATGCATGCTTACAGCCCAGCGCTGGACTTGGGTAGAGTTATGTCAGTCTGCTTGTAGTTTGGACGGTGCTTGGCAGCTCAGTGCAGTTTCCCTACTGTTCTGTTATGTCCATATAATCGTAGGATGTGCAGTTGTCTGGCCAATACCTTGGGTATGGTCCCCATCACTGTTGTGCATTCCTGAAACATCAGTGAGATGATGTGAGAATTGGGATCACTACATAATAAGGAGCACTCGCGTCCCAGACTTGTGATATTTCTGTCAATATATGTTAGCAGTAACAGTGTTAGTACAACCGTCTCAGCTTATCTACTCATATAATTTGGATATGTGTCTATTTTCATGCCTTTGTTCCATCACTTTGGCTTGGTCCAAATTCATTGCCCTAAAGGGTTCTGAGCATACCTCTCCCCTGCCAGTCTGCTTGCAGAATGTCAAGGTGTTTGGCTGATACTTTGGTTCTGTTCCACAGTTTATTTGTATTTGTCTGATAAATCACTGTCATGATACAAGGATTTATGTCAGTGAATAATGCCATACATGTCAGTTACCATCCTCATATCATTCAGCAGGTTCTGCTGAAACATACCCTGTTGCTGTACAGCTGTTTGGTTATGACAGCAATATTCTGAATATGTCCATATATGTGGCCCATTTCCCTCCCTTTGTAGCACCTTTTTACATATTTTTTCACTAAGAGCTCTGTAGGTATGGTTCAAAGGTATGGCTGCACTACATATTTTGTAAATGCACACACACACATATATATATATATATATATATATATATATGTGTGTGTGTGTGTGTGTGTGTGTGTGTGTGTGTGTATGTGCGTGTGTGTATGTATACCTGCAGTCATATATTTATATGTGTATATGCATTTTATGTATCTACATTTTCATATATACATTTCACCAGACATATATATATATATATATATATATATATATATATATATATATATATATATATATATATATATATATATATATATATATATATATATATATATATATATATATATCTATGGGTCTACTGCATTCTTGCAAATTTATATTTCAACAAAACGTAAATTCGCAAACGGATTTACCCGAAAGTGTATTTCAACAAAAATGCACTTTTGTGTAAATCTATCACAAAAAAAAAACTTTACACAGTTTTATGCAGGGGGCAAGCCCCTCCCTGCATTCCCCACACCACCCCTACTTTAATATTTTCACTCTGAGATTACACTAAAGTGGGGAAAAGGGAATGTTCCCTCATCCCCACTGTACCACGATCTCAGCAATACTCTGCTTAGTTGTACATCAACACTAAACATTGATGTATAACTAAGTTAACATGCAAACCACATGTTTTTTATTTATTTAACTAACTTATTTTTTATTTTACTTACTTTTTTACACAAAACTGCGTTTTCAATAAAACATAGTTTCACATAAATACACAAGTAAATTTACATTTCGGTGAAACGTAAATTTGGCAGAAGACAGTAGATCCATATATATATATATATATATATATATATATATATAGAGAGAGAGAGAGAGAGATGTGTATATGTCTATATACTACACATGAGTGATTCCACACAGCTTTCTCATTATTGTGGTATTCCTCTATTGCATGACAAGTTTGAAAAAGCAACAGCAAGTCACGCAGCTCAGATGGTGCTGTAGTATGCTGCTTTGACTGTCATGTACAGGCTCCTGGGTTCAAGACTTGGGACTGATATTTTTTTCATTAATGTTAAATAAACAGACTGCATGATAAGTTTAAAAAATCAAGTGTAATTTGTACAGCTCAGACGGTGTAGTGGCATGGTGCTTTGATTATAGAGTACAGCATTCTGGGGTCAAGACATAGCAGGGCTGATTATTTTGTTGCTGGGCAGAACAAGGGCTGTTGGATACAGAGTGATTAAGGCACTTTTAAGCAGATCTAAGTGGGTTTGCATGGGTTTGCACAACAACAAGCATTGCTAAAACACAGTTAGTCCATTTAAGCTTCACTTAGCAGCGCTTACTCCCGCTTACCCCCATGCTAATTTCTATGAAATAAAAGAAAAAGTGGTGATAGGAAAGTGGTGAAAAAAGTGGATGCAGAGGGAAATACAGTATGACAGGTAGCTAGGGATGCGCAGGATGGGTGTAGGAAAGGTCCATAGCTCTCCATTTCTCCTACAGCAACAGCTGTGCATGTTTACGGAATTTGGAGGTGAATTTGGAAACTTGAACCCCTGACAGAGGGGTGAGGACAACAGTAATGTGTTGTCAAGCCAACTGGACCAGATTACTTGTGTCCAGTGGACATGTGTGTGAAATGGCAGCTATGTATGGGGTGAAATTTTTTGGGGGGGAACAGATTGCCCCTTTTTTAAGGTGAGAGTGGGATGTTGGGGAAAGATACTAGGTACATTTGGGGAGGTAAGTTGGGTAGGAAGACAGACAAGACAGACAAAAGAGTAAACAGGAGCAGTATATGACATGTGGTGGGCAAACACCTTAGATGGAGAGGGTGGTTGGGAATCAGATGTGCACAAGCTCTCAAATGGTTACAGTGGGACTGAGGTCCCCACCCATGGGCAATCAACACTGCACCTTCTCAGTCCTGAAGGTGGCTGTGCTGGGGGCTGAGCAGGAGGGGCAGGCTGACCCTCAAGATGCGCCAGGTGGGCCTCAAGCTGGTGCAGCTGATCGTCGTGCTCAGAATGGATGAATCTGCACACTAATCCATGGAGCTGACTGCAGGTGACAGTCTCCTCTCCATGCTTGCTCCTGGGGGGGACAAGCCCCATCCCCTGAGGTGGTTCCACCTGAAGGTGGTGCAGGATCAATAGAAGAGGAAGGTCTGGGTGGGGTGCCAGATGTGCTGGGCCCCAGTGTCATGGCCAGATGAGGTGGGACAGGTTGATCCACTGGGATCTGCCTTCCCAGATGTGCTATGGTGTTTTTGTTTAAGAAAATGTGTTGGTTAGTCATGAGCAACACATGTCAGGATCAGTTATAACAGCATGCATGGGTGTTCCAAATGACACCATACAAAAGAAATTAAACAGTTGCAAAGCAAACAGAACACATGCATATATAGAACCACAGCAGGTATTATAACAGCATGCAGGTTACATTGATAGCAACAGGCCACCAATAATAGTTGTTGAACACTGAACATTATTATTAAAATGGTTAAATATTTGCATAACAATAGAACACATGTCCCAACAGTAGGTTTGGAGATGAACATACCCATGAATGTGTAAGAAGTATTGTTGCAGATAGGCTGGGGGAGAGAGAGAGATGTCAATTAACAACTGTCTATGCTTCGATATTCCACAGCTGTAAAGATCATTAATCATTACTCTCCAGGACTGACCTCACTTTATATCTATCTATGGCCTAGGGTTGGACAGTGGCATTATTGTACACAGTGTATTGGGTATGGCGTCTTACAGCTAATTAGAACATTTTATTGCCTGGCAGACTTGTTGAAAAAATATCTGTTAACACTATCTGACTTTTTCTAAACATATTCACATCTTCACAGTTACATATGTGACACTGACTGGGGTTCCATGCACTCATGCTTGCTGGGTGTGCCTCTGACATACTCTACTAGGATTTCTTTCTGTCTCCCATGTTATTGGCTGTGTTGACCACTAGCCATGACAGCATGACAGTTGAGGGACATGTATTTGAATAAAGTGCTTGGTTTTTGTACTTATTTTGCTGTCATTTTCAGCCTTGGTGTTGGACAGTGGAAGTGCTGTACACAGAGTGTGTTAGTAAAGCCTTATTACAGCTAATACAAAAATTCCCTTACCTGGGAGACCTGTGGAGGAAATTTCTGCTAATACTACCTGACTTTTTCTACACAAATTCACATAATTGTTCTGTGAAAATATACATACAGTGTACTACCACTGCAGAGATTTGAACCATGCCTGTTTGTGAAAAAAAGTACTATAGGGTTGTGACTCATCACAACAAGCTGCCGAGGAGCTGCTAATTTTTGCTTTACTTATTTCTCCCTAGTACTCTCTGGTTTGCACAATCTGACCTTGTAGTAACATTCAAGCATGGCAGATAGTTCCTGTACTGTGTATACATTAGGGTTACCACCTTTCTCTCCTTGCAACTGACATGCTCACTTTGGGCAGTTGTGTCCTGAAAAAAAAAACTAGGTAAAATGACAACTGTACTGTGATTTTCAGACAAAATATATGTGTTGACTTTTCATGAATGGTTGCATACAACAGTTATTTTATACCCAAAACACATAAGTATCATATCAACTAGCATAAGCAACTTCAATGGAACACAATAATCATTTATTGTGGGAAGCAAGTGAAGTTCTGTCCTTTGCAGTGGTCATAGGTATGTTCTGCCATAAAAAGTCTCACATTTCAATAAAAATGTACCACTATGGGCATTTGCAGAGCTGTCAACACTAGTATTCATACTTTGACATATTATATTCTGGGAAGCAATGATTAACACAAAACACTGCTGCAGGGGATAGCTTTTTCTATGTTACACATTCTATTCAGGTTTCACATCTTGCTGTATGGCACATTTCATTACACTGATCACCTGTTTTCAAACTCCAAAATCTTGGTCAAATAAATTGCACTTCATTCTTGCTGTCAGAGGCATGGTTGCTGTGCAGAACTTGTTCACATTTACATTCCTACCACAGCATAACTAAGTAAACAACAGTCTGGAGTTTTTACTTTTAATCAGCATTACACAGAACTTTTTTTAACATGATACCAGTCCTTTATTCTACTGCTTTTTGCTATTTATTTACCCTGAGTACTGCAAGCTAGATTTTTACTCAACAGCCTCCCGGCCCAGCCTGCTGACATGTGCATTGATGTTCATGGCCCTTTCATCTACAGCTGTACAGGAGATAACAAAACAATTATGCATACCTATTGATTGCATACTCAAGCTGAACTTTATTACACAAAATAATTGATAGTGATACTTACACACTTCTGGGATATTTTCTGCCCATTCGTCTTAGGTCCACTGTTCCAAGAGCTCCCGCTTCCTATACTTGAGGTCAGCATAATGATGCTGGACCTGCTCACCAGTTTGGGGGATGCCAGTAGCACTGGTGAGATCACGTGCGAGATGTTCCTAGGCCTCTGTTTTGTACTGGGAGTCCTGGTATTGATCCTGCAGCAGTCTCCTTTCATGTGTTTTTTTTACAAGGAGTCCAGCCATGACCCTGGACTCCTGAATGCCCCAGTACTGCACTTGAAAGCATGTATCCTCACCAAAGACTGCCATAGTGCCTACAGTGATGAGCTAGAACTGGTTCTGGCTGTATTCCCACCTGCAGGGTTTAAATAGGGCTGAATTCCCACACTTTGACATGATTGGATGATTTTAAATATGCTGAGCTAAGCTAAGATACAGGCAAACCCACTCAACTAAGGTTGGAATTGCTTAAAGGGGTAGATGCTAAGCACAATTTACCAGGTGAAAATTTGCTTAGCTATGCTAATTCTTGCTTAGCATTTAGATCTCAGCAATGCTTACACCAGCACAGCATAGCTGAGCACAACTTAGCATTGTTCATCTTTCATTTTATGGGCTATCAGAATTGTGGGGTTGATTCCTCATCAATGACATATTATTATATGTATGTTTACCTTCCATAACATCCCCCTATGTGCTTTCATTACATTACATTACATTTTGTGTGACTATACTGTATGGGACACTTGTGTTTATATGGGAGTTTCCCAACTTTATTAGACTGACACCTCACATTTGGACCTACTACACTACTCTAGTTGACAAATATATATTATTTACTACCTAATTATATTAAAAAAAATTCTTAGTACTGCTTTCACATATAAAAATAAATGGACTTCATTGGGGCTCAAACCATGAATAACTACATGCTAAGTGAACGCTCTACCCAGTACACTTTTTCACTTTTGGTGCTTTAGCTGTATATTTCTATTTAGGTCCTTGTGATGTGTAATTTAAGCTGAGCATAGCTGCGTAATGCGCACACCTACTCAGCTAAGCTTAAACTTTATTGGGAAAGGGAAAAAAATATGTGTTTTATTTTTATTTACTTTAGGGGTATGTACATTGCTTTCTGTCTCTTAGGGTAGGACATCTGGACCACTACATCATACATAGGGAAATGGTTATTTTAAATGTTCCTCTCAGGAACATACTTACTTATTTGGTATGCCAGCATGTACACTGGCATACCATTCTGGACATTATCTGTGCTGGACCATTGTGTGGGGGGGCTGTTTTTTGTGTTACTTTTGTATATTTGTCCGTGGACACCATTATGTTATCATAACAGTGTCCAGTGACACTGTAGTTGCTTTGGAATTGTTGTATGGCAATTCTGGAGTGCAGGGGACATGTGTACTGTGCGAACACTGCTCAGACATGCCTCCTGTACTTGTTCTAGTTTTGTGGCCATGCAGTGTACACAGCAGCATACTTTCATGAATATGCAAGGTGCTCTGCTGTCCTACATTGGCACAAAACCTTTCTGTGCAGGAATAACATTATTCTTGCACAAAGCATACTGAAACCCGGGGAATATCTGCATTTAAAGGAACCCTATCTCATGCTGCCCTCCAGATGTATAACATAAACCATATATTCCACCATATTTTTCATGCAAATGCCTTTTCTCAACCCAAATATTGGTAAATTGCCAAACGTTTTGTTAATTTCTGCAAAATAACTGAAAATATCCTATTTTTTCTCAATTAATTTTTATTGCCCATGTAATCCACACTAAAGAGCATAATAAATGCTACTGTCATATCATAATCCACTTTTGCAATTCAATAATTCTGCATGTTCTGTAGATTTGCCAAACAATGTATTGTAGAACCCAGACTTCTTTTCTTTTGTACTTCATTAATAATGCTGCTAACAAACACATCAGGATAGCCCCTCCTCAAAAACATACCTTTAGGTTTGTTACATTTGTCAATAACGTCCATGGGTTCTGATAGCATCTGAGCTGCCCTAACCATCTCTCATTTTGGCATAGCTTTCTTTTGGGACAAATGGTGGCAGCTAGTAAAGTGTAGCATAGAGTTTGAGGAAGTGGGCTTCCTATAAATCAGTAACACAAATTTGTTGTTTGATGCATATTTCTTAATGCAATATCTAAATAATGTAAAACTTCCAAAGACCTAGTTGATGTAAACTGAAGAAAGGATGTAGTGCCATTAACAAATTTTAGAAATTCCCCTTTTCTATCAGGGTGGTCAATCCAAAAGATGAAAATATCATGAAGGAACCTGGTACAGAAAGACCATGATTTTACAAAATCTGAGTTAAACACAAACTTCTTTTCCCAGGTGGCCATCACAATGTTGACAAAAAGGGGGTACCTTCCATAGCCATCCCTTCTCTTTCAGGACAGCCTTAGATACAGTAATACATGTAGAACAGCAGGAGGTACTCCATTTTTACGTAGGAAAGTAGACTTTATACATAGAGGTCAACCTTCTGCCAATAGTAGCAAAAATAGGCTGACTATTCCTTTTACCAATAGGAATACACATATTAGGCGGATACTTGAGAATAATTGGAAATTTCTCAAAATGAATGATAAAATAAGATCTTTAATAGATGATAGACCTAGTATTACATATAGGAATATGAAGTCATTGAAAAGAATTCTCTGCTATGAGAAAATGAATAATGATCCGGTTAAATCTCAGAGATCAGGTACTTTTGCTTGCCGCTCATGTAATCAATGTTCACATATTGCAAATGATGATAGTTTTGTTCATCCAGTGACAGGACGCCTCTAGACATTTAGGTTTTATGCAGACTGTAAATCTAGGAACATGGTCTATTTAGCACAGTGTCAGTCTTGCCAACATTTTTATGTGGGCAAAACAAATAGAAGTTTGCGTGAGCGCATTAGGGAACATCTGTATGCTATAAACAAGGAGAATACTAATAATGCCTTAGCACGACATGTTCTGGAGAATGACCTCACACATATTTTTAAGTTCAGGGTATTGGAATTAATAAGTACATCTGACAGACTAGGCAATATTAAAAATCGCACTGAAGAGAAAGAAAACAAATGGATTCTTAGATTGCAAGCACACAAAACTTATGGGTTGAATGAGAAGATCACATTGAAACCATTTTTGGCATCCAGACCTTATAGACACTAATATATTATGAGAAGTTTAATTATATATATCTATATATATATATATATATATATATATATATATATATATATATATATATATATATATATATATATTCAACAGCTATCATTTTATGACAGGTTGATTGTCGTTGAACAAATATGGCAATATATATGTATATGTTTTTTATATATATTTTATTTATCGCATATATCTGTATAGATGTATATTTTTTATATATATTTTTATGCATATATGAATATATATTCTTGTAGGTGTATGTTTTATCACATATATACATACATTTTTAACATCGTTTAGATTCAAAATAACATTCAACTAAGTATATATAAGAAGTGTTTTAAAATGTCTCAGAGTATTTGCTCAGTATATGCTTGTACTAGTATTTTAAATTTTAAGTATCAATTGTTATTTTGATTGTTTAATTAATTATTTAATTGAAGAACATCACACTATATAAAGGGTAGACCTGAATATTGATTCATTGAAGTCTGATGAAACGTTTGGTAGAACGTGAAAGTGCTTACTTTTGGATCTGTTTTTTCAATAAAAACTCTGAAGTGAAGACTGGAGTTACGGTGATTATTGCAGCCTTTGGGTGTACCCTTTGTTGTTGTTTTCTATATACTTTGATTTTGTTTAACTGAGGGTACTTAACTCTGCAGCTGGCTTTATTTCTGTTCATCCCCTCTCTTTGCCTAAATTAAGTTTCTTCAAAATATATAAAATTATAAGTCAAAACAATATCTAACAAGGTCAGAATCACATTGATCTCAATGCCTGAAAGCACACTGTTTTCAATTAGAAATTCGAGGCACCATTCCGGGCCCAGCTTATGTGGTATAACCAGGAACAAGTCCTTGATGTTCACCACAACAAAAGTTACATTCTCCCCATACAAGGACTCTTTTATTCTAGTTAAAAAATTCCATGAATCTGCTACTAAAGAAACAGAAAAACATTTAGGATTTGAAAAAGGTATTACACCAAAAGTGCTTATCCGGTTTATGAGCCAATGTGTTTTATTTTTACATTGTTCATCTTTATTAAAGTTTTCAAAGTTTTTAATTGTTTTAAGCATGATTGGTGGCAGAACCATTCATTCTTTGTCTTTTACTAAATATTCCAACTTGTTTAATACACCTTTTAATTTTGAATCGATACCGGGAAAAAGACAAAAGACAAACAAACATACATAGCCAGAAGGAAATATCTTAGACACCCTGGCATCCGTGATTGAGCTCAACGGAGGACCAAACAAGTCCTTGTGGATGCCAAAAATCATGGGTTTCATAAAATAATCTGCCTTTAGATACTTGCAATCAACTTGGGAAATTTGGCCTTGCATCAGCATGTTATATAATAAACAGTCAATGTTTCTATATACCTCAAACATTTCATTTTTGGAAGCCTATTCATAGGTCTCATCACAGAAAAACACTGACATTTTTTTGCTGCATATCAGTGGAACTCATCACTACAAGCCCTCCAACCTTATTAGGTTTCATTAACCTGATTCTTTTATCTGTGCATATCTGTGTAAGTAAATTCCATTCTTCCAAATCCAAAATGAACCAATTAGAATTTGATTTATTCATCAAAAGCACCTTTAGATCATAATCACAAATATGTTCAAATAACTGTAAAACTGGATTGAGTGGGGGGTTAAATGTATTAGTTTTAACTGAATGAGTGACCTTCACTGGTTGCGTGGACCTTCCATTAGAAAAATATAAACAAAAATTTAATTTTCTAACAAATAATCTAAAATCAATAAGTACATCAACAAGATCAGCCTTTGAAGTAGGAACAAATGTAAAAACATTTAGAAAACATATCAGTAAATGATTGTGCAATACTGACATTACTATAAATATATACTTTAAAGTTACAATCATTGTTAAAAACAATCAAGAATAATAACACATAAACCATATTGCGACAGGCAAAGAAATTGTTTTTGAAGCATGTGTGACCACAGGGGTGCATCTACTTTCTCATGAACCAAATCATAATGTGGACAGTGCTTTATGTTCTCAAGTATACAAGTATCCTATCTTCTTGCAAAGATCATATGGCATTTGGATACCTTTTATTTTGGGGCATTGAGTACCATGTGTGCCCATTATTTTCTAGTGAACCACACTGTCATTTGGAATGTACTTCAGTTTTGGAACACTTTCGACCATATAGGTATTTTTTTCTTTGTCATATTCTTCAGAGTTGTACAGTGCATCCCACAGATTCTGGGAAAGATGTGACCATAAGGGACTCTTCTCCATTGTCATGGATAATGTTGCAGTATGAAATATATCTTAGGCAATCATTTATGGATGATCATACTGACTCTTCTACTTTAAGTTTTTACTTGTCATAGAGCACAGTGTAGTAGGGAATATACTTCTCTACATTGTTGTATGGAATGCACTTTAATATGTTTATCATAAATCATTGTTGCACTAGCCTTAACTATATGGATTATATCCTACCAAGGATATAACAACCAACGGTCTTCCAAACAGTTTGGGTTGCTCCACACAAGCATCCAGGATGTTGCCAGTTTAAACTCCATAGGGAGAAAACAGCAGCCTAGGCACCAGAAACTTTCAGTACTTTCTTGCCACCCATGAAAGCATTCTTCCTGGGCTTCAGAAGATCTACAATCAGCTCCTGTCTTCCACTACTGGGGAGAGAAGTTCCCTTTTGGAAGTTCCTTCCACACATTTTTTTGTGTGTGAAATTAGTACTGGGTCTCATTTAAAAAGCATCATTTCACTGTGTTACTGTTTTTTATGGGATTGCCTTGTTTAGCAGATTATTTTTAGGAAAGACTGACTAGGATTATTTGGGATATTATTTCTGAGAAAAGTATCATGTTTAGAGAGTAATTTGTATTATTTATTGAGGCTTGTGATTCATAAAGTGAGTGTAAGTGTTTTTTTTTCTGTGCTTGTGTACACATTTGTGATAGATTGGCTTTCAATTGACACCTTCCTGACTTCTTTTTCAGTAGGGACATTGAACGACTTATTAGTACCTCAGTTCATTCTCCCTTTGTACCAAAAAAGAGAAACTCTCTAAAGAACCCTTACACACAGTGGGCTTATTCAGTGCCTCAGCTACTGGCAGGTGACTCTGTTGTGGCCAATGGTTGCTCCATAGAATATTCACTTTTTTCTTTGGAGCCATCTGGTGTAGCCACTTCAGCCTCCATGAACTGGAAATTAGTCACATCCCCTGTGGGTGTAAAGGTAAGCATAGGAGAACCACTTTCTTTGGTCATAGGAGTTTCAGTGGGAGTGCATCCCTGTGTAGTCAGGGAAGTGATCTGTGGCCAGGATGAGGCCCCATCCATGGATTGGTCCCCTTCTAAGCATCTCCCCTAGAGGGAAGAAACAAAGAGGTAAACATTTAGCACCTTCTAATACTTTCCTGTTGATCAGGAACAGTTTGTTTCTTTGGACCTGAATACTTGTGAAAAAATAAGTCACCTCCCTCAAATTTTGAGGGTTTCCTATTAAATGAAGATGACAGGGATAGGGGCAGGACATCTTCTATTTTTTCCTTTCCATATTCTGGACTCTTATTCAGAGGAAATATTTCTTTATAATCTCATTTAGAATATTTTTTTTTATTTCTGAAACCGTTTCTAGTTATGAGCAATATATTGGAGCAAGTTGAAATTCCCTCATCCTTGAGGAAATATTTTGATTTTATTCAAAAAGACATTCCATTAACCACCCCTGTTACTCCACTTTTGCCATCCTTGGACAATGTTTTTGATGTAGGCTGCAATATGCCTGTCAGTCAATGTCAGTCAACCTGCAGTTCCTAAACAGGCAGATAGACTTTTTAAAATTCCTCAGTCTTACAAGTTTTGATGTTTTCATCCCAGATCTGACCCTGCAGCTATCTCTGTTTCTAGCCCAGCTGCTAATAAACACCTTGTGAATACTAATCCTTTTCCTAGAGATAAAGATGGGAAAGCCTTTGACAGATTTGGAAAGGCAATTTATTATTCTAATTCCTAAGCCTTCAGAATGCTGAGTTATCAGGCTTATATGTTGAATTATATATTGCTTTGCTTTCAGAATGTGATTGACTGTTTTGCCTCTTTACTCTTTCTAGAAAGTAGGTCTTATATGAATTCTGCTGTTTCTCCTGTTTTACACGTAGTTAAACATTTCTTTAAAGTGTATATATGATCTTGCTGACATTGGGTCCAGGTCAGCTGCTACTGTTACTGTAGTGAGGAATTTTGGTTGGGTTCATAGTTAGTGGTTTTCTGAATATGTTTAATTGGGAATCTTAAATTCTTTTTTAGATAAGGAGGTTTTGTTTGGGCCTTCTGCTATGCAGGTACTCAAAATAATTTGATGAAAGATAAATGCTCATTTAGGGTGTTACTAAGATTTTTTATTCTACTTTTTAAAATGCTTCAGAATCCTAGCTTCCTTTTTCAAAAACACAAAATACGCAAACTCAATAAACCCCTGGCAAGCAGAGTTTAAGAAAAGTGGCAGCAAGGATCTAACAAAAAAAAGACAGGAGACTTCCAGAAAAATCAGTAATGAATGACTATCACAGCTTTCTTCCTGTCTCCTCCATGCTCCCTCCCTGTTACCCCTTTAAATCTATCCCATAGCCTGGTTCTTCTTCTTCCAATTTGGCAGAATATTGTGTCATACTAATGGTTTCTAAGACTTGCACAGGATGGCTACAGATGGCAGTGGGAAAGCCTATCTCCATTTCAGAGAATTCACTCTCATTCTTCAAATCAAATTTCCTTTTTTTTCCTCCAGTCATTAATCAAATGCTTCCACCAGTAATTAAAGAAGCACTACCCCCAACTCAGTTGGGCAAAGGGTTTTGTTCAGGATTTTTTTCTGGTACTTACTTGTAAATGTTCCAAAGTTCAAAATGTTGATACTACAACATGTGTTATGTTACCTCTCATTCCCCATTTGAGTTTTCTGGTAACACTACATTGAAATATGCTTATCATCAGATTCCCACTGCCACATATTTCTGAAAGTTTCTACAGTTTCCTATGTCTGGGCTACACTATCATTTGTATTGCCCTTTTGGTTGTCTGCTGCTCCAAATGAATTTACAAAATGTCCAGATCTTGTGATGGAACATTGCAGATTGCAGAGCATACAGATCTTTCTGTATTTAGTCAACTTACTGATCTGTGCAGAGTCTCTTTCCAGGTGTCAGGAATCCCTTATATGGGAAGGTAGTCTCTTCCTAGACTGGGGTTTTCAGATTAACAATCAACAGCACTGTTTGATTCTTTCTCACAAAATTGTGTTTTGTAGAATGCATTCTGGATTCTGTCTCAGGAAAAGGTAGACCTGTATCGGAAAATGTTTCTGAATTTCTTCCATCAGTTTCAGACTTCAGCAAGAAACCATTCATAATATTAGGGTTCATGGCTTCTATAGTTCTCATGATTTCTCTGGCCAGGTTACACATGAGAAAAATTCAGACTTTTTAAAAACTGTTTGGGCCCACCATTCTCAGCACATTTGAGCTTTGGGTTTTGTGAGGAGTGAGAGATTCTTTGGTGGATGGAAAAAAACTTCCCTGAATCTAGATCAACCACTTGCTCTCATATCCGTCACTCAGCCTGTAACAGCAGATGCACCTGATTCTGCATGGGGAGGTATAGTTATTGGGTAAAAGTGCAGGGTTTTTGGAGTAAGTGAGACAGGCCAAAGCACATAATTGTGAAAGACATTTATTTATTTATTTATTTTATTTTACATTTGTTGACCAGGATAGTCTAACTGGATTTATGTCCATTTTCAGTAGAGTCCCGGGGAGATAAGCTCCAAGAGATTACTAGACTACTAACATACAGGTTCTAGTTGTTATACAGTTAAATACTACAAATTTTAAAGAGTTCATGAATCTTCACAGTTTATACAAAAAAAAGTATTACAAGCATTAGATAAGATATTTTAGACTTTATGTAAAGACTTCATTAGTAACTAGAAAGTAATTGTTAAACAAATGCATACTTCAAGTTTCAACAGTTCAGGAATGCTCACAGTTTAAACAATACTTGTTGCCTGCCTTAGGTAGGATGCTTTAGAATTATATGCTGAAGAATTTAACTAGGCATTTTAAATTATCTCTTTTAGGATAAGATATGTTTTTGCCAAGGATAGGCCTTAATCTAAAAAGACACAGATAGAGCAGGAATTAGGTTTTAAGAGAGAGTATTTGGGATATAGTATGATATTAGTCTGGATTTGTACAAGGACATAACAAATGGGTTTTAAGACAGAGTTTCAGATTGTGTTTAAAAAGTGTAAATGAAGACAGTGATGTAAGTTCATGGGGGAGTTGGTTCCAATACTTTCCAACTGCATTTGAGAACAGAGCATCTCCTGCCATGTTATTAGATGCACATGTTGATACAAGTAGTTTATTAGATGAGCATAAAGTTGAAAGGTTCTTATATTGGGTAATGAGACTTGCAAGTATTGGGGTATTGGTAGGTTGGAAAAGGGTTTTGTGCGCAATGGTGAGTTGTTTAAAGTGAATATGATTCAGAAGCTCTAACCAGCCTAATTCTTTCAGATTATGGCAGTGGTAGGTCCTAAAGGAGGAAGCAGTAGCAAATCTGACAATGCTATTGTAAGCATTGGGTAGCTTGTTAAGGTTATTTTTTGATAAGTTAGTATATATGGAAGAAGCATAAAGTAGTGAGGAGATAAGGTGGGAATAGGCAATAGTGGTTCTGGCTAGTGGGGAGAGAAAGGGTTTTATCCTATAGAGGGAGCCTAGTTTCCTGTTGACAGTTTTTATGGTATTGTTGATATGGGTTTCAAAGTTCAGGTTGTTATCAATGGTTACCACTAGACGTTTAGTTGTTGGATTGGGAGATATGAGTGTATCATTACTGGATAAGACTGAAAAGTTCATTGGGAGTGATTTATTGGTAGGAGTGAAGAGGAGGAGTTTGTTTTTTTTGGGTGGTTCAAGAGGAGGCAGCATTGTAGAAACCAATTTTCTGTTTTATTGAACATTGTCTGAGTTAGACTCTGTAGTTGGGATTGAGATTTAGCTGAGCAGATTATTGTCAAATCATCTGCGTATTGTACACAGTTAGTTAAAAGAATAGTTAGGTTGAGGTCATTGATAAATATTGAGAAAAGGAGGGGGCCCAATATAGAGCCCTGAGGAACACCTAGGGTAACTGGGAGATGGGATGAGAGGTTGTTGTCCCATAGCACTGCCTGCTGTCTATTATCAAGGTACGACTGGAACCATTTTATAGTTTTTGTGTCCAGAGAGAAGGATTTTAAAATATTGAGAAGTAAGTGGTGGTTGACCATGTCGAATGCTTTTGAAAGGTCAATGAAAAGTGCTGAAGAGAGAAGATTGTAATTATGGTTTTTATTGATGCTGTCAGTAAAGGATAGGAGTGCAGTTGTTGTACTGTGGAAAGGCCTGAAGCCATGTTGAGATTTGGCCAGTAAATTGTTCTGGAGTAGGTGGTCTAGTAACTGTCTGTGGAGCACTTTTCCACTATTTTAGCTAATGGGGAAAGTAGAGCTATGTGATGATAGTTAGAATATTCTCTGGAGTTTCCATCCTTGTGTAGGGGGATAATGTAGGAGATTTTCCAGATGGTGGGAATAGTGCTTTCTTGTATGGTTCTATTTATCAGCAATGATACAGGATAAGCTATGACTTTGGCTGCCTTTTGCAGGTATTCAGCAGGTAGCTGGTCAGCTGAGGCGGTAGTAGGTTTTAGTTTACTTAAGAGGTTGCAGATGAGGGAAGTTGGGACAGGTTGCAGGTTTAGAGTTGGAAGAGAGTTAGTAGTATTGGTTGGAAGGGCAGAGTTATCGGCTGTTAGTTGATTAGCAAGTGTTTGGATGGTCTCAGTGAAGAATGTATTCAAAGCATTAGCAGTTTGCTTTGGATTGTCGGAATTTGATCCTATAGGGGGTGGTATTGCAGATTGGCCTGGTTGAAGTAGTCTGTTTATGCTAGCCCAGAACTTTTGTAGATTATTTTGATTGGCCTGTTGCAGGTAGAAGTAAAAGTTTTTTTTTATCTTTGAGTATAGCTTTCTTAGTCTCATTTCTTTTTTCCTGAATTGTTGTTGGTCTATGGGGTTTTTAGTTGTTCTCCACAGTGTCCAGACTTTATTTCTCTGTTGAATTTTCTGCCTGGTTTTCTTTGTAAGCCATGGGGTGGGTTTAGATTTAATTTTAATGGAATGCTTTGGTGCATGGTGGTTAAGGATTGTTAAGAATATTGAGTTAAAGTAGTTTGTTGCTTCGTCAAGTGGGAGGTATTTTATAGGTGACCAATCACATTCTTTTAGTTCAGCTTGGAAGTTATTGGGGTTAAAGTTTCTGTTGCTTCTTATTGTTTTATATATGGTTGTTTGTGTGAGCTCAACCTTTGTCTGATTATGTAAGTGAGAGAATGGTCACTTACGTCATCAGGAAGGGTCCCTACATTATAGAGTTGTTGATGATTATTTATTAGAATCCAGTCTAGGATGGATTCTTTGTTATTGAGTTTATTAATTCTGGTTGGGGAGTTAATTGTCTGTGAGACGCCATTAAGGTTAATATGGAAGGTTGGTGATTCAGTAGAGGAGTCTTTCCAGTCTATATTAAAGTCTCCAAGAATTATTGTCTCTTGGGGAATTTTTGTGGAGAGTTCAGCAAGGATACCTTCCAGAGTGGTGATGTTATTACCAGGGGGCAAGTTGATACATATTATATTTGGGGATTTGCTGGGATTAAGTTGAAGTTTGGTGCTAATGATTTCTGCATTGTTTTCGGAAGAGGAACCAAGATCTAGTATAGATATTTTTAGCCCTTCTTTATAGAGGATAGCAACACCCCTCTTTTTTTTACTTTGCGGTCTTGTCTCAAGATGTTGTACCGAGATGGAATAATTTCAACATATTGTGTAGTGGGTTTTAGCCATGTTTCTGTTAAACAAAGTATATCAAAGGAGTGAACATCTTGGAGAGCATAGAGGTGGGCAATTTTATTATTTATGCTGCGAATATTGAGGTGAGCTATATAGAGTGAGTTGGGAGATTTAGATGGGATATTTGGGGTAGCAGGAACATGAATTTGCAGTTATGTGCTTGTTTTTTGCCCTGGTCCTGGGTTAGGATGAATGTCCCCATCTAGTAAGGAGAGGTGTAATAGTTTGTTTAAGGGATTGTGGAGGTTAAAGTAATGGTGAAGAGTTTTTTTAGGTTTTAGATAGTTGTATTAGATATGGGTCAGTCTGTGATATTTAGCAGGTAAATAGCTAGGTAAATATGTTATATTTATGTGTTCTGGGGAGTTAATTAGAGGTATAGTACTTGTATGTGCATTAGGAAAGTTCAGCTGTAAATATTTTGACTTTTCATATGAGGTTAGCAGATAGGTTGCTGTTAGAGAAAGTAGGAGAAAGACAATGATTAGGAGCCTTAGTTGGATTTGGAAAGGTCATGTTTGCATAGTGACTAATAAGCTTATTGGTGTTCTTTAAAGGGGAGGAGTTATACTAGGGGTGATTAGAGAGAGGTGTATTTATAATGTTAACAAGATGACTGTTGTGATTGGATTGGAGAGGAAGAGGGTGTGGTGAGGATGTATTAGCTTAGGAGCAGTAGGGGTGTGTGGGAATTGGGGTTAGGGTAGGGTAGTGAAGTGAGCCCACAGGGCAAACAGAATGGTTAGAGACAAAAGACGTAAGGAGCTGAAAAGAACAATCAGTTGAAGCAGGGATTACAGTAGGTAGGTAACCCTAAATACTGGAATAAAGTTAAAAGAGTAGATAATAGAGCTATTTGGAGGGTGTGTGAGAGCTAACCATAAAAATAAATAGATGTTATGGGCTATAGTTTAATAGCAAGTCTGTGGATAAACAGTATATAGCAAAGGTGTAGTACAGGTCAGGTGAAGGCTTCAAGGCCTGGAAGAGACAAGTCTGCCACCTGGTGGCCCAAATTAATTTATTGTAAGCAGGGTAAAAAAAGGAGGGAGTTTAGGTTCCTAATCCAAGAGAAGGAGTAGTGGTTCTGTGTGTCTTTAAATGGTGGAAAAAGTAGATTAGACTGGTACAGACTGGGGAGGGAGTAAAGCTGCTGGATTTCCTGGCTAGCACTTTATAACCACCTAGATCTAATAATACGTTATAGGCTATACTGGCCGTGATAGTTTAGACACATACCTTCATGCTCCCTTTACTGAGAAAGTACAGGATAGGTTGCTCAACTGTGGAAACTGAAGGGAGTTTAGACAGGGTCCTTGTTCTTCAGGTTGCTAGTTTCTGTGTCCTAGAGCAGTGTACTCAGATTGGAGAGCTGGGATTGTTTTAGGAGGAAAAGAGAGAGAGAGAAAAATAGTAGAAACAAGATATTTAGTTTAGTATCAAAGGCATTGTTATTAAACAGAATATTACAATCATATAATCACGTAGAACTGTACAAAAATGTAGCGCAGGCTATCAAGTTCTCAAGTCTAGAAAGATGCATCACTCCTTACATGTCTTCTAATCAGTATTATAGCAAGTCCTTATCAAAAGTAAGTCAGCAAAATTATGGTCAAATCTTATTCTAACTAGGCTAGGATGATAGCTGTGATCCATGCTATAGAAACTTTTCATCACCTGGGATCCCTAGAACCCTTACAGGTGTTTACAGACAACATCACAATAATGCAGTATGTAAGCAAACAGTAGGACAACAGATCTAAGCCCCTATACTGGCTAACTATGGTAGCTTGGGTGATCACAATTCATCACTATTTAACTCTCCAAGTTTCATACATTCTGTATGCAAAATGTCATGGCAGAGATGCTGAGAAAGACGAGTTTAGATTACACAAATGGAAATGAAACAAGGGAGTCCTAAACTGATCCAGATGTGGGGAACACCTCAAGTAGATCTGTTTGGCTCCTCTCAGAACAGACAACTTAACACATTCTGCTCTAGAATTCCTTGCAAGCAGTTCTAGAAAACAAAGCTTTTTCATTCCCTTGGATGGGAATTTTCCAGTATGCATTTCAACCCTTTCCCCTGCTATCCAGGGTCATTCTGTAGATTCAGAAGGATTTTACAAAGATAATTGTTGTGACTCTCTTCTGGCCCAGGCTACAGTCATTCTCCCTTCTTATGTAAATATCCAAGGGCAATTACCACATGCTTCTTCACAGATTGAATCTACTCACACAAAACAGAGGATGTTTGATACATCCAGATTGGAAGCAACTACAACTGCCTTCCTGGATGATGAAGTTTTAATTCCTTTTAGGCACCGTGTATCTGAGGATTTGCAGAAGGTATTGAAGGAGGAAAAGACACCTGCTACTAGGAAAGTTTATGTTAGCAAATGGAAGAGATTTATTACTTAGTATAACAATAAGAATCATGTCACGTTCAGGGTTTCATTGCCACCAAGTTTACAATATTTGTGTAAGCTACTATCCTTGGCCCTATCTTACTCATATGTCAATGTTTATCTGTTTGCCATTTCAACATGTTTGCAAATGGACCATCCTCTTTCTTCTCAGAGTTTGGTCAAGCAATTTTTTAAAATGAGATTTGCATTGAATGCCACCGAGGAAACAGATGGTTCCTTCTTGGGATTTTAACTTTGTACTAGAAAAGTTAACTCTCATCTTTTTAACCATATCATCAGGCTGATGTACAGTTCATAACTTGGAAACTATGTTATTTATTGACGTGACATCTCTAGGAAGAGTATATGAGTTGCAAACTCTTATAGTGGATAAGCCTATTTAGTATTATATAGAGACAATGTTGCTCTAAGAGCAATTTCCGCATTCAAGCCAAAAATATTTTCAGAGTTTACATTGCATCAAGCCAGCAATCTCCCAGTATTCTTTCCTTAACTAAAAAAAATTAGGTAGAACAGATTTGACACACTCTGTATAGATTGCTCAGGTATTATCTTCATAGAACTAATTCATTTAGGAAAACTGAACAGCTGTTTATTTCCTATAAATGAACAAAAATGGTCAACTTATGTCAAAACAAATAGCAAAAAAAAAAAAAAAAAACGCCCTATTGGAGAAATTTTAGTCTTTAAAATGTACATAAAAGGAAGGAGAGACTATGGTCAACTTTTAAAAAAATTAACACTAAGTGTATGCAACTTAAATTTAACAAATGTAGTAGGGCATTAAAACATTTAATAAAAAAGATTAATAGTGTGAACAATTTAGAAAGGGATTATTAAAATAAGAAAAAGACTTTATAAATATTTGAATTATAATAGTGGGCAGAGCACCTCCACGGAAAACTGTTGTGGTTAATAGAGACACTGTAACAGATTATAAACTAATTGCTACCACATTCAATTATTACTTTTCTAATGATTACATCATCTCTAATGCAGCTGTTAAATGGAACATGTTTAATCATTACTTTTCTAATAATTACACCAATATTTCTAATGCAGTTGTTAAACAGAAATCTTATCAAATGTTCCTTTGTCCATTGACTACATTGGACACTTTGACAAATACATTAAACAAAATAAAAAAAAATAATAAAAAAATATGGCTCCTGGCAAGATTTTTGCAGTTTTACTTGTAAATTCATTGAATTTTGTTGAACCTTGACTATGCATTATGATGATTTTTTTTTTTTATAAAGGCATTGTTGCCTGTTCCTAGAAATGATCTGTAAAAACTGGCATATACAAAAAAGGGGGATCAATTTAGAAGTCAAGAATTACAATCCTGTAAGTTCAACTTTGATTTCAGAGAAAACCTTTGAAAGATGTCTCCTCTCAATTTTGCAGAATATTATCAGATTTAAAAATCTGTATATTTATTCTTAAGTTAGTTTTTATAATGAAATTAGACCTTATTCTTAGTTTGAGTATTATGGTAATTTACTTGGGCGTAACCAAGGCTTTTGACTTATTGTCCCATGAAGTGATTATTCAGTTATTAAATAACAATGGAAATAAATCTTTCATTAGATGGATTTCTAACTGGTTGACTGACTGGTCACAGGTGGTGATGATTCAAGGTATTGAGTCTGACCCAGTTAAATTTATATCAGATATGCCACAGAGATCTCTTTTCCATCTCTTTTTGTTAAATTCAGTTTATCACCATTCCAGTTAACAGACATTGGTGGATTAGCAATTATGCCAGTGGTTTTAAAGTCAGTTTCTTTGCTAAATCTAATAATAATTTTGAGTTGATTAACTCTTGCATGTCCAAAATTGAAAGATGGGCAGGTAGTGTGAGGGTTTATGTCAGAACAGCTAAATTAACTCAATCCAAAAATCCAAAAATAAGGAAACTGATTTTTCTTACATTTCTTTACTTGCTAGAAGTTAACATTTATAAGGACCTGTGTATTTTGATTTTTTTTTCTACATTTTCATTTTGAGACATGTTGATAACATTTGTAAGACTTCTTTTAGGAAGTTAAGTTTTATTTTCAGAAATATTACAACTAGGAATGAATGTTGTTTTTTTAGTCTGCATGGAACACATGTAAGATCAATTACTGAGTATAATGCTATTCTTTGTTTTTATATTCTTTGTTTTTATACAGCTGATCAACTTAAGTGCTTGGAAAAGTTTTAGAAAAGATTTACAAAATTGATGTTTAAAGTTAAGGATATGGAATATAGTGACAGATGTTGCACACTGAAATTATATACCATAAACTATAGATGTATGTTGGGTATACTGCTGCTTGAAAACAGGGTATTTCACAATCATGTATTCCAAATTTTGTTTGACATGGACATTCACTTATCTGATAAAACTCAAAAATATAACCATCTAAACTTTAAAGTACCAATAAGCAGGGCTAATATTAGGAAAATGTATATTACAACTAATGCAATACATTTGTGGAATGCAATTCCTAATAATGTTGCTTAGTAACATCATTGTGCATTTGAAAATCTCATGAAATATGTTATTTGGAGATTGTGTTTATGATCCTGCTATTATGGATAAAGTGTTCTTTGATGGTCATTTGTGATCTGAACATTTAAAGACGTATGAACATATACTACAATTTCTTTTATTTTATATTTTGCCTTATGTTAAAGATTTTTTTTAATTATTTTTGAAGTCGGGGGTTAAACATTCTTGGTTAGGGTCAGTAAAGAAAATAATTTGCCCTTCACTGACTGAAAGTGAATTAATTCTACCTAATTAGTTAGAGGAGCTGAGAGGCAAGATTTCTTAGGATATTAGCTGCATTCTTATCTAGCTGCAATGCTGTGAGACTACTTCTAGTGTAAGACTCCATTAGAATTTACCCATCTTGTGCTGTTAAACTTCAGACCTTTTGAGATGCCCCTACAACAAATTTGACTTTAAAAGTTCCTTCCTATCTTATCCCATCTCCACGTTCTACTGAGCAATGAAACATCAAACTGGGAAGGTCCAGCCCCTGATTCTTACCATCCTGCTCGCTTATTGCACACTCCAATATTTTACAGTATAAATCCCTTTTTCTCTATTTCACTTGTATAATCTGTAACATCTGGTACTAGACTACTAATCACTAGAGAACCCAGGAATTACTTTTCAGCAATCAGTTTGGGATTATTGTTTCTGTTTTGTCTCTGATAGGAGAAGGATTACAAGTACATTATTCCCTAGCCATCCAGAGATTAGCAGTCACTGGGAAGCCTAAAAATTGCTTCTTTGGGACAACCATGTGATTAATGCTATTGCTTTGCTCCTGGTAGAAGAAAGAAATTGGCATTGATTCCTGTTTGCCTCTAATTGGGCAGTCTGCATGGGGCTTCAATGACTTCTCTGGTTATAGTTTTGGTGAGAACCTTGTAAGGCCTTTGTGCAGTTTAACATTCTGTTGCATCCAACTGTGTAGTTTCTATCATGCTGTCTACAAACAGAAGACAATAACAAGCAAACTGATCCTGTTGTCAACATTTGGGTTAATACTACTTCCCCAGAAGTAAGTTGTGATCAGTGTTACTGTTCTGCTTCTAATGAGATAAGGATTAAAGGACCAGTGATTCCTAGCTGTCTTTAGTTGCCTTGACACCAGTACTGTCTCCTTTACTGGACAGATAACACCTCCAGTAATCAACTCCAAAACTCATAGACATAAAACCCCTTCAACTCACACTAGCAGGCACTCAGAACCATGGATTTGCACTTTCCAACCATCTGTTGCAAGCTTGGCTGAAATGGGCATCCTGAGACAATGTTTCATTTGTCTGATGTTTACTGACAACCACCTACTACTTAAACAAACCGAAACAGTGTGTAAGAGATGTACTTATGTAATGTAGAGGGAAAGCTCCCACAGAAAGTCACAACAAATAACATGCAGGTTGTCAGTATCACACAACACCACTCCAAACTAATCAAGCACAGCTCAGAACAAACACATTAACCTACATATTTTGAGCCTCTTAAAAGTAACATACCTAAACCACAAAGGCTTCCTAAATGTTACTTAAGAAACAAGTACCCTCAGCAAGCTTGCAAACACAGAACATAGGCGGCATCCACCATGATATGTTATATCTAAGAATCCCATTGACTCACTTCAAAAGTCCATAAGGCAGATATCCACACATTCCAGCATCCTAGTCATAGGTGACTCCATAGTGAGACACACCAATGTACCACTAACCAGTCTTTGCAAAGATTGAGAGAGCCCCTGTTGGTTGCTATCAAGTACCAATATTCACCACATCATGTATGTACTCAGATTCTTGAATCAAAAGGGCATGTATGACTGAGTCATAGTGCATGAGGATATAAATAACTTGAGATTTATCTTCCTGGACTGTATAAGGAGAGACATGATGGAGCTTTCTGAATATATGTCTGAAGCGGGTATGAACCTAGCATTGATCAGCATTCTACCATTACCAAGAATGATGCAACAATAAAATCATCATCATCATCATCATCATCAAGACTTTTTATTCAAGGTGTCATGTCAACTGTTACAATCTCTCTTGATTCACTGTCATTACCCTAACTTCTTTGACAGTCATACCTGATTGTCACAGGTCTTCCCCTCACACAATCCATCCACCTCCTTTCTGGATACCTTAATTTCCTCTTGCCTTCTTCCAGTCTATCTCTAAATCATCTTCACCAGATTGTCTTCCACCTTTCTGCACATGTGCCTGATCACCACAATCTGCTCTTTTTGACCTTCTCTGAAATTGTTTTATTGAGATGTCACAATAAAAAAATATATATTACTTATTTCAACAATTAGATTAGCTTTCTTGTGTCATACTAAGAAGGATGCAATATATAGCAGTGTAGGGGCAGATGGCAGAACATCCTAACTGCTATGCCAGAGATGGCCTAAACTTATATGCTCAAGGCATTTCATATATTGGCTAAATTCTTGTCCATCCCACAGTGCCATTTTTTAGGCAATATTAGTCTTCTAAAGCTTCTAACATAATAAAACAGAATTTGGATAATGTAAAAACTAGGTGACTTAACAAAAAACTCCTCTCCTACCAGCACTTCTTATTCTAGAAAACCTCGATATATGCATCATCACACAAACTTGGCTAAAGACCAATGACAGCACTCCATCAATGCAGGTTTATAATGTCTACCACATGTTGAGGCTCACTGCATTATGAGTCTATATTATGTCAGTGAAACAGCATTACAGCGAATGCCGTTTCTCTGACACATATAGAGCAAACTCTAAAAAAAGCAAAAAGCGCTCACATTTAATAAATTGTCCATGCCGTTTTTTTACCAGCTTGTTTCCGCTTGTTTCTGTTTTTGTTAGTTTTTCAAAAACTCAGTTCACTGTTTTTTTTCCCATGGAAAAATTCTGTGAACCAAAAAAAACAAAATGCAAAACACAAAACATTACAAAGTGGGGGGCTTCACCCCCACCCCCCTAACTAATTATACCAACTCTGAGATTGCGCTACAGTGGGGTAAAGGGCAATGTCATGGCTCAGGCCAAGATATTTCTTTCCCTGGAAAAAAATCACTGACCTGAGCTTTCATTCCTTTTAGAGTTTGCTCTATATGTGTCAGCAAAATGGCATTCACTGTAATGACATTTCAGTGACATAATATAGACCCCTGCGTTATATGAAGGCACTAAAAGCTGCATGGTCTCCATATTCTTAAAAAAATGTCCCTCCAGTCATAATAATGACCTGGAACTCCTGCATACCCAACTTATCATTAAAAAAAAACACTTAGCATATCATAGATAGCTCTAGAACTGCCTCTATGTTCCCCTCAGCCCATAACTCCTACCTAACTATTACCAAGTCTGTATGCATTAAGCCAAATTCCACTGTCCCAGGAGATTTCAACTATCCTCTGTTAACTGAGAGACTTTTACAACCTCAAACATGCATGCTCGAAAATTTCTGATCTTTATCAATGCAAACTCCCTGGACCAATTATTCCACACCCCAATCAAGGCTGATAATATCTTGGACTTGATCCTTACCAAACAGGGCAGCTTTGCTCCTCACCAACTGTAACTTCCTCCTGGAACAAATCAGACCATAAGTCAGTCACATTCACCTTAACATTGAAGCAGGAAACATCTTCCATTACCTTACTATTCACAAATTATACCAAGCTTAATTTACAAATTCTGAGTGATGGCCTGGTTAAATTCAAAAGATCCTTCTATCATGAGGATCATGGATATAAAGAATCATGTACTGCCAAATTTTATGCATATGTAAATGGCTGCATAGATACATTTGTCATCTCACAAGATGTAAATACAATGCAATGCCAAATTTCAAAACAAACCCCTGTGGTGGAACCCTAATATAAACACGCTCTAAAATTGAAGAAAAAACATATCACTTGCAAAAATAAATTTAACTCTTAACCTCTATCTTTACATTATGCAACCAAAACAGGGGAAGATACTAGTTTTATCTCTCCAGCCTGGTCAGGTTGAAGGATGCCATGAGGTCTCTTAAAATTAAATAGGAAGCTTTTCTTCAAACATCCATTACTCAGTTAGAATTGGAGCACCGCTTGCATTCTCTACACTCTAACCAGCTCCCTGCCCTTGCTAACTACAGACTGAGAAAAATGGCATACATGTGGCAGGTACCTGCCACCCACCTTCATAAGGGTTAGAGTGATTTGATGGGAATGTGTTGGTGATGCCACACATTTAATGCCAATTATTTCCACATGGTGAGGTGGTATTCAAAAGTAGCAACTTTACAGAGAGTGACTTTTAACAACATTTGATCTCCCATAAAGGCCATGGGGTCCGAATGGATCGATGAAAAGCGAACAAGCAAAGGAGTGTAGTAGTGCTGAAATTGAATTCATCCTTAAGTCTTGGTGAGTACTTTCATGAGGTGGACCCTCTTTTCTACAAAATCTCACCAAGGCGATACCAATATATAAACTGTATTCATGTAGCATATATCATGGACAGAAGTAGATCAAAAATTAAAAGAGATAGCTGGATTCACATGACCCAGAATAAAAAAGTGCCCAATCCTGGTAAGTGCACTAGTGCCAGGACTGGAAAAAATAACCGTGTAGATTTCTCAAAATATGGAAACATTCCTACAAAGGGCCAGGCCAGTCCCAGTGGGTGATCCCCCCCCCCCATTGTATTAGGAATTAGCAGCCCACAAAAATCACAAAAAACGATAGGCCAAAGAAGAACCATAAAGATGACAGAGTGGACTACTGAGGATAAGAAAGAGATTATGTATTGTTACTATTATGCAAAAAGTCCAGAATTTCCAGACACAAGATATACAAAATGATTAAGAGGGAAATTAGAGGAAAGAAAAATACTTCCACAAGAAAAAATATCAGAAGCTTCAAATGAAAATTTGTGCTCATTAATACAACAGATTTGTGAAAAACAGTACACAGATCAAGAAATGTTGATCTCTTTGGAAAAAGAAGCATCTGAGGAAGTGCAAAAATTTAAATACCAAAACCAAGAGATATTTGAAAAGTATAAAAAAAGAAATATGGACATGGGTAAGAAAGAGAGATTTGATATTATGCAATATTTATGCAAAGGAGAAAGCCAAATTAATCAAAATAAAGATGGCAGCCCCAAAGATATTTGAAGAGAAATACAGGCAATGGCATCGGGATTTGTAAAATTTCACAATAAAAAAAATAATATCAGAAGGATGGAATATAGAACAGAAGATTAGTAAAGTAAAAGTTAAAAAAATTAGAAGTTGAAGTTACAGAGTGCATGCAAAATGAAGGATTTGTTATAGAAGGACTAACCCAGTTTACATCACAGCAGGATGGAGTCAGTTCCCAAAGTAGGAGCAACAGGAAGATCAGGAAACATCTGAGGAAGAAACATGGACATAAGAAAGAAAAAGAGATCTAATATGGTGTAATATTTATGTGAAGGAGAAAGCAAAACTAACTAATATAAAAAGAGCAGCACCAAATATATATGAAGAGAAATACAGACAAAGAAATATGGACATGGAAAACTTTACAATACAAAAAATAAGAAAACAAAGAGGAAAAGTAGAAAATGAGATTAGTAATGGAGAAGTTAAAGAAATCGAAACTGAGGTTATGGAGTACCTGCAAAGTGAAGGATTCCGTGTAGAAAATCTAATTCAGAAAGCACCACAACAGGATAGAGCAATGAATATCCAAATTAAGGGGGAACCAGTGGAACAGGAAGCAACTGGTCAGGTGCTATATGAAGATAATTTGGAGCCTTCTACGGGAAACCAGTATAAATATTCTCTTGAAGCTATACAGCATGGGAAGGAACAGGAGACTGTGGAAACTCTGATACAGTCAATGTTGAGGAGTGATAGGCTAGTGAGTTCCCATATGACAGAGCAACAGATGGCACAGGATGAAATTGAAGAGAATGTGCCACAGGAAGATGCTATAGAACCTTCTATAAAATGTCCGCAGGAAATGGAAAACAATGGATGTGCCCTCAGTTTGGAAGAAAATGAGCTAAGAAAAGAGTTGCTGGATTTAATAGATGTAAATAGATATATCAAGATCAATGAAAGAAATAGATGGCAGGAGATTAATAAAACCCAAAAGGTCAGAAGTCTGATAAAACAAATTAACACAGTAATTAGGACTGTTCATAGAGATCCATGCGATATAACATAAGTAAACAGGGTATATTACTGTGCAGATAAATTAATAACTGATAAAGTTCTACCACAAGAACATAGGGTAGTGAGGGAAAGGAAGGGGAGAAATCGAATAGCATCATGGAAATATAGAATAGAGAAAACTATAAAGCAGTTAAGATAAGAACTGTCACTGTTAGAAAACAATAGAAGAGGGAACAGATGAACAAAATTACTAAGAACAATAGATGTGATAAAAACAATGCGCAGTATTAGAACAGACCAGAATCGATCATGCAATATTGCAAATAACAAACTAGAAAATTTCAGCACAGGTAAAAAAACTTAGAAGATACACCGATAAATATAAAAGAAAAGTACAAAATAAGCAATTTCCTGATGACCCAAAAAAGTATTATAGAGAATTAGGAAACGAGGTAAAAGGAATTGAAACACTGCCAAAAAAGAAGAAATAGGTACATTTTGGAGAAATATCTATGATCCTGTAGAACATAAAGATGCAAAATGGATAAAAGAAGTTAAAGAAAGAATAAGAAGTTTAAAGGTACAGGATATGAAATGGGATGAAGTAACAGCCAAAGAGATTGAAATAAGGTTAAGAAAAGCCTCTAATTGGAAAACCCCAGGCCCAGATGCAGTACCTAACTTTTGGCTAAAACTATTAACATCTTTGCATGAAGATTTAGCCATGAGTAAGAACTATTTATATGCACACCCCTAACAGACATCAACCTGGTGAACAACAGGTAAAACAATGCTCCTACCTGCAAGCTACCCTTAAAATTATACACCAATATCATGCCTTCCAACAACGTATAAGCTGTACATGGGAATTGATGCCGATAGCGTTTATGGTCATTTAGAAGAAAATTCAATTATGGCAGTAGAACAAAAGGGCAACAAAAGAAAGTCATATGGAACAAAGGATCATTTGATGTTAAATACAGTCATAGTGGAGAACTGTAAAAAGGGGAAGAATCTAAGTATGGCATGGATTGACTACAAAAAAGCATTTGATAGTATCTCACATTCATGGATAAAAGAGTGCTTACAATTTTATAAGATACAGCCTACACCAATCAACTACATTACAGTGACCATGAAACAATGGCAGACCACTTTGCAATTAAGCCATGATAAAGGACAAATTATTATCCCAAAGATAAAAATTCAAAGGGATATATTCTAAGGTGTCATTGCTGCTATTCTGCCTTGCCCTTAACCCATTAAGCTGTTTACTTAACAGCTTAGGCCAAAGCTATAGTCTGGCTCCTAGAAAACAACAAAGTGTAAAAACTTCTCATCTTCTCCTTGTTAATAATTTAAAACTGCATAGCTCATTAGATGTGTAACTGAAATCACAACTGCAAGTTGTCAAAAAAACTTTTTCAGATTATACAAGAATGTCATTTGGTCTTGATAAATGTGCAAAAGCAACCTGTAAAGCAGGAAAACTGCAACACCAGGAAAACATCAGTTTGGAACAAGAATGTTATATAAAAGAACTTGAGCAAGAAGGAGTGCATAAATATTTGGAAATTGATGAAGGATCAACAATAAAACATGAAAAAATGCAAATAAAAGTTAGTAAGGAATATTTCAGAAGACTTAAATTAATCCTGAAAACAGCACTGACATCTAAGAACAAAATCCAAGGTATAAACCAATTTGCACTTCCTGTCCTAACTTACAGTTTTGGAGTGATTGACTGGCCCCAAAACATATTGGATAGATTAGACAGGAAAACAAGAAGGATGCTTCATACTCACCCAATGATTTATAATCAGTGCATACAAAGATTATATATTCCCAATTCGAAGGAGGGATGGGCCTCCTTGAAATTGATTATATGTACAGATCTGCAATTTTGGGACTCCACACATATCTGCTGACCTCACAAGATCCAAACATAGTGAAAGTTTTGAAACATGAGGAGAATAAATCTAAGATGACTTGTCTGCTTAATCAAGCAGAAGCATATTGGCATCAAGTCGGAATGGAAATTAAACTAGAAGTAGATAAAAATCAGGCAGCAACTGAATGTGCCAAAAAGAAAAGAAAGAATATAAGGTGAAGAACCTAATGGGAAGTCACGAAATGTGGAAAATGCATAAATATAGTTGCAAGTATAGAAACCTGGAAGAACCTCATGTTGATCAGGAACAAATCAGGAATGGTTAAGGAGAGATAAATTCAAACCAAGAGATGAAAGGTTAATACTGTCAGCACAAGATAGTGGATTATGCACACGTGGACAATGTATACGTTGGTTTACAAAGTCCATTGAACATGTGGGAGAAACAGACAAATGTAGATTTTGCAAAACAGAATTGGAAGCAGTTGCACACCTCATTGCTGGATGTGACATATTAATGGCAGAAGGGCTATATACTGAAAGGCATAATAATGTGGCAAGACTGTTGCACTGGGGATTGTGCAAACATTATGGTATTGAAGTGGCTGAAAAACATTGGAAACATGAGCCACAAAGCATTACTGAAAATGAAGTCTACATCATATGGGATCACCCATTATCAACAGTTCAAAAGATAGGTGCTAGAAAACCAGATATAGTGGTCCAAGAAAAGAGGACAAAAGTAGTATTGATCATTGAAATCGCTACACCCAGTGACCACAGTGTCCTGCGTACAGAGACACAAAGTCATAAAATATCAGGATCTGCAGGCAGAAATTAGAGCAATGTGGAAGAAAGATACCCAGACAGTTCTAACAGTAGTAGGAGCAACAGGTCTTATAAAAAAGAGTCTACGGTCATATTTAGATATGTTACAAATCCAGGCAACCTCATACAAATTGCAGAAGAAGTCATTACTGGAGAGACTGCAGGTACTGTGAAGAGCACTTTTGGCTGACATCAAAGAGTGAAACAATACTAATTTCATGAACTTTAATCATACTTTGACTTAGGAATGGGCCCCATTTCCATCATAATATTAGAATCCCAAAACATCTCTTGAAATAAAAAAGAGTGAAAAGAAAAACCTTTTTAAAATCCATACAAACAGCAGAATGCATATGAAGTACATTTTATCACTTTCTTTATATAATTCATAATTGTAATCATAAGTGCATTTAAAAAGACTTCTTTTAGTATGTCCAGTGTAAAATGCATCACATGACAAACATGAAGCATCATAAATTAAACCTTTGGATTTAATATTAAACTATCCAAGATCTTTATTTATTGGCATGGGAAAGAAAAGGAACATTTGAAATAAACCTACAAGAATTACAATGGGTGCATGAAAAGTCCCCCATAACAGTTTTCTTAGAGTGTCCGGTGTTATGTGTCTGCCCTTCAAAAATATCCTTACTATTAAAATTCTTCATATTGATGATCTCTGGAGCATCAATTAAAACAGTTTTATTCTGTCATTGGCTATTAAAATTTTCTAATTGCCTTTCATATTTTTTATATATGTAGATTATCTAAACAGTATGTATTTATGAAAGTATGTATATATATACATCAGGATGTGTAGGATTATTAACCCTACAAACTAAGTCTGTATTGTCAGATTTTATCAATGGTTTGTCGACTGTAGACCTACCATCCATAACTTAAACAATATAATCATTAATGATTTTTTAGCATAGCCACTGTCTTTAAATTTAACTCTTAATGCATCAAGTTTAACTTGTAAATGTACCATTATCAGCTGGCATAGGTCAATTGTCCCAGCAAATCATTTTTATTATCAAAATAATTATACAGCCTATGAAATTCAAAATATGTATTTCTGGCAACATCGTTATGAAAATATCTCATAGGTAAACCAATGATTGCTCACATCTTTAGTCAGCTGTATTTCCCAAAAAAAAGGAAAAGCATCTGGGTTAAATTTAAGCTTCAATAAACTATTAGAAAAATGTTTAAAAAAAATCATAAAAAATTAAGTCAGTAACACTACCACTTCAAACAAAAAATATGTCATCAAAAAGCAAAACATGGTTTATTATTATGAAGTAATTGGCATTTATATACAAAAACAATTTCCTATTGTGCCAGTACTTAAGTTTGTATAACTGGGGGTTACAGTTGCTCCCCAGTGCTAAATCAGTCAATTGTTTAAAACAACAATCTTGAAAAACAAGTAAATTACTTTCTGTTGCAATTTGTAGGCATTCTTTAATCAGAATAATATTCTTATCCATTAAAAATTCCCTAATCCAAATGAGACCTAACTCATTGGGAATGACGGTGAATTAGATGATATCATTATGTCTATATGCCTATATCACATGTAATTTTGTATTATTCTTCACTGGAGTTCATGCGCTCCTTGCATCATTATTGTGATTAAACTATTTATTATTGATTGGCTTAGCTAATAGTCTTCCAATGTCTGCTTCACAAGTAATTTCAGAACTTGGTTCTATATCTGTACTTAAATATAAGCTTAGTTTCTTTAAAATGAAATCAATAGAAGACCATTTTTTCCCAATTTGAGCAGCCAGTTTAACTTTCATAATAAATATGCTTAAAGCACCAATGGACTACATAATGGAGGCTCTTCTGGTAAGCAAAATACCTAATTCTTTAGATAAATTACAAAACTGAGCCCCGGATAAAGTAAAACTAGAAAGACTGAAAATTGTAATGCCAGTTTGTATATTATTTTCACATATAGACTGTGTTGGCAAACTTTTATCATGAATGTCTATACATTTATAGGTTCATAGGTAGGTACCAGGCTATCTGCCCAAGGGCATTTATAAGCCTAGCCAAAATGTGCCAGATTTCGCCACCCCATTGATTAATTAACTGATCCTCTGTCAAGCAGAGCCAATGAAGTGATCCCAGGGGTGTATTTTCTGTTACCCATCCACTGGTCAAGGTTTCTCTCGAAGAGTGTTAGTGAGGGGCTCTGCCTGATGTAATTTGGAATTTTGTTCCAAAGCATGGGGAGTCTCTGTGACAGGAATCTATCCCGCCTACATGTTTTATTTATTGTTGTGGTGAGGTTTAGCTCACTAGAGCACGTGGCTTGCAGTGACTTGGATTTCTTTAGGTGGAGCATGTCCATCAATTCTGAGTTAGACATGGCTTTGTAAGTCAGGCAGAGTCTTCACCTCTGAGTAAGCAATATGCCATTGAGTACAGCTGGAGTTTTTTTCAGTCAGGCTGCATAGGACATATGTTTGAGTCCAGTAATCCTCTTGGTGAGGTACTTTTGTAGTCTTTCCAGCTGTTGGAAGTGTCTTGTGAGGTACATCCCAAATGGGGCATTGTACTCTATGATGGGTCTAATGAGTGATGAGTAGAGGGGCACTATAACCTCTTTATTTCTAGATGTGAACTCTTTAGTAATTAGATGGGCCACATAGAAGGATTTCCTAACTACTTTGGCAATATGATTGTCAAAGGAGAGATTACTATCTACCTGGGTCCCCAGATCTCTTATTACCTCTTCTGTATTAAGGGGGCTGCCACCTATGTGGTAATTCGTGGGTGTTTTGTTTTTCCCAAATGGGATGACTATGCATTTTTGGCATTTAGCTTGAGGCCATGACTTTGACACCAGGCGTCCGTCTCATTAAGGCCCTTTTGAAGGATGTCCGTGACAGCCAGAGAGAATTATGGCTCTCAGTTTTCAGTCATCAGCGAACTTGGTTAGCCATAGTCCTCCTGTGTTTGCCTGTACTTCTGAGAAGTATATGCTGAACAGTAGGAGTCCCAGGACCGAGCCTTGCAGGACACCACTTGTGAATGGTTTAGAGTCGGACCTGGAGCCTGCTATTCTTACTGTGTGAGTTCTGTCTGTAAGCCAATTGGCAACCCATCTTGTGACATAGCGGTTTATGTTCAGGTTGGTGAGTTTTTCTGTAATACCCGAGTGGGGAATGGTGTCGAAAGCCTTGGCGAGGTCAAGGTAGGCTGTGTGAACCACATTTTCCTTGTCTATGGCCTTAGTGACTGTCTCAAAGAAGTCAACCAGATTTAGTAGGCATGATCAGGCCTTAAGAAAGCTGAATTGGGTCAGGTCAAGTGTTTGGAGGTTCCCAATGTCTTTGTTAATGAGTTCCATGATGATACACTCCATAGCCTTGCAGACCAGGCTGGTTAGGCTTATGGGGCGATAGTTACCAGGGTCAGTTGTGGCCCCTCCTTTGTGTAGAGGAATAACCGTTGCTGTGCACCATTTTATGAGTATGTAGCCTGTGGAGAGACTGAGGTTGAACAGCGTGTTTAGGTGGGGGGTTAGTTTGTTCTGTAGTTTGTGCAAGACGCAGCCTGGGACACCATCTGGTCCCATTTTTGGCTTTTGAAAGGGCTGTTTTCACCTGTGCATCTGTGATTTTTGGGACACTACACTTTTCCAGTATTGTTGTGGACCCTTTTGGAGATGAGAGGGGGGTGAACTTTGCACTGAATCTATCTGCCAGTATGTTGGCAATATCAGTAGGTTCAGTATATTTTGTGCTATTTTGCACTAGTACAGTGCATATCTGTGAGTTGCCACTTATTTAATTTCTTAACATAGCTAAAGAAGGCTTTGTGGTTATCTTTTGAATCCTTGTCTATTTTTCTTTCGAAGTTAGCCTTGGATGCTTTCATGAGTGACCTCAGTTTCTTACTGCTACTGATCAGGGATGTCTTTCCTTCTTGGGATTTGCCTTTTTCTGAACTAATTTCCTCTTTCTATTGTATAGCCTGTTTATTGCAGGGGTCCACCAAACTGATTTCCTTCTCTTAGAGGAGTGAGTCTTGGTTTTGCTAGGGATGGCATGATCCATGCATCCTTGTAGGTGCTCATAGAGTCCATTTGTAAAGGTTTCTGCATCTTGGGCAGCGTTATCCTTTAGCGTGGGGGCTGTGAAACTTACCACTTGTCTTAAGTAAGGTGAAGGTTGCTTTAGAAAAGTTTTTTAATGTGGTTTCCTTAGTTGGGGGTGGTGGGGTGTGAACATCCAGAGTGATTAGTTTATGGTCTGATCTAACCAGTGACAGGTTGACCTCTGGTGTGGAACACCTATCGCTCATGTTGGTGATGACCTGGTCCTATATGTTTTCACCACTGGTAGGGGAGTTTACCAATTGATCCAGGATGATTGAGTTGATGAATTCCAGGAAGCGCTGGGCCTGAGAATATGTATTTGAGTAGTTTTTCCAGTGAATGGTAGGGTAATTGAAATCACCCAATATCAGGGTGTTTGGTAGGACCTTCATGTTTTCCAGTGTCTCCAGAAAGTTGGAGTGGTGGTTCTGGGTCATGGAGGGTGATCTGTAGCAGGCCACAATTTGCATTGCAAATTTTCCCGATGTTAGTTGCA
This sequence comes from Protopterus annectens, assembly GCF_019279795.1. Taxonomy (NCBI): domain Eukaryota; kingdom Metazoa; phylum Chordata; order Ceratodontiformes; family Protopteridae; genus Protopterus; species Protopterus annectens. Next base: position 1,507,951,731 of record NC_056744.1, read on the forward strand.
CATGAATGATCTCAGAGGTATCATGCTGCACCACTAACCTAGAGGTGTAGGTATCCTTGATGAATATGGATATACACCCTCCTTTTGTGTTTTGGTCCATGTTCTGTGGCTGAAACATGTGGTATGAGTTGTAGCCTGGTAGTGCTGGGGTGCTCTCTGGAGTCTTGAACCGGGTTTCAGTTACTGCACAGATGTCGACGTTCTCCATACTGAGGAGTGCTTCGAGTGCATGCATTTTGAGATTTAAACTCCTGGTGTTGAGTAGCATAACCTACATTTTTTGTTAACTGTGCTGTTTACGGAGGTGGGTTTGACTTTTGAGCCTTGCCTAAAAAAGGCACTATGGGGGCAGCAAGAGCCTTGACCAGTATTTGAAAGCCTAGGGGCGACAGGTGCAAGCCATCTCTTGCGAAGCGACGTGGCTTGTTGAGGATGTTGTTCCAGGCTGACAGACACTGGATCTCCTTTGAATGACACCAGAAGCTTAGCCAAATGTTGAAATTGATCATTTTTTCTTTATACTGCGGTATCATTCTTGGTGAGGGGAGGATGCTACTTAGGGTCAGGGTCATACCAGCCTGGGCTACATGATCAGAGAGCTCTTCCATGTCTCTTTTCATGTAGTCCAGGGAGGTACATCTCAGGTCATTCACACCAACATAAACAATGACAGAGTCATATTTGTATTTGTTCTAGAATTTAAAAGTTTATTTACTGTTTTGTCTGAAAGGAAAGTGCTTATTAGTGTAAGGTATTTATTGGACTTGAAGACTGTAAACTTTTGGAAAATCTTTGCCAGTCTTTCTTCTTATATTTTTTGTTGAAAAGTATTGAAAATATTTTATCTGTCTGGTACTTAATGGTTATATTGATGTTGATGTTTTTATGTTCTTTACTGCTCTAAGTCCTAGAACCAGAATGTTGTATATAGTTCCAAAAATCCATCTAGACTGTTTTATACAGTGATGTTTTTCTGACACAAAGAAGTATCACACAATATGTTTCTGTCTATAGAGGCAGTACTTTAAAATCTACAATATAAGCTATAATTTCATCCTTTAAGGATTCATGGGGCTTCCTTGCCAGCTATGAAATTGTCATATGAAATATATGAAATTTTTATGCTTACTGCAGAAGTTTGTTCCCTTTCAACATCAGTTCCACAGAAAGTAGTCCTGGAATTTATTAGATGCTATTTAATGTTTTACTAGCATGTTAACTAAGTCTAGTATCACTTTCTGCATTGCAAAAGACTTATGAATACCTTGTATTTAATATGGAAAGAACCAGTGAATGAAATAAAGTTGTATATTGAACAGCCAAATAGAATTACACGTTTTAGACTTTGTCTTAGGTGATGGTAGTATTAAAGTGCAATGTAGGCACTAACCTAGAACTATATTATAAAAAGACAATATTTTGCACCCACTTTCATAAGGACAAATATCCCCAGGGAGAAAAGTTCAGGGAATCAAGGCTATTTACAAGGGCTAATATATTCAGTCTGAAGTTTGAATACATTATCCATTTATTTACATAAAGAGGATTAGATGAGAGAAGTTAGCTATAACTGTAGATGAAAATTTTTGATAAGTACAACTGCCAATCACCTTTAATTTTAGGTGCTAGAATAGTAACAGTGGATGTAGGAACAAAAACAAGTAACAGCAGGGTATTTACTTTAGATATGTGCATTCATAGTCCACTTGTTAGAAATATTTTGTATCCCAAATGGAACAGTGCACTGAGAAATCAAGACGTACCCTGGGATTCATGAAGCTTGTGCAAGGTGCCAGCATAGGGTCGGCGATCTAACACAAAATATGGCCGCCGAGCAATTCAGGTATGAGCTGTTTCCATGTGCACTACCTGCGTACGCCACGCCCGCACAGCTCCCGGTGCATGTATGCTATTCACCCCATGCGCAGCAGCGTACCATGCAAATGAAGGTATATAGTGATTCAGGAAGTGGTGCAGGAGTAGTATAAGCATACAGAAATGTAAACTGAAAAAATCGGTTTACATTTTTCAAACGTAAAATTAGAGCCATGACAGCGAAGCAAACTCACGTATTACGCTGTTAATATATGCCAGTGGCTAAATATATAGCCATTGGCATAAAACAACATGCACAAAATATGAAAAAGAACATTTAATATTATGCCCACACTAATGCGAAGTTAAAGCGCAGGGCATCGGTGCACAAAGGGGATGACAAGGAATATACAAAAATTCGAATAAAACTGCAATGAAACACATATCATGATTTCCCCATAATAGTCAATGGCAGGCATGCTATACCATACTCATGGCGCAAGGGTTGCTAAGGGGCAGTGACAGTGTTATGTGCAGTAACTAGGAATTAGTAGGCAATGCCATGCAAATGTGAGGAGTAATACTGAATCGCAGATTTCCTGCTGGTGTAAGGATGCACAAAACAGCGTAGCGTAGCGTTATAACACCGAGGTGAGCCCTTGAGATAAAAATGACATCAAGAGAGTGGTGTGTCGCCATTGCTGTAAGCACATTTGTGCATTGCTAAACCGGTCTGCCCCTAGCTAGGCAAAGCTGCAGGATAGGGGTATGTCAACTTGTTCATAACTATGCTTAATGGAGAGTACACAATAAGGAAATGCTGCAGCAGTGAAATTGGAGTACAGATGGCTAATTAACACCTAGGAACCTACGATGAGCCATTGACAACAGCAAACAAGGCTGCAAGCAGCTACCTGCAGAACAGGGAAGGGGAGGGGATGTACTGCAAAGAAAACAGCAAAGTGTCAAAGCAGAACAAAGGCGATATGCAGTATATACACAGCACAATTCGCCATGACTGGGTAGAGAATGTACAAAACAAGAAAGACGGCAGGTGTATGCATGCCTGATAATGTGAGGGGATCCAGGTCTAAAAGTGATTTAAATGGAAAAAGAGTAATCAAGGCAATCAAGTAGATCTCCACAGTAAAGGCCCCACACTTGCAGTACTCATTGCAAAACCCATAATTAAGACACGCAGCAGCTGCAGTAGTTCATACACACCCACATACATTAGCGGCATCCATAGCACAATACTATAAAGTTTGAAAGGACCTCACACACGTGTGTATTCCCATAGACTCGGCACCAGTGGTGTATACAGATGGGGGACATTTATTATGTACATGTTAGGAGCTGCCATAGCTTTGATCCATCAGCATGTGTTGGAGACTGAAGGTGGTGTTGAGGATGATCCACATGACCACTGCAGGCATCAGAGGAGGAGGAGAGTGTTCAGACCCAGGCTAACCTACCAGGGGCAACATGATCTGGAAATAGTAGAGTGTTACAGGGTGGACAGGGACACCCTACAGCATCTTGTGGAGGTGTGCCGACCATGCCTCACAGCCAGAACAAACAGAGGGGAACCCATCCTAGTGGATACGAAGGTATGTGTAAGCCTGAGAATACTAGCTACAGGTACCTTTCAAAGACCAACTGGGGATATCATGGGGATCTCACAGGCATCAGCATCCAGGGTACTACACCAGTTCCTGGATGCCATGTTACCACATGCTAATGAGTACATATACTACCCCCAAACGCAGGAGGAGTTGGCCAGCAATATGCTTCTCTTCCGTCATGTGGCAGAATACCTGGAGGTACTGGGTGCAATAGACTGCACACACATACATATCAAGTCAACACCCAGTGAGCAGAGAAGGCGCTACATAAACCGCAGGGGATACCCCTCCATCAACTGCCAGGTGATGTGCAATGCACAGGGGATTATCATGGATGTGTGTGCTGGCAACACTCAAAGCTATCACAACTCCCACATCTGGCATGCCTCACAGCTGTATTGGTTATTTGCCAGGGGGGACATCCCAAATGGCCACCTGGTGGGGGATTCTGGCTATGCACTGGAACCATGGATGGTCTCTCCCATCAGAAATGCACACACACCCATGCAGGAATGCCATAATGAGGCACACACACAAACCAGAATCATCATAAAGTGTGTGTTTGGGATGCTTAAATCATGGTTCTGTTGCTTGGACATATCTGGTGGAGCCTTGCAGTACTCTTCAGGCGCATGTGCCCACATCTTCATAGTGTGTGCCATGTTACACAATATGGTCCTGTGGAAACAGCTGCAGCAGGGATAGAATGGTGAAGGCCCTCACAGCCCACCACCACTGCCAAGGGCCCCACAGGCACAGAGGTACTCAAACCATGAACACCCTGAGCCAGCCCCAGTAGGCAGACAGAGGTGTGCCTAGTATGCCCATGCCTTGGCAAATAGGGAATGTATAGCACACACACTGACAGTGTAGGCACCTAGGGACTGACACCTTTCTCCACCTGCACACACAGTAAAAATGGATGTCACACACACAAGACTACCTGTAAATTGTCATGTATAGGCAGTCTATGTGTGCATTCAGCATAGGCAGCCCTCAACTATTGCACACACAACAGCCAGTGGCACAAGGTAAGTCAACACCTGAACAGTAAACTAAGCTATCAGCATATGCAGATACTGTGTGTATAGATTCATAGGTAGGTACTGGGCCACCTGCCAGAGGCCATTCATAAACCCAGCCAAAATGTGTCAGCATTTGGCACCCATTTGTCATTGAGTCATTAACCGTCCCTCTGTGGAGCAGAGACAATGGCAGGATCCCTGGGGTGCATCTCCCGTTCACCATCCACCCTTCAAGGCTTCTCTTGCAAAGTGTTAGTGAGAACCTCTGTAAAATGCAGATAAGGATGTTGTTCCAAAGTATGGGTAGTGTCTGTGACAGGAAGCTGTTCCTCCAGCATCTTCCAGTTATTGTTGTGGCAAGGTCAGCTCACTACAGTGTGTGACTCACTGTGACATGGATTCCCATAGGTGGAGGATATCCATCAAGCCAGAGTTTGACATGACTGTGTTGGTCAATGGAGATCATCTCTGGGTAAAAGAGATGCCACTGAGTAAAGCAGGAGTGTATCCAGTCTGGCTTCATAGGCCATATGTTGGAGGCCAGTGTTCCCCTTGGTGAGGTACATTTGCGGACCCCCCCCCCAGCTGTTGGACATGTAGTCTGAGGTACATCCCACATGGATTATTATACCCTATGATAGGACTGATGAGTAAAGGGGCACTATAACCCCAGTATGTCTAGATGGGAATCCTTCAGTAGTCAGATGGCCTACATAGAAGGATGTCCTAACTATTGTGGAGTTATGATTGTCACAGGGGAGATCACTATCTACCTTAGTCCCAAGATACCCCATTACCTCATCTGTATTAAAGAGGCCGCCGCCCATGTGTTAATATGTGGGTGCCAATTCCACTATGGAATGACAATGCAGTTAGTGGCACTTGGCTGGAGGCCGTATCAGTGGCACCCTGAGACATTCTTTGTGAGGCCCCCTGAGGGATGTCCGTGTCAGCTGCACTATCAGTCATAGCTCCCAGTTTGCAGTCATTGCCAAACATGTTATGCCGTAGTCCACCTGTGTTTGCCTGCACATCTGAGATGTATATGCCAAACAGTAGGGCTCCTAGGACTGAGTACTGTGGGACACCAGTCGTGACTGTTCAAGAGTTGGACATGGAGACCGCTAGTTGTACCATGTGGGTTGTTTGTGTAAGCCTGTTGGCAACCTGACCTGTGATGTGTGGGTCAATGTACAGGCTGGTGTGTTTATCAATAATACCTGAGTGGGGCATGGTGTCAAAAGCCTTGGTGAGCTCCAGGTAGTATGTGTGAACCACCTCCCCTGTCATCTAACGTCTTGGTGACTGAATGTAAGATGTAAAACAGGTTCACTAGGCATGAACTGCAGTCAATCAAGCTGACCTGAGTTGGGTCACGTGTCCGATGGATACCAATGTCATTGTTAATGATTGCCATGAGAATGTGAACCATACCATTGCAGACCAGGCAAGTCAGGCTTATGGGGTGGTAGTTACCCTGATCAGTTGTGATTTCCCCATGATGGAGTGGAATAACCGTTGCCATGCACCATTGTATGGGTATGTAGCCTGTGGAGAGGCTGAGGTAGGAATGCATAATTAGGTGGGGGGCAGGTTGTCATGTACAGTTTGTAAGATGCAGTCTGGGTCAACATCTGCCTCCACTGATATTGTATTCTGCTGTTAGAGAGGGCCATTTCCACCTGTGTGTCTCTGATGGTTGGGATGCTGTACTTTACGGGTTGTGTGATGGGCTCTTAAGGGGGTTAAGTATGCATTGCATGTATCTGCAAGGATATTGGTGATATCAGTAGGGTCAGCATATTTTGGGCTATATTTCACTGGCACAGTGCAAATCTGTGTGTCACCACGTAGATCCTTGACATAGCCAAGGAAGGCTTTGTGGTTATCTTTCAAATCCATGCGTATTCTCCTGCTGATGTTAGCCTCGGATGATGTCATAAGGGACCTACGTATCATACTAATAGTAGTCACCGATGTCAGCCCTTTGTGGCATTTTCTGTGTGTCTGGAACACTGTCCTATGTCTGTAGTATAGCCTGTTTATTGCAGAGGTCCACCAGACCGGTGTCCTTATGTAGAAGGAGTGAGTCTTGGTTTACCAATGATGGCATGGTCCATACATCTGTGTAGGTGCCTATAGACTGCTTTTTAAATATGTCTGTATCTGGAGCAGTGCTTCCCCTTAGTGTGGGGGATGTGAAACCCCCGCCCCTGACACTAGCAGTGTAAATGTAGCTGAAGGAAAGGTATACACTGTGGTATCCATGGGTGGGGGAGATGCTAGGGTGTGGAAACAGTGAATAGTTCATGGTCAGATCTAACCAGTGACCGGTAAACCTCCACTGTGGTGCACCTGTTGCCCATGTTGGTGATGACCACATCTAGTAGCTTCAACCCCACGTTAGGGAGGTTACCATCTGATACAAGGCATATGAGATGATACATTCCAGGAAGCACTGGTCCCGGAAGTGAGTACCAGAGTACATGTCCCAGTTAATGGTATGGTAGTTGACATCAACCAATGCCAGGGTATGTGTTAGGACTGTTGTGTTCTTCACTGTCTCCAGGTAGGTGGAGTGTAGGTCCTGGGTCATGAAGGGTGATCCGTAGCAGGCCACATTCAACATTGTTGTTGTGGCTGATGTTAGCTGCACATGGATGATCACAGAGGTATCATGCTGCCCCACTAACCTGGAGGTGTAGGTATCCCTGATGAATATGGATACTGCCCCTCCATGTCTGTCAGTCCATGTTCCGTGACTGAAATGTGTGGCATGGGTTGTAGTCTGGTAGTGCTGGTGTGTTATCAGGATCCTTAAGACAGATTGCAGTTAATGCACAGATGCTGATGTTGTCCATCCTGAGGAGTGCTGTGAGTGCATGCATATTGTGATCACAACCCCTGGTGTTGAGTAACATAAACCACATTGAATCTGCTATTGTGCTGTTTACAGAGCTATTATTCACCATCGAGACTCTCCTAAATAAGGCACCATGGGGACGCCAATAGCCTTGGCCAGTATTCCAAAGTGTAAGGCAGACACATAGGCCGGTATGGTATCATTGCATGCATGTTCCCCATCTGTGCTTGATTGTCATCTCCCCTGTAGGTAACCTAGTGGTAAGCAATAGAAAGCCTTAACCTTATACAAGTCTTCTAGCTTCCAAGACAGGCATTTGGAGTGACTAAGTATCAGTGTTCTGTATGTTCGTGCTGTACTCAACTGTTTCTTGACTACATGGTGAGTTCACACTGTATATCGTGATCTGAAGGTCTGTTTATTCGCATATTATGGTTGTGATGGCCTGCATGTTAGAGGCACACAGATAGCATACTATCTATCTGCCCAAGGGCAATTAGAAGCATAGCAACAGTGTGTTGGCCTTCCCTGCACCATTGATGAAGTAACTGAGCCTCTGTCAAACATAGCCAATGAGGCAATTCCATGCAGAGTTGCAGGAAGCTGTGGAAGACTGGGGTTGTGGAGGGTGATAGGGGCACTTAATGATCTAAAGGGGCATGTTAATGTGGCAATTCAACACCATTCAGTTCTCCCAACAGGTTTTGCAGTTATCAAACTGGACAGGCTCCTCCACCCCCTGGCTGTATGGTTCTGGGACACATGATCCCAGGGGTGTATAATCTGTTACCCATTCACACAATAAGGTTTCCCTTGAAGTGTGTCAGTGAGGGGCTATGCCTAATGTAGTTAGGAATGTAATGTATTGTCTCACAGTACATTTATTATATGTTGTTATGTCATGTGTATGTGAAGCTCAGTGAGTTAGAAGGCTACCGCCCTTTGCTTAGCCTAGCTTGCACATAGAAAGCATCTAAATAGGAAATAGTCAGAAGCAACGTTAATGACAACAGTGTAAGGGATACAGCATCTTTATAGTATCTGTGCATTGGGGGTTACAATCCCAACAAAGGCAGGGATGTTTATCATGTGCAAAAGTAAACCTTAACCACAGATTGCAGATATAGGTAGTAATGGTCTGTATAATAAACATTCGACTCACCCATAAACCCATGTGTGCAGGAGAGTACAGTCAACAGAGAATGCAATGTCATGACAGCACATAGTGAGATATGATGTCACTGACAGGTATACATCTGGAGTAGTTAGCAGATGTGGCCATGTTTGTGCATACAGGTTATACGTCACAACGTTTGTTTATCTGTGTTTAACCGCTGCTATAATGTCACACAAACAGTGTTAAACATGCTTACAACTGGGTAAATGAGCCTTTCTCTGCAGTAAAAACATTCATAAAGCATCCCAGGTGTTGAACCCTGGACCATGAGCACTATAGGCATGGGACGTACCACTAAGCCATCAGAGGTGTACACGCCTTAAATGCTCTTGAGACTACACCTTATACCATATGCATTTCACTGTAATGATCATAAATGGGACAGTGGCCTTGTGAAAATATATACAGTACATTATAATATACTGTAGTTTGTGAACCAACACATTCCAGTCTACAGATGTATTAATGTTACAAATTAATACAATATATACATATATATATATATATATATATATATATATATATATATATATATATATATGTCAATGATGTCTGCCTATAGATATAGATATATATATTTATCTATACATATATATATATATATATATATATATATATATATATATATATATATACATATATATATATATATATATATATATATATATATATTTGTGTGTGTGTGTGTGTGTGTGTGATCCATACAGATTCCCAAATACATTTTTCACCGAATGATTATCAGTGGGGCATATTTACGCTAAAGTGCTTTTCACCGAAAAAGCACTTTTGCATAAGCATTCCTGTTCTGGAGATCGTACTATGGTGCGGGTAAGGGAAAATCCCCTTTTCCCTACTGTAGTGCAATCTCGGAGTGAGAATATTAAAGTAGGTGGGGTGTCACATGGGGGGTGCAGGGGGTCTTGCCCCCCTGCATAAACGTAGATTTTATTTTGTTTTTAACACACTTTAACGAAAGCGCTTTTCAGTGAAAAGCACTTTTGTCAAAGTGTGTTTGGTGATAATGGATTTGGCCTTTTGCACTTCTGTGCAAAAGTCCTAGATGTATGTATATATATATATATATATATATATATATATATATATATATATATATATATATATATATATATATATATATATATATATATATATATAGATATATATATAGATAGATATATATAAATATATATTGCACAGTTACAGCAATAGCCATAAATATAAGCATCTATGAACACACTTCGTGACACAGAACCACTCCAAAGTAATTGGAGTGTACACACAACACATGCAGCTCTGGTATCATAACAATTAATATTAACCTAAGTCACCTGAGAAGGGGTGGTTGTTGTGTATGTGAAGATTGGGGTGGGGAGGAATAATGGGTAATGCAATCATGCCTCAAGGAAGGCATGGGTCAAATGTCCAATAAGTGAACTGGAGGGGCATACATGGAGTATGGGGACAATATAAAAAGGACACAAAGCAAGAACCATATCTCATTCATAATACACCCAGTCATGTCACATTGCAACACCTACTTTCACAATCATATGAACATTAACATGTATCAGACAAATGTACATTAACTGATTGTCACATATGTTGTCAGTAGTGAGGATTGTCTGTAGTACAATGTATATTCTCAACACCATTGCCTGACGTACAAAGCCATGTGAAACCCAGAATTAATGGACATGCTCAACCTCAAAAAGTCCAAGTCCCTTAGAGCTACACGCTCCAGGGACTTAAACCTCAGCACAAAAATAAATAGGACATGCTGGAGGGACAGATTCATTTCCCAGCGGCTCCCCTCACTCTGGAATAGAATCCCAATTCATGTTAGACATAGCCCCTCGCTGACCCTATTCAAGCGAAATCTGGACGCGTGGATGGGAAATCGCAAATTCACCCCTGGGATCTCTTCTGTGTCCCTGCTAGACAGAGGCACAGTAAACTAATCTTAAAAGGGTACCTTCTGTGACCTACTTTACAGAGGCAGAGTAGGCTAATCTAATAGGGAGGCGGAAACTAAATACATTCTGGCTAGGCTTATAAATGCCCTAGGGCAGATAGCCTAGTATCTACCTATGAACCTATGAACCTATAACATTTGTGCATATCTCAGATGCTGTAATGGTAAGGTCAGTGAGTGTGGTGTTGAGTGTCCCAGGTTCAAGGGCTGATAGGTTATTTTAAGGGCCAGAATATGGGCTTTTGGATGCAGGTGGATTAAAGCACTCTTAAGCGGTTGTAAGCGGGTTTCCACGTAATTGCGTAACGGTAAGCGGCGCTGCTACACGGTAAATGGAGAAGAGCTTCACACTTCCAACCTTTGCTTAACGTTGTGCAGACCACAGGCAAACCTGCTCACAACAACGTAAATGTGCTTTATTCACACTTTCACTACCAGTGCCTACTTTGAGAGGTAAAATAATAACACCTTCCAGGAGTAGAACCCAAGCCCATGTATGCCATCCTCCAATTAACCTAACACTAAGCTACCTGGGATGTACCTATCCCAGATGTGTATGCAGACAGGTTAAAACACAAAAGGGAGAAATGTGTTGAAACAGGATAACCCGCCATGTACCCAATTATAGGCGTATGCTCATATATATATATATATATATATATATATATATATATATATATATATATATATATATATATATATATATATATATATATATATATATATGTATATATATATATATATATATATAGATATATATATATATATATATATATATATATATATATATATATATATATATATATATATATATATATATATATATATATATATATATATATATATATATATATATATATATATATATATATATATATATATATATATATATACACAGAGACAGATACATAGAGACATGTCGATATATACAGGTCTGCATATATATGTAGATTTATAGATAGGTTAGAAACATCTACACATCTTTGGAGATATAGATAAACATATGCAATAATGTATATATCTATATATATATATATATATATATATATATATATATATATATATATATATATATATATATACACACACACACACACACACACACACACACACACACACACACACACATATATATATATATATATATATATATATATATATACATACACATAAATACATGTCTGGAGACAGCATCTGAAGTGGTTGCATCTGAGTATAAAATGGACCATAGCAATTACACAGTCGGACCCCCCCCCCCCAAACAATATGAACATAACATAGGAAGAGTATTTGCCAATACGCTATTACAAATATGTTCTATGGACACAGTCACCAACATAACTGCATTGACTGCAAATATCCATGTCAGAATTACACAGAACAGCTTTCATTTTTAAATCTTTATTACATTCTGATGTATTGCCCAAAGGATTCAAGGACTAACAGTACCTGCATGCTATACAGGAAGCATTTAATAGTGCCTTAATAAATCAGCCTGCAATTACCATAGTGTTAGTCTACTAAGGGATAGGTGTTCACATAGGGAAAGAACACCCACACATATACACATTGTATAAAAGGGGTTCCTACACACCTGCATGTGCTATATACACCCACCAACATCTACCCCACAACCAAAATAATTACATCAATACATACTGTCATACCATAACCAATTATGCAACTGCTGTACAACATCTGCTGAGACCTTAACATACCTGGACACAGACACACTAACATGGCCATATGTGAAACAGGTGTCATTATACACTTGAGCAGCTGCTGTTGTAACAGGGTTTGTATGAATGAATCCCGTTTCACATTGTTGAAAGGTCCGTACACCAGGAAGTTTTACCGAGTACTGATTATAAGTACAGTATGATACACTGTAACACCAAACTAAATATGTCTGGTAAGCACACTGTAAACCCTCTAACATTATATGCATAGCTGTGCAGCCTTGAGCTAGTCAAACAACCTGGCCAGACTGACACATATGCAGAAGTATTAGGTACAGACAAACCCTGCACAAGTAGCAATGTTCAGAAATATAACAACAGTACTCACATTTAGACCAACTCCTCCAGGCATTACACACAATATATTACTGTTCGTCTCAATACAGCTGTTGCAATGGATTCCAAAAAGACCTCCATGCTCTCTACATCACAAGTAAGGTAAAGGGACAACACCCAAGTGGAGTACTCAATTATACTCCACTGTAGCCATGGTATTGGCTAAGGCAGTAGCAGCGCAGCTGATGTGCATGTAATTAACTACTTAGGAACACCAATTGGCCATTGGGATAGCACATGTTACTGATAAGTAACTATAAAAGGTTGCCTTGCCACACATTCAAACCATCTGTATCTACCTGTAGGACAGAAAAAAAAACAGAAATAAGAAATGAAAACGAGAAGTAAACTACTTAACAACACCTTCGATTAATAAGACGGTATGTATAACATGTAGTATGTTTGTGTATGTAGTATCTGTACTGTAAGAGTTACAGTGTAATTAATGCATATAGTGAAGATAGCTAACTTGTAGCGATGTATTGTTGAGCAGTAGTAATGCTTGTAGTATTCTATGTGTGTACTGCTGTAGGTCACATGGCACACTCCAAATACACCACAAGGGATGCTATGGGCTTGGAACCCGCCATTTTGCTTTCAGCCGCTGTCAGTGTCAGGAGTGGTCCAACAAGTATGTGCTATAACAGGGGATAGTATATGTTGTTATATTGTAACAGTCGACATATGTATGGGTGTATAAGTAAGATGAACATGTGAAAGGTGGCCTTACCATGCAAATAGGGCGTTCATTGTGGGATATTGTGCCAATAACTGTGTAATGTACAGGTGTCTAGGCAGATCTGTATTCTATTCCACATAGCAGTTCTGATATGTTATGCAAACAGTAGTTATATCTATTGGCAATTACAATACTCAAGTGACAGGATACATAGCATTAGTAATCATCTGACAGGTTAGCAGCATGATAGCAAAGATAATTGGAAGAGCCAGGTAACTATCCATGCACATAACACATGTAATATCCACCTTGCTACTATCGTTTGCAAGCAATAACAGCTCTGCATGTGTGCATGTTATGCAAATGTGTAATGACCCTTGTTAAAGGGCTGGGCCAGATGACTATGTGCACACCTAGATAGGGTGGATATTGAGAGTTCAGACACACTGGTTGAACTGCCAGGTTTGTGTAGAACAACCTAACAGCCACCTGCACATACTGTATGTAGGGTAGTGCACAGTACTGGTAATGAAACAGGTTTCACATCATCTTTAACTCCAGTGTAACATCTGCAGTAGGAGTGTAAGATGTAAAAGACAGCTGCCCATGTGTAATAGCCAGATCATAGGTGATGGCTCACATTATCTGATTATATCCTGATCATATTGATAGTGGCATCAGAGCCTATTGATAAATGACTCTATTTGGGGAGTGGGTGTCTGTGCCCAACATGGTCCTGGTGGATATGTGAGTATATACCCAGAGAAGGAAACAGACCTGTAGACACATGCATCATCTGTAATCAACTAACAGGATGTGATGTGCTCCTCAGAGGAGGTTCGCTGTCAAGGGTAGCTACACTGTTTCCGTAATAGCCAGTGTTGTCATGTCCATAACACAAATAATTACATGTGAGCATCACTGTCTATAACATCTTCATAGGCAATATGTAAACTAAAGACAGTACTTGGTACTTGTAGTACTGACTGCTTATACAGGCATGTCCACTAGTTAGCTACTGGTGTCTCTTAATGTGAGCTTTGAGTATGTGGCCATCCTGGGGGAATGTAATCTCTATGCCATGTGTACTGCCAGACCCACTTAACACCATGCCCCACACATTGTCTGGGATGCAGCTACAGGGGTAAGCTGGATGGCAGCCCAGTTTACAGCCATGACTGGACTAGACAGTCATGAGGTGTAGGTTAACACATGCAGCTCATCAACACAACCAACACATACCCTTACCAGAACACAGTAAGGACACACACACACACTACCGGTAATCACACACAGACACATCTAAGTATATGTCCGAACAAGTGATCCCCCAAGCAGGGAGAGACAGACACTGATATACACAAACTGTATGACATAGTATTCATAATTGTGCCACACCTCTGAACACGTGACTGGAAACATGCCCAACAGTACTCATTTGTGAGTGCAAACCCTAGCACTATGTTACTCACCGACCAATACGAGGGCATACATACTGTCAGCTGCCTGTCTGACATGATTAGCCACATACTCATACACTCAGACCACCTATTGATATATACACATGGCTCTGGCATATTCCATGTCATTGTGCAGGACCTGTGATGCAGTAGCCTGGACAGCATGGAAACACATGTAGGAACTGTCAGGTCTTGTAGGCCATGCAGATATGTCCCAAGGCCTGGGTAGCATTCCACCACTGGCCAGAATGATACTGCAGTACAGGGACAAATGGATTGTATTCCACAATTGTGTAGTGTTGTGGTGCATGTCGCAGGGTATCCAGTATCTGTCATCCTGGGATAATATGGTTGACAGACCATGATGCTTTGCCAGACATGGCCTGCACCTGTCACCCCTGCAAATCTGGATACAGCCTAGGGCTCATGCTTCCCCTATAGTGCCTTCATCATGCACGGTTCAGGTGAGGGCCCACTGCTGTTAGCAGGGACAGCCAAGCAATACACTGCGGGTCCCGCTACATAATGACATATGTCAGAAACATTATACGGACACACATATGTCAATCCCTAACATGGAGAACATAACTGTGCAGTGGCTGAGACATGTTTCAACACTTCGGAGAGCACACCTGCATGACCATGTAATAACACATACCTCACATTTTGCCCATTATCCTTTATTGGAACACACGGGCCACAGGTGTGTCCATATTCCTGAAGGGTATGTACACCCACCCATGCTAATTGCACTTGCATAACATCAGACGCATTATGCTGAGCAACTACCTTTGTGCCGCAGTGGAATTCAAAAAGCACCTTGAGGCACATCACCCACCAGGTCGCGGACTTCCCAACTGCCATAGTGTGCTGCAATGGGGAAGAATAGGTCTGAGACAGAACCATACTATGGGCTACTCTCAGCTATTCCACTAAGAACTGTGAAGACTCCTTATGCACCAACACCTGCGCTCAGTGCATGTTGGATTCCATTGACCCCACTGACCTGTTGCAGTGCAAGTGTTTACCTTCTCCTCTTGACTGTCTAGTCCAGTCTTAGGTAAACTGAGCTTTGCTTCCAGTTTGGCTATATAAGTGCATCTCTCATAGGTTGTAGTGTTGGGTGGTAGGAGGAGAGTGTTGTCTGTGTACATGAGGCAATTGCTGCATTGCACCAATATGCCCAGATTCATCAGGTAGACAGGAGAAAACACCAGGAGCTGACCCTTAGACATGCCTGGATAGGTGCTTATTTGTTAAGTACTAGAAACTGTTTTCCTCTAGACAATGAGGAAAGTTGAGTGCTGTAGTAATTTGTAGCTTATTTAGTGCTTACAACAAGTTCTGAACAAGTGCTAAGCTCAAAGAAACAGACGAGTGCTGAAACTAAAAAACTGGCTAGTTCTAAGAAACAAAATTAAACTAGAAGGCTTCCCTCCAACACAGAAAGGCTTGGGGGCTTAGAAGCCCACATGTAGTCCTGGACACAGCAAATCTGTATCCAGACTAGATTACCCACAGGAAAGGCAGGAAACAAGCTTAGAAATAGCCTTTTCCCCCAGATCAGTGGTGGCTCCCCCTTTGTGGAGTGGGATAACTGTTGCTGTGCGCCATTCAGTGGGCACAAAGCCTGATGTGAGGCTATTATTGAACATGGTGCTTAAGTGGGGAGCCAGTTAATTCTGAAGTTCATGTACAACACAGCCTGGGATGTCGTCTGGTCCCATGGATGCTGTGTTTTTGGCTTTAGAGAGTGCAGCTTTAACCTGCGTAGTTGTGATTACAGGGACTCTGCATTCTCCCTGTATAGATACGGGCCCTTGAAGGGGTGAGGGGGGTAAAGTTAGCACTGAATCTATCTGCCAGGATGTTGGCAATATCAGTTGGCTCTGTAATTTTCATGCCTTTGTGCTGCAACTCAGAGCAGATCTGGGTGTTGCCATCGAGAATCTTGACATAGCTATAGAATGCTTTGTGGTTGTCCTTAGAATTAGTGGTGATTTTGTTTTTGTAGCTAGCTTTGGAGGTTCTTATAAGGGATCTCAGCTTCTTACTGAGGCTGACCAGGGTGCTCCTCCACTCATGGGATTCTACTCTCTTTTGCAACAGTTTCTTCCTTCTGTTGTACAGTTTTTGTATGGCACGGGACCACCAGACTGGCTTCCTTTTTTGGAGGATAGCATCTTGGTTCTGTTTGGGCTAGCACGATCCATGCACTTGTGTAAGTGCTTATAGAGTGCATTTGTGTAGGATTCAGAAGTTGTAACTGTATTGTTTATCTGCATTAGTGTCATGAAGTTCACCACTTTTGTCTTAAGAAGCATCTTAGCAAAACCAAATCTACTCGAGCTACACGCTCTAGGGATATAAACCTCAGCACAACAATGAATAGAACATGCTGGAGGGATAGATTCCCTTCACAAAGACTTCCCTTGCTATGGAACAAGGTCCCAATCTACATAAGACAGAGCCCCTCACTATCACTCTTCAAGAAGAACCTTGACGAGTGGATGGGTAACAGAAAGTTCACACCAGGGATCATACCAACAGCTCTACTAGTTAGGGGCCAAGGGTACTAGCTGC
Organism: Protopterus annectens; assembly: GCF_019279795.1. Lineage (NCBI taxonomy): Eukaryota > Metazoa > Chordata > Ceratodontiformes > Protopteridae > Protopterus > Protopterus annectens. Next base: position 1,507,969,005 of record NC_056744.1, read on the forward strand.
TAGGTCAAGGGCCTAGGGAACTAACCAAAGGGGCGGTGAATACTGCACAACGTGGCTGGGCTAATATATGCCCTCAGGCAGATAGCCCAGTACCTACCTATGAACCTATGAACCTATAAGAATGAAGTTGGCTTTGAAGAAATTCTTTACCATGTTTTCCTTAATGGGGGGTGGGGGTGGAATGTGGATGTCAAGGGTGATTAGCTTATGGATGAATCAGACCAATGAGGAGATGACTTCAAGTGTGGAACACCGGTCACTCATGTTGGTAATGAATAGGTGTAGGATATTGTTGCCCCTGGTGAGGGGTGTGGATAAGGTGATCCAGGGCATTGGAGTTTATGAATTCCAGAAAACGTTGAGCTAAGGAGTTGGTACATGAGGAGTTTTCCCAGTTAATGGTGGGGTAGTTGAAGTCACCCATTATTAGGGTGTTTGTTTGAACCCTAATAACTTCCAGTACATCAAGAAAAGAGGAGTGGGAATCCTGGGGCATGGTGGGTGATCTGTAGCAAGCTACAATTTTGATTGCAGTTTTGTCCAGAGTTAGTTGCACTTGGATAACCTCAGATGCATTATGCTGAGCAACTAGCCTGGCGGTGTGGATATCTTTAATGAATATGGACACACCTCCGCCTTTAGTGTTTTGGTCCAGGTTACATGGCTGAAATGTGTGGTATGAGTTATAGCCTGGTAGTGCAGGGGTGCTCTCTGGAGCCTTGAACCAGGTCTCAGTCACTGTACAAAAATCGATGTTCTCTATTTTAAGGAGTGCCTCGAGTGAGTGCATTTTGAGAGTGAGACTTCTAGTTTTGAGTAGCATTACCCTCAGTTATTGCTTGCCTGTTCCTGTTACGGTGGTGAATTTGTTATTTGAACCTTGCTTAAAAAAGGCACTATAGGGGCAGCAAGAGCCTTAGCCAGTATCTGGAATCCCAGGGATGACAGGTGAAGGCCATCTGTGGCAGAGCATCCTGGTCTGTTGACCATGTCATCCCAAGCAGACAGATACTGGATCCCCTTAGAATGACACCAGAAGCTTAGCCAATTGTTGAAGTCAATCATTTTGTCCTTGTACTGTGGTATCATTCAGGGTGATGGCAGAATGCTACTCAGGGCTAGGGCCATACCTGCCTGAGCTATAAAATTTGAGAGCTCTTCCATGTCTCTTTTCATGTAGTCCAGGGAGGTACATCTCAGGTCATTCACACCAACATGGAAAATGACAGAGTCATATTTGTACTTGTTGTGGAGTGACCTGAGTGCGTGGGTTATGTGGCGGATCCTGGCACCTGACAGGCAATTGACAGTAACTGTCTCCTTGTTCATCCTGGTGAGTGGGACATCAGTGTGCCTGACTATAGAGTCATCTATGACTATTGTGTTGTGTACGTTGTTTTGCCTTATTGGCTCTGGTTGAGTGGCAGACTGAGTCTGTGGGCTATGTGTCATTTGGGTTGTATTGGGGGATGGAGGTTGCTTGTGTTTCTGCTTTGGAGGTCTCTGCTGCTTAGACAGGTTATTATTGAAAGCCTCCATTAATGTCTTTGTGTTACTATGTGTTGATTTTGGTTGTGTAGATTTAGTGAGACTATGTGATGAGTGTGGTGTGGTGCAAATGTTTACCTTCCCATCATGACTGTCAAGTTCAGTCTTGGTTGGAGAGAGCTTTACCTCCAGTCTGGCTAGATAAGTGCATCTCTCACAGGTTGTAGTGTTGGGTGTTAGGAGGAGAAGGTTGTCTGTGTACATGAGGCAATTACTACATTGCCTCAAGATGGCCAGATTCATCAGATAGACAGGAGAGAACACTGGGAGCTGACCCTTGGAAATGCCTGAATACAACACTATTTTACTCTAGATAAAAAAGTG
>NC_056744.1:1507994389-1508189389 GCF_019279795.1 Protopterus annectens
ATGCCTTCTTGTCTCAACAATGCATAGTAACAAATTGCTCACACCCATCTCCTCTCCACCCTCCTTTATGCCTCCCCAATACTGTCGTTCCTCAATAAGCGGGAACTCAATAAACTATCTGCTGCCTATAATCACATAGCCGGATTTATAACAGGAACACCGTATCGTACTCACCACTGCCTCAACCTAAATACCCTCGGCTGGCTAGAACTCCCCAACCTTCTCAAACTCAACCAACTTACTGAAGCTTTTAAAATAATCAACCATCCGGACAGAACCCCCTCTCTGAGCAATATCCTGACCTCCTACTCAAACCTAAAATCACTCAGGTCAGCTAATAGTGTTCAGGTACAAACCATTAAAGCTAATAACTCTGGAGGTGATGCTCTCTATGCCAATCCCATTGGAAAGCTATGGAATTCCCTACCCAACAGCCTAAGACTAATGACCTCGATCAATCAATTCAGAAATCACCTCAAAATATTTCTTAAGTCTCATTGGTCATGCCCATGTACTAAACCAGACTAGCCGCTGTAGTATACACCCTATCCCAGAGATCTCAACCTTCCCCCACGGCTTCAACTTGTCGCCAACCTTAGTCTTATCTATATAATATTCTGATTGTTATTTTACAAATATGTTATACCAATGTCTTTTCCTGTGATATGTATGTTATACTACTCTATACCACTTGTAAATGTATCCTGTATTCTCTTATCTGTGGAGCTTTTCTCCCCGGGCCTCTACTGAAAATGGACATGTATCCAGCTAGACTAGCCCGGTCAACAAATGTAAAATAAATAAATAAAATAATAAATATATATATATATATACATATATCTATATTACATCTGTAAATACTTATATACATTTCCTATGCTGGGTGCTGCTTACACCCAAGCAAGTGCACTCACATATGCTTACTGTGTGTTATATATGTTTACTGCTACTTATTTGTGCTTACTTGTGCCTTATTCATTATGACCGTACCACTTTGATTGAAAGGATCTGGTTAAAATCCCCATGCGATACTCAAGTTCACTTTTACATGTAATGTTGATTTTACAGCAGAACGACATTCATTCCACATGGAAAATTATATGTGCTATAGTCGAACTTGAACCGTGAATACCTGTTCATTAGGTGGATGCTCTAACCACTACACTATTGGTGTTCTGCTTCATTTATATGTATACCCATGGTTCATAAGTTACCCGAACACATGCCTCAACACTTCACTAACACAGCAGGCATCCATTCTCCTGTTGGGAAAACCGCACCACTACCCATGCGCCATTCCCTACTGCTCTGGACCTGTCCCGCATGTTGACTCACTCCAAGTATATTCAGACTTTCCAAGTCTACAGTCCTGGCACATACGTTCATATGATGGTCAGGGTGTTCATATGGTCATCTGGGTTTAGACTCGTCCGACTGGGGACTGGGACTGCCCTGTACCTGTTTGAAAGTCAGACTTAGCATGTGGACAAAGTTACTCCCACCTGTGGTTAGAGACACAGGGGGTTTGCCCACCTCTGGCCAGCTTGATATGTCAGCACTACATAATATGGCTGGTCCACTGCTGTTTTACTTCACATTCATTATGAATGCTTTCTTGTGCCCATGTTCATTCTGTAGATATATATATATATATATATATATATATATATATATATATATATATGTATAATATCTTTACGTACACATGCATATACATCTACATGATTAATTACTTTGATCATACTGTTGAATGACTCTGCTGTCTGCTATGTTTGTGATAACATCAGAGTTAGGTATAACTGCCGTGGCTTAGTGGTAAATCACGTTGGTTGTAGTGTGTAGGGTCCTGGTGTCAAGCCTGGCTGAGGCGGTTTATTGTGTTACTGGGCAGAACAAGGGCCGTTGGACAAAGGGTGAGTACAACACTTTTCAGCAGCGGTTTTCCATTTCGCCATGTTTAACTGCCATTTCCCATCATGCAAACACCTTCTGCATTCTTACTGTGATACGTCACCACAGTTAACATTTCAATGGTATTATATCGTTATACAGCATAAAATTAGCAGGATATGCTTGTATACGGATTATGCATCATAAATGGTGTGTGCTGCAGTTGAACTGGCAACGTCTGCTCAATAGGCAGATGCTCTAACCACTACACTATTGCTGTGCTGCTTCATTTGCATGTATACCCATGGTTCATAGTTACCAGAACAAATGCAGCAAAATATCACTAACACAGCAGTCATCAATTCTCTGGTCGGAAATAAACCACACCACTACACACACACCACTCCCTACTGCTCTAGACACATACTGTATGTTGGCTCACTCCAAGTATATTCAGACATCCCAAGCTTAAAGTCCTGGGACTTATGTTTATATAATAGTCAGGGTGTTAAATTAATCTTCTGGTTTTTGGCTCTTCTGAATGGAGACTGGGACTGCGCTGTACCTGTTTGAAAGTCAGACTTAGCACGTGGACAAAGTTAGTTCCACTGTTAGCATCCTACCTCTGGTTGGAGATGCAGGAGGTTTGCTCACCTCTGGCCAGCTTGATATGACAGCACTAAATAATACAAGGGGTTCTGTTGCTGTTTCCCTTCACATTCGTTATGACTGCTTTATTGTGACCATGTTCATTCTTCATATATATATATATATATATATATATATATATATATATATATATATATATATTTATCTGTACATACACATTCATATACACTTACATGGTTATTTAGATTCCCATACAGTTGAATGACCGCCACTTACAGTCGCGCATACTTGCTTATGCCTGCTCAAAAGTGTCTTAATCACCCTATATCCGACTGCCATTATTCTGGGCATCATATAAAATTAGCAGCCCTTGCATGGCTTGGACCCAGGAACAGAAACACCATAGTCACTGGTTTGACCACTAAACCATCCATGATACATTCTGTACGGATGGTAGTTAGGCTATATGACTTTATTACAGGCATTCCACACTACTGGCAACAAATGTGACAGTTGGTTGGTGTACATATGTATAGTATATGTCAATGTTCATATGTTTCTGAGAGGCATATGTATACATTTGCAAGTATACATATTTATGAATAGGACACATACATGACAACTACATATATGCATGTATGTGTGATGTGTAGCTATGCGAATATAAGTATGTACATTTATAGATATATGACTACATATCAGGAGTTATACATGGCCATGTATATGAACACCCATATCCGGGAGGGACCTGTACTGTTTGTATACAGGGGTTGTGTGCATCATTATGACGAGGAACTTGGACAGGGTATACAATTTGTGGACGTGTACTATTTGAAGATGGCTATGTGGAAGTTTCTTGGAAACATGTGAAAGGTATATATTCCCGATAATGCATGTGGGGAGACGTGCTTCACTGTCAGGTGTTTAATCCCAGGTCATAGGTTCTGCAGGACCAGGTGGAGGCTGAGCAGGGTTGTGGGCAAGTACTGCTAATCTGACTTGTGCCTGGATGCCAATGGGGGTGGACATCGTGTTGTGCCACCAAGTCTATTCTTGAGAACAGAAACTTATGCCATGAGGGATGTCCAAAAATTGTGGACAATGAACCCCACTTATTCTGGCTGTTTGAAAATGAGGGAGAGTTATGCATGCATGGGATACCTAGTTTGCAAGCCTGAGACTGCCTAGGGTGAGACTGCCTACTTGATGTGAGTAGGGGGCACTATGTGCAGATATGGCTGGCCCAAGCTAGCAGGCTGAGTATGGGTGGTTTTGGTGGATATTCAGCAAAGGAGGGGGGTAGTGTGCTGTGGAGGGGATGATGGATATTCAATTATGTATCCAGGTGTGTTGGGGTTGGATGGCTCAGTTCAGGCCAGGCCATTATGTGGGTGTGAGCCGGTACTGTTTCTGTACATGTGTATCGCACATTTTAATGTTCATATGTTTGTGTGATTGTGTTCTGCAGTATGGCCTGTCAGGGTGTATTGGGGATGTGAATGTATGTTCTTTGATTTCCTTTCTGATTCACCCACTGCTCCCTTGTACACCTCCAGTTCACCTAATGTACATCTAACCCAGTCTCCCCTTGGCAAATTATTACATTACCCGTCATCCCCCCAAATTCTGCAAACACACCATCCATCCCTTCTCTGGTTGCTGGCCCATGGCACAGACAGCAGTACACATTGCGTACTCTACATATCTCTGGTACCAATATGGTTGTGAGAACAACCCTAGCACATTTGGTCTTCCACATACTGTACTTCATGCACATAGGTACACCCAAATACTTATCTTTCATGACATGGTAGGTAGAGTTGGGTAATATCCATTCATCTTTGGGCCGTCCAGACAAGGACGACTCGGACTGTGAATGGGCAGATATTGAGTGAATGCTCTGACCATTGGTAGGGTTGCCACCTTTTCAAATGGCCAAAGTGGGACATTTTCGGGACACACATCAGATTTTACAGGCCGACACATACCCACGATCAGTACAAAGGATAGAACTTAACTTTTTTGCCTAAATAAAAGCTTATTCTTGTAGCATTTTAGTTGCTTATTCTGTTTCTTGTAACATTTAGGTATTGTAGATACAGAATAACTGTTTTATGCAACTATTACATAAAATATGGGACATAATTATGTCCTACAATCTCAGGACATTTGCCATTTTTAATATTTTTTGTCAGGACACGACTGTCCAAAGAGGCACTGTCCCTCACAAAGTGGGACAGGTGGTAATCCTAAATTGGGCTAGGCTTAGTAAAGGACAGGGGCTTGCAAACATGCTGCGTTTTGCTTCCACTTGGTATAAAATTCAACACCACAATGAAATACGGACATGGGGTTTTAAATGTCATTGTTTGAGGGATGGGGGCTCAACATTCAGCTACGTGCTTTTGTGTTTACTCCTGTGATTTTATTTTGGTGTTCACAGAACTCTCTTGTATGCTTTGCATACATTTCAGTATCCACGGACACTGACAGGTGTGATTACTACTACAGGTAGGCTGTACTAGTCAGCATTTTAGGTTGCGCGACTGTAGCCGATACGTTAATGCCTCCGTGCAGCACTTAAACACACACCCTGCACTCACGCACATTTCCTGTGCACGTGGACGGTGCGGCAGAGTGCCTTCATTAATATGCATATGGTGCTTCTGCGCCATCTCTACACTGCACGGTTGATGCAAGGCTAACACCATCCTTGTGCCAAGCTTCATGAATCCTGGGGCTAGTAGTAGCGTGTTTTGCCTATTGGTGATTTCATAATTTAAAAACCTTGCTGAAAAATAATCTCAACCTATAACAGAACTCTGGTAACTTTAATACAGGCAATGCAAATTATGGAAGTACATCTTGTAAGAGTAAGATCTAAATATTTTTAATTTTGCAAGAGTTTGACATGCAAAACATACAATAATTTCAAATTACAAAGTGTGGGTTATACAGCTATATGCTCGACTTGTGAATTATACGGTGTGAGTATGAATTCCAGAATGCTGTCATAAAGAACTATATAATATACATTTGCATTTAAAACCAAAAAAGAAAAACATGGAATTTTATAAGCACTGAATGTAACACATTTTATTTTTTTTAGAAAAGATCATAAACCTAAGGGCCTGAGAGAAGTTGTGTTTTTAAATAAGCTTGAAATAAGATAGTTGAAATGAATAAAACTAAGTAACAAACATTTATGCAGGCTTATAAAATGCCATGCTTGAATTAAATAATCCATATAGATTTTTTAAAGCAAGATCAATTTTAAAATGTAAATAATAACTGTATACCTTACGGTGCATTTCATGTAACATTGTGTCATGTGTCTTTTTACTACAGGAGTAGTGTATAAAGTCTTTTATATGATGAAGTGCTCAGTGAAAGAAATTAAAGTCTTCCAATGCAGTGTATCCATAAGGGAGTGGTTTTTTTTTGGCTTTAGATATTAAATGAAGAAGAAATAATGCTCCAAAGCCACAAAACGTTATTTTAATAAACTAAAATGTAAGTGCTTTCATTTCCAATGTTACAGAAACATCTTCAGACAAATACACTACCTCACGTCCTTTAAATACTAAACCTCACTTCCTAAGGAGGGTGGCGCCAAAGTGCAAAATATTTTATACAACTTTATATGCAACATCTCACTTCCAAAGGTCAGTTAATCAGCCTATGTAGACTTGTTTAAATGGTGAAGTACTTAAAATGCAGGTAGAAAATTGAAAAATTACTTAGTATGTCCCTGGAAAGGGGTTACCCAAAAGATTTTTTGGACACCGCCATTGGTTATGTTATGGAAAATAGGGGTGTTAGATATAGGCCACTTTTATGTAAAAATGATCTGGATGCTAATTCTTCCAGCCCTGACAGTCAAGGAAAGAATATTCAACTTGTCTGTTATAATTCTTTACATATATATGTTTTACAATAGAAATCAGGTATTTATTCATTACAGGATATGATTAAGAAACAATGGGCAACTGATTTTGTATCATTGGGACTTACGGGTAAGTTGGGCCCGGAACCCAAATTTGTTTACAAAAACAACAAAAATTTTAAGTATATTTTTGAAACGAAAAGCAATCAATGAATGGTCACACCAGTGGTTGTGAAATAAAAAAATGTGGGGCTTGCCGACAATGCAGGTACATCCTGGAAGTTAGTATTTTCTTTGTTTATGGTTGCCCCCACTTCTTTACTGTCAAAGGTAAATATGATTGTAATATTAAGGGAGTAGTTTATCTTAGTTTTTGTGCCACCTGTTCTGCTTTTAATAGCATAAAGTTGCTGATAAATTTTCATAAGTAATGGACCATTAGCATTTGGTACCTTGGATGTTATAGATTTATTTACAAGTATACCACTCAATATAGGTTTAGAGTGGTTTGAGGAAATGCTGGTGGGTTTCAATGAAATAACACACAATGACTTCAGAACTATTTTAGTGTTAATGGAAGTAGTGTTGAAAAATAATTTTATTTTTCTTTTAAGGAGAATATTTTAAGCAGTATAGGGGTGTTGCCATGGGTGCACATTGTACATATGTTAATGTTATAATGGCTTATTGGGAAAACAAATACATATTAACTTCAGTTTTTAATAGTAAGTGGACATTTTATGGCAGATTTTTAGATGACTTGTGTTTTTTATGGAAAGGAAATGAGGATGATTTTAAGTTGTTTGTTGACTATGTTAATGGAACAATTTTTATGGTGTTGCTATAATTAAACTGTTCGTGATTTACCTTCTGGGTCCGAGGTGCTTTGTACTTGGTTATAGTAATTTTTTTGCACCTTCCGTGAATTTGTTTTACTGGTTTACTATTTTCAAAAAAAAAACAGAAAAATAGGTGTGGACCTCTTAGGTTTTCAATCCTGAGTGATGCCTGCCCGGAGGGAAGGAATAACCAATTTTACAAAGCCTTTCACTCTTGATCCTAAACAATGAACAGTTTTCCACGTGTAGTCGGTGGTGGAGCTAGCTCTAAAAAGAGCTGTTTTAGCCCTGTGGGCAGCTGGAGCTCTATATAGAGCTGTTACAGATCTCTATGAGCTCTTAGAAGAGCTGTTTTGTGTTTAGAATGCCCTTTTGGGCAGATGCGGTAGTTCTAAAAAGAACTGTTTTGTTTGGTTCACCAAAGCTGTGTCTGTGCCTCCGGCACACTATTTTCGGATGGATACCTAGTCGGTTGGTATCATGGACAGTGGTAATAAAGGATCTGAGAATGGAGAGCTTCAGAAGCTCATAGGACAGTTGACACAGCTTGTTGCGCTGCTTACGCCCGTTAGCCAATCCATGGTGTCGCTCTTATCATCACTTCCTTTGTCTGGCAATCAGGAACTGTTCAGGCATTCTGCTTCAAATGAAGGAACAACCGTTTGCAATGAAGGAGAGACCGGTGAGAATAATATGATGAATGTTACTGATTCAGCGAGCTTGGATGGATTTCCTCATATTACCATTTATAGAAAAAGGGAGAAACATCCCCTTGAAGAGTCGAGAGCTATTCAGAGGAATGTGGGCTTGATGAACAGACGAGACAGTAACACTTTGTTACCAGGTACTGAGAGACATTTAAGAGATGTTTTAGATGTAAAATTTGATTTTGAAAAAAAGTCAAACAACACTACTATTAATGGAACATATGTTCAAAAGTTAGAGGACTTGGATTATTACTTATATAAGTATAAAATGCTAGAAATGGACAATGCATACTTGAAACATTGCCTGCATTTAAATGCAGTGCCTAAAGGGCTTAGAGTTTGTAAATTTCCTAATAATGTTATAGAAGGCACTGAATTTTCTCATCATTTAATTACTGCATTTGACAATTGTGGTTTTGAAATAATGAGGGCCATTATTAAAAATAATGAAAGTGAAATGGAAAAATGATATACCTACGTAGAGCGTACTAACAAAGGTATAATTAATGACTTACTCTTTGCAGTAGAGGAAGAGAAGGGAAAGTATTATAAATTGCTTAAAAATTTGGAGGTTAAATGTGTGGAAGTACAAAATAGGAAGACAGGTAAAATAGAAAGAGATTTAAATGAATATAAGACTAAGACACAATACCCTAAACCCAAGTTTTGGGGAAGGAAAATTAGAGTATATCAAGATAAAGAAATGCAAAGTAGCACAGAAAAGGAAGCACCTTTTTACAATGGAAATGAACTACATTCTTCTGAGTTTCCTCCACTTCGAAGGTCTGAAAGATGAATGTATAAGGACCCAGTTAATTATGGTCCAAAAAACTACAAGGGGAGGAATTGGAGGCCACAGGGGAGGAATCAACCAATGTGGAGTTGTTATATGTTATAGCAAATGAAGGTGTTAAGTGGGCATACAATTACTTTAACATTTTTAACTATTCCAGTACTGTTGTGACGAAATCTTTTTTTGACCTGTTTTCAAAAGGCTTTGGGTTTATGCCTAAGCAGAAAACTGACATTTTTAAATTGTTAGTTGATATCAAATTATTCATTAGAAAGAAAAACCTGGAACTGTTTTTTAATGGCAAAAGCATCACTTTTAGAGAAGAAAAATTAGCACGTAGAAGTATATTTAACCCACCTTTGTACCCCCAGTTAAAAAAAAAATTGAACTAGTATTAGAAAATGAACTAAGAAAGTCCTTGAGAAGATACAATATGCAACCCAACCTGACCTTGTCGGAACAAGAAACACTCAAGGATGTGAGCAACAATAAAAATCTTAGAGTGATGAAATCTGACAAGGGTGGGGGGGGGTAGTATTGATGGACTACATTACTTATTAAGGAAAAATGCTTGAAATTTCAAGTGATTCAACCAAGTATACTAGGATGTCTATTAATGAAATTAATGTAGCATATAAAAATATATGTTTTATTGAATGATTTATTAATGGATGGGTTAATTGATTTAGATACTTATACCCCCGGATTCATGAAGCTCGGCGCAAGGCCGGTGTAAGGCCTGTGCCAGCCGTGCGGCGTATAAATGGTGTAGTAGCGCCATATGCATATTAATGAAGGTGCGCCGCTACCACATCCACGTGCATAGGACACATGCGCGAGTGCATGGGGCATTACTAAGCTGCGCCCAGAGGCGTGTCAATGTCAGCTGGCGATGAGCAACCTAAACTGCTGAATATTATAGCCTGCCTGCAATAGTAATCGCACCTATCAGTGTCCGTGGATAATGAAACGTATGCAAAGCATGCAAGACAGTTCTCGGCCACACAAAAAGGAGAACCAAACAGAAATGCACACAACACAATATGAGTTTCCGTCCATGGAACAAATGATATTTAAAATCGTGTGGCCATAATGTACTGCACTGTCAGTAGTTATACCCAGTGGAAGTGAAGCGCATCATGTCAGCGCGCCGCCAATACACATGTCTAGCCCCATGGGCATGGTCACCAGCAGTCCCACAGTGGTAGTGATAGTACACAGCTGGGCAGTTGTGGCTATATAACAACTGTAAAGAAACCTGACAGTCCAAATTGTATGCCAAACGCACACAAACATATGTATATTAAAATGTGCTATACACATGAACAGGAACGTAAACATCACATACACATAGGATGCCATATGAGGAACCGGGATATCCAAAAGCAGAACCCATGCATGCAAATGCAATACGCAACAACCCCTGTATAGCACATAACCCGCACCCATGTCCGAATGTCCACCAAATCCAGCTACCAGCCTTGCGCAGCCATACACCTACACATAGCGAGTATTCCCCATATGTAGTAGGAAGTATCGTCCTAGGCAGTGTCAGGATTGCAAATATGTATCCCACGTTTGTAAACATCCCATCACAGGTACGTAAATCCAAATGCCCGCGCGTTAATGTTTCGGCAAAATGTGTGTACATCCCACGTGGAATAAGTAACCTGTTGAAACCTCAGAGTTGTTTACACGCCACAGTGTCCATTACTGTACACATCTGGACACAACATGTATGTGTAGTCACGGTACTGTTCAGTTTCTACACAGACATGCAAAACATACTACGCAGGATGGAACAGCTGTCCACCATGCAGGTCACCCCACTAGGGTTGCCACCTGTTCAGATGGCCAAGGTGGGACATCCTTTGTAGAAATGTGTGAATTTGCAGGATAAAACATACCCCCGGCCAGTGCAAAGGACAAAATTACACTTGTATGCCAAGATAAAAGCCTATTCCATTTGAATAGCTTATGCTATCCCAAATAATAAAGAAAATATGAAATATATTATTGTCTTAAAATCACAGGACATTTGCCATGTGTTAGGTGTCATCGCAGGACACAACTGTCCAAAGTGGGACCTCCCCTCGCAAAGAGGAACAAGTGGTAACCCTACTCCCCACTGAATTATCGACAGTATATATTCAACTCAATCACATACCGACACCACCTCTCAACCTATTACAGCAACAAAATCTGGACAAAGCCTAAAAGGATGGGTGTACAAATAGGGACAGATGTAATTACTGCTCTCACAAACTTCGAATGTTCACAGAATAGTAGTATGTACATAAGCATGAAATGCTCTGAAGGACGTGGGGTAGTCCCCAGTAGAACAGAGGTCCATACATTTATACTGTAACAAACTGTCACATAGTTAAGTCATGTGCAAAATAATAACCCTCGTAAGAATGAATACAGGAAATAGTCAAATGTGAATGGGAACACCACTCACCGTGGATTATGTATTGTAATCACCCCCACCCATATCATGTATTGCCAACATCATAAGCTGCTGACAGGTGCCCAAACACCTGTGTCTGTAAACACAGATAAAATGTTTAAAATGGACAAACCCTGTCCATGTGCTTTGTCTGACATTTGAACACGGTCAGGGCAGTTCCGTTCACCAGACGGACAAGCCTAAACTCAGATCACCACATGAACACCCTGACAATTAAATACTTGTATGTGTCAGGACTATAAGCCTTGGGTTTCTGAATATCCCTGCAGTGATGAAATGTGCAGTTTGGGTCCAGAGCAGTAGGGAATAGGGAATGTGTAACATGTAGTACCGCATTTTACCCAGCAGACGAATGGATGCCTGTCTCGTAAGTGAAGCGGTGAGGCATATGTTAATGTAGCTATGTACTATGGGTATGCATATAAATCAGTCAGAACACCAAACGTATAGTGGTTACAGCATCCGGCCAACGTGAATGCAGTCCCTGTTCAACTACGACTACAGCACATATAATGTTAAAGTGTAATGAATGCATCTGTGCTGTACAGACATTTCAATATGTAAAGGTGAATGTGTGTTTCACATATGTCCATTAACCGGATTACAGATATTTTACTGGTACTGTCACAAGTAATAAAGCCCACGTAAGCACAAAGACGTAGTAAACATATGTAACCCACAATAAGGATATGCATGTGCGCCTGCGCATAACCCACAATAAGGAAATGCAAGTGTGCCTGTGCGTGTGTAATCCACTCACAGCATAGCAAATGAATGCTGGTTTCTACACGTAATGTTTATATATGGATATATACATTTGTGTATAGATATATATATCCACAGACTTATACTAAATAAATATATGAAATAAACAATGTACATACATATATATATAAAAATATATATATATACATATCTATATATATTTATATATATATATATATATTATATATATATATATATTTATATATATATATATATATATATATATATATATATATATATATATATATATATATATATATACACATACATACACTCAAACACATACATCAAAACATCAATTGATATATACCTAACAAACATATAAACAAATGTCCTCGTAGATATAACACATGTACATAAATAGGTTACACCATAGCTAGTATGGATACACATAACAGACATGCAATTAAGGTAAATACACTGCTGCTCTCAAAACTACTGCCCGGAAAGTATCAGTGTGCCAGATCTGTAAGTCCTACTCTTTAAACATGGATATAGGTGTCCTTTGCAGGACTCCAAAAATAGTGAATCTATAAATGCACCGTCCTGTAATGATTGCTGCAAAAAAGTGTCATCCGCAACTACAATATAGCTGTACATGCAACAGTAGCTTGTGCAAGTGTAATAATACATGGGCTGATAGAATGTAAGACATATGTACCGACATGCGGAGAGTGGATAGTGCTTAGAAGTGTCGTCATAATTTATTATCGCTCACATTAAATATGTGTTATGACTACTGTGGAGGGGTGTCAGGTCTTGGAATCATGGGTATGCAATAATGGGCCTAGGTACCTAGGTGTTGGTTGGCACAGATTTATGAGGTCCGCCCCATGGGAGTGATAGCAAAACAAAAAACGCAAACACCAGTAAACAGATAAAAAGTGAACTGAAACGCAATAAGAGACGGCTTTGAGATTAAAAAATTTACATGAATTTTCATGTTTTGTATATAACATATGTAATGGTAAATTTAAACATGAATATTTTACGGTATTTCTGGTATTCATGATTTTTTACTTTTAAGTAGTGTAGTGACACGTGTACAGGAGGCTCAGTTTAATGTTTACTAGTACAGTTAAACGATTTTAATCTCAACACCTGGCTGTCATTACATTCAGATCATCTCTGAATTACATTTATATCCCATGAGTGACTTTTAACTCACGTTGTCTAATATCTAATAACATCAGAACATTCAAAGTAAGTTTTGGGCACTTATGGTGTAGGTGGAATTTTCTTATGTAATTTCTAATGGATTAACACGTTGAACTGAGGCGCATGTACCTTGGAGGTTTACTTTGGTTTAGGGTGTTTGATATTTTTATAACTATGTTTTTATAAGGGAAATGATGTCACCAACAAACCTTTTATGTCGGCTGTGGGCTCATCGCTCATCAAATCTCGTAGTGTTACTTATTAGTTCATAGCATGTATTTTAATATTTCATGCATTTGCATTTGTCATGACATTCTTTTTCAATATGCTGCTGCAGTTTCTAAATGTGCTGGATGGTTTTATATAGTATCCACTACCCCCTTTTAAGGTTCCCTTGGATACGAGTAATCAAATAATGCACTTGCTTCTGATTGGACTATAACATGTTTTTATATAAAACTTTGTATCATCGTTCATTTTGCTGTTTGTCTGAGGAAGGCAGAATATTTGATTTTGCCGAAAGTGCTTACTTTCATTTGGAGTTATTAAATCATCATTTTTTAATCTCAAAGCCGTCTCTTATTGCGTTTCAGTTTGCTTTTTATCTGTTCCATGGGAGTGATAAATATACCTATGTGGGTATAGCAGACGCCTCTAACTTCCTAAAATGAAGAACCCATCTACCGGATATCGTGTAAACTATTGGGGGAAGACGTAGGGAGTTATATTAGTGTCGTGTAAGCGATTATCATGGACATACATGCGTACGAATAAGATGGTAACCATACCTCTCAATCAGAATAAGACATCTGGACAAAGGCATTTTAAAATAAGTACAAATAGGGAATATCACAAATATTCCTCTTACAAAGTCAGAACATGGATAGAATAATGGATCAGTCAATAGTATGAATGTTTTGAGGGGTATTAATTGTAAACAACAAATGTCTGTCATTATTGTCTAACTCCACAGTCCCAAATGACTTCCCACTAAATTACCAGAAAGGCATTGCACAATATTATTGAAAAAGGAACAAAATCAGACGTCTAAGTTCGGGACATTTACCCAAAATGTGTACAGTTGAGAGGTATGAAAGTAACCCTGACCTAAATAAATGTACAGAACTAGTGCGATTAGGTGGACAGGTGTAAAGAAAGATGTGATGACAAATGACAAAACATGTATAAGTCAAAAGCATGTACCTCGACAAATCTGGATGAATACTAATGCCCGGTGATAGTCAATGTGGAAGGTTAATAGAAACAACATAAATGTGTCCCTCAGGGTGCTATGCAGTGTCCCCGAGACAGTGTTCAGTCTGCCACACACGCATGTGAGTTCTGCCACTGACGGAAAGCGCAAATACCGGCGAACACATAAGGTAGATGATAGCAGAATATGTTTTGATCAGCACCTGTTGGCTTTTGTGAGGAACACAACACTCTGGGCAGGTGCGTCCTACAAAAGGAATGTAATGGCATCTGGCCCGTGATTTCCCCATATATTGTGTGTAGTGGTGTAATAAAATGACATATCTTGTATCAGAAACAGATACATGTTATAGGAAACAGTATCATCGATTATACCACTACAAGACAAATCTGACGGTATGAAAAGTGCTGAAGTAGTCAGTTTAGTATTGACCACAGGTATGTGTGGACTTGTCAAATGTCACAGCTGTACATATAGTCTCCCTATAGGGCTGTCACCTCTACAAATGATGAAAGTTGGAGGTGCTCTGTAGAAATGACAGATGTAGCAGGTCAAAACATACCTACAGCCATGCTTACTCCACAAATTGACATATTAGCACACATCAAAGCTTTAGGCCAGGATTCACGAAGCCTTGGTCAGTGTACGAGTAGAGTAAGAGTAGAGCAAGGCAAGATGTCCGCCGAGTTATTCAGCAATATCTTGTAGGGGCGTGTAACACAGCTCCTCAAATGAACGTTGCACGGACAATGTTAGGATATGCAAATTACCCCAGCTATGCAAATGATGTAAAATATGCGATACATGAAACAGCAAGCTGTCCGTGCAAGAGTAGAGGTATGTGGAGAAATGTACACAGATGTTAATCGAGTAACTGTAGCTAAACGGAGCAATGTCATCTGCAAATAAAGGATGGTTTAGTTGAAGAAGCATGCCAATGGCCAAATATAAGGCCAGTGGCATGTATTCCCATTGGAAATTAATAAAACTCTAGTTGTCCTCCCCCGATCTCCAAGTACGCGCTGTGTATACAAAACAAGACAAATATGTAAAATATACATACAAATTGTAATGTCAGTTAAAAGTTATTGTGTCATGCAGGGGAATGGCAAGCTGAAGACAACATGGCTACTGAGTAGTGGTTGCTATGTGTGGAAGCGCACACTCAGAGATGTAACTAAGCATTAGTAGGCAATCCTATGCAATTGAGGCTGAGGATAGTGAAGCACAATTTGTCATGCCATATGGGCTAAGCCCCGACAGTGTAAGAGTAGGTGAAGGGGACTATCAGCGTAGAAGATAGGTGACATCATGAGTGTGTATATATAAAACACTGTAATCCTATTGGAGCAGTGTGTCACGTGTCTGCTGTCAGTGATTCATCAGTGAAGAGGCGTGTTATGATATATCTTAGGTAAAGTCAGTAAACTGACGGTGTACGCCATGGATATCACTGAAGTTCCTTGCAAACCTGGTGAAGTGTGTTTACGCCCGTGCAAGCCTGCAAGCCCGAGTAAGCATGTGTGCATGTGTGTCAGCCTGTGTGCGCGACTTGAAGAACGAGTAAGCGACTGTACGATTGTTGAAGCCCGTGTAATGTTGTGTAAGCCAGTGTAAGTGTTTGTACGCATGTATAAGCCTGTGTGCACACGTGGAAGCGGATATGCACTTCACTGTGCTCCTATGCGCGGTGCCGCTCACTGTGGACACAAACAGTGAAAAAGAAGGTAAACAAATAGCAGTAAGTTAACCAAGGAGAACTACCACAGATAGTAGGTGAAAACAATCAGACTGAGGATATTACACAGCCAGTACAGTAGGCCAGCACAGCACAGCACGTACAACTCTACAAACAGTAGTCCACCATGTTATTCTCAGACACACTGCAACACTGTAGTATACTAAGAGAAGTGCAAACTGTAAAAGCTTAACTGAGACAACATAATGTTAGGGGCTGCCATTGCTATTATATGTCAACATATGCAACATGTGGAGGGTTGTGCCAATGTGAATGCTGCTCAGCATCACACAGTGAGTAGACGGAGAGGAGTGTGCAGGCACAGGGTAAACTACCAGGGGCTACATGAGCTGGAGATAGTAGAGTGCTATAGAGTGGACAGAGACCTCTTGCAGAAGATTGTGGATCTGTGCAGGCCATATCTCACACACAGACTCAACAGAGGGAAACCTATCCCAGTGGAAACCAAGGTATGTGTTGCCCTAAGGATACCAGCAACAGGTACCTTCCAGAGATCAACTGGTAATATGATGTGGATTTCACAAACATCAGCATCCAGAGTACTGCACCAGGTCATGAATGCCATGTCAGCACATGTCAGTGATGATGTATATATCCCCAATTCCCGTAAGGTATTGGCAGCAATATGTGTCATTTCCACACAACAGTGGAATACCCTACATACTGTGTGCAATACACTGCACACACATATGCATCAAAGCACCAGCCAGTGAGGGTGGTAGGGCCTACATCATCCACAAGGGCTTCCCCTCCATGAAGTGGTGGTTTGTGTGTGATGGCCAGCCCATAATAATGAATGTGTGTGCTGGATGGCCTGGAAGCTGTAATGCTTCCGATATGTGGCATCTGACACAGCTGTACAAAACATTTGGCAATGGGGACAACCCTCATGGCCACCTAGTGGGGGATGCCGGATGTGCAGTTCAACTGTGGCTGATGACACACATCAGAAATGCACACACACATGAACAGGAATGCCATAACGAGGCACACGCACATACAGAACCTTTACTCCAGCATGTGTATGTGTCGCTCAAGTCACAGTTCTGGTGCCTGGACACATCTGGTGGAGCATTACCGCACTTGTCAACTACATGTATCGGAATTGTCTGTGGGCTAGGTCATCTGTGTCACACACACACATGACAGTTTATATACATAGTGCGAGTGACTGTTCATGTATGTGTAATACTGCAGAACAGTTCGAACACAGCAAAGTATGTCAATAATGGACATTCATCATAGTTGTACAACCACCTTGGAGGATATGCATGCAGAACTCTCATTGCATATGTGATACAGTGATGTACTTCACAGTACCATTGTAAATGCAAATATCAAATGACAACTGACATAGCACATATCTATATGTACACATTGTTACCCATTATACATATTGGGGTGTAATACCTATGTGTTACTGTTGGTAAAGTGTGTGCAGTAAATGTGGATAACTGACTCTGTTTAGCCTTATAGGTGTACAGCATGGGTTGGATAACACATATCTGTCTGTATGATACCTTTGTGTAGACTAACTGTCTCATGTGCAGAATGCATTCTAGGTCACAGTATGAATTCCCAGATGTGGACAGGAATATCCCTATTGTCTTTGCTTGTAACTAACATGGCTACATCTCAAACAGTAATGGTCCCAGCAATGTGTGGCGGTCAATACCAGTGCAAACTGGTATAGTATAGTACATGTAGGATCCACATGCTACTGTGTGTCCTACATGTGTGGGACAGTTGAGAAGATATCATATAACAATTGATCATTCAGACTGTTGAGGTCGTGTCTACTACCATAATGCAAAACTATGACAGATAGTAACAGTATCACCCACAGCACCGTGTAAAACCATAGCAATCACACATGTGTAGACAAGTACAACGATATATGTAGTATAATGCATACTGGCCACCAATAGAAAGTATGACGTGTTAACAGTGTGAAATACAGGGCATGTCACCATTCCAATGTGTCCACTATACATGTAGATGCAGACAGTGCACCTTCACCATGTTCACATATAGATACATGTAAATCTGTACTACACACATCTCACACGTACTGCACACTCTGTAACACATGCTGCCAATACTACACACGTCAGTCAAATGGCACATGGATGGATAATACATCTTCAGAATTAACAGTGCTGTACACTATGCTACATTGATGATCATAGATGGAATGTATCATGTCTGCTTACATACACCTAGAAGGAAATCACACTTTGTGTTAACAACATTGTAACATTATTACAGTGCTATGAAGCCACCCTGTGCATCAGCACCATGTTAGTCCATACCTGCATCAATGTTATACATTACAAGAGGTGGCACAGGTGTCATCATATGCACAGGGTATGTAGTTTCTTTTCCAGAGCCTGTCAGTGAACCAGCCAATCAACATGTATGCATTTGTGTGTGTGTGAGGGACAACAGGGTTTGCATGGCCCAATGTTGATGCAATGTGTGTGAGTGTATGTGTTATCCCTAGCTGTTTGTTTTATGTGTGTCTCTGCATGTAAACTGTTTCAGCATGTGTCAGCCATATACTGGAGGTTGTGGGACAGTCACAGACTGTACCTGCCAGGCTGTACAGATCGCCATTCCTGGCCATGGACACCCCTCCATGCATTCAACCATAGTCCAGTCCTGCACCTGGCAATGTATACACATACATACATCGGATCTGTATCACAACCTGTGGATAAATGGGTGTCAGTAATGTTAACCTGATATGCATAGTATTGCCATGTAATACATAGGTATATGAGCCATAGTCATCCTCCAAAGTAATAACCACTGCTGACTGCTGCTGAGATGTGCACATGACCATTTAAAGGTGCTGTACTATCATTGTTTACAATGTCCCTGGTAATACCCAGCACCAAAATAACTGGTCACCACACAACTATAACCCAGGATCACTACAGCACACAGTATGTGCACTATCACAGAGCCATAGCACATTCAGATACATCCAAGGTGAACATGTACAGACAATGCAGCACATTCAATAGTGCTACTATCCACATACATATTACAAAGATATATATATATATATATATATATATATATATATATATATATATATATATATAGATATACACACACACACATACACACACACACACACACACACACACACTTGGAAGGGCCGGGAGTTGAACACACACCTACCTACTCTAACACACTACAGCATTATGCATTTACAGAACGCGCTACTGAGATTACTGAACACAGCACTCCCAGAGGCATACTTCTAGGTGATTGACATCATCCGCAAAGGCAAAGACGCCGATAGGGAATGTATGTGTTGCGAGGCATCTAAAAGCATTACTGTGTCCCCAGGCAGCAGGAAACACACACACACACTTGGAAGGGCCGGGAGTTGAACACACAACTACCTGCTCTAACACACTACAGCATTATGCATTTACACAACGCACTACCGAGATTACTGAACACAGCACTCTCAGAGGCATACCTCTAGGTGGGTGACATCATCCGCATAGGCAAAGCATGCTGATAGGGAATGTATGTGTTGTGAGGCATCTAAAAGCATTACTGTGTCCCCAGGCAGCTGGAAACACACGCACGCACACACACACACACACACACACACACACACACACACACACACACTTGGAAGGGCCGGGAGTTGAACACACACCTACCTACTCTAACACACTACAGCATTACGCATTTACAGAACGCGCTACCGAGATCACTGAACACAGCACTCTCAGAGGCATACTTCTAGGTGGGTGACATCATCTGCAAAGGCAAAGCCGCCGATAGGGAATGTATGTGTTGTGAGGCATCTAAAAGCATTACTCTGTCCCCAGGCAGCTGGAAACACACACACACAAACACACACACACACACACACACACACACACACACACACACACACACACACACACACACACACACACACACACACACACACTCACACACACACAAACTTGGAAGGGCCAGGAGTTGAACACACACCTACCTACTCTAACACACTACAGCATTACGCATTTACAGAACGCGCTACCGAGATTACTGAACACAGCACTCTCAGAGGCATACTTCTAGGTGGGTGACATCATCCGCAAAGGCAAAGATGCCGATAGGGAATGTTTAGAGAGTGAGTGGTATGAAAGCATATTACTGTCCCAAAGTAGACGTACACAAACATGCCAGTGCTGTCAATGGGCCAACTAAATATCTATGGAGCACAGCAAACACTGAATAGATATGGGATGCGCCACAGACAGTACACCCTTCGAGAGAGCAACAAGTGTGTTCAATGTAGGCATCCATCGTGACATTGAAATTGGACATCTGGTGCCTGGATGACCACCATGGCTATACAGGATGTCAATGGCCATGCCCACATGCTTAGTATCACACGTCTGTTTGGAATGTACTGTGTGTCCATCTACACAACGGCGTACTGGCATGCTCACACACTTAGCTGTTGCAAAGGGCCATCTTGCATGCACATGGAGTCTAATCATGGAGGGGCACAGTGTGGAATGTACTGTGTGTCCATCTACACAACAGCGTACTGAGCATGCTCACACACTTAGCTGTTGCAAAGGGCCATCTTGCATGCACACGGTGTCTAATCACGGAGGGGCGCAGTGTGGAATGTACTGTGTGTCCATCTACACAACGGCATACTGGGCATACTCGCACACTTAGCTGTTGCAAAGGACCACCTTGCATGCACACGGATTCTAATCACGGAGGGGCGCAGTGTGGAATGTACTGTTTGTGCATCTACACAACGGCGTACTGGGCATGCTCACACACTTAGCTGTTGCAAAGGGCCATCTTGCATGCACACGGAGTCTAATCACGGAGGGGCACAGTGTGGAATGTACTGTGTGTCCATCTACACAACGACGTACTGGGCATGCTCACACACTTAGCAGTTGCAAAGGGCAATCTTGCATGCAGATGGAGTGTACACACAGAAGGGCACAGTAAGGTATAACTGCCCTCACGCACAGGGCGGTCACACATGCAGTGACCTGTACACACACAGCTGCCATCACAGCTGTCACAGGTGCAGGTCACACACGTACACACTGCAGTGTACACTGTAGCTGTCAAGTCAGCACCATGTCGTTGGTGCAGCACTACACAGCCTTACTGTCCCACAGCACCATGTGACACATGACCACTGGGCTGTACAGCAGTGTACACCAGCTGTGCAGAGTACACACGTACCAACAGGGATCCAACAGGTGTTATGCATTGCAATGATACCAGTATACATGAACAGGTCGGCTCAACACATACCATGGTCCTTACACAGCTGTGACACCTGACTGTTGCTGTACACCAATGAACACACATCTGGGTACGTCATACATGTGATTGTGTGGATGTGTGCATGGACTGCACACGCAACACATACATACATGGCATCTGATGTACCTCGTGCATAACACTGGCCTAATCAATGATACACATGCGAATTGAAGGTGGGCCCATGTCTGTTGAATGCTCACACTACAGGGGGTAGCAGTGTTGACCGGGACACATACCCTTGTACTGGTCGCCTGTGACACCCGTGATATCATACTGCAGTCCATGTGTTATGTATGTCAACACACATGTCCAACAATAGCAATGCATACAAAAATGGCAACAGGAGACACATGTGACATCTGTACTGTGCATGCAGCAAACATGCATGTGCAGTGGCCGAAGTCCGTAACATAGTTGCACCTACCTACGACATGCAGACGCAATGCAGACCCATCATTGACATCTGTATATGGTGACATACAAACAGCACGTATGGAGGGATGTGTGTACATAATGTGGTGAGACACCTGTCTAGATGTATGTGTGCAGGGGGTGGCTCACAGTTGTGTCACACACCATCCTATCATGCCATGTGCTAACTGTACGCTATGTCGCTGTACATGACGGTGCTGACATAATGCATACACAGCGGTCAGGTGTTAACAACTATATGTCATATGGCACCTGTAACACCTACAACCTCCCGTGTGTATATAGCAGCACATTTGCCAGATATAGCTTTGGTAAACATAATGCAATCAATACCGCTGCATGTCCAGCAAACGTGTCATCATATGGCTGGTGTATCATTCCCAGCACTGCCATGTGTGTCCGAATGTGTGACCAGGGATACCACATATCACGGGGAATATGTCCCAGTTCCTACACATCCCTGTACACCATTGTAGAGAACTGTACATACGTCAGTGTGGGAAGCATGATGTTCACCGGTGATGTGCATCACACACTTCGGCTGTCCGTATACACATGTGTGGTCACCACAGTGTGTGTGTGTGTGTGTGTGTGTGTGTGTGTGTGTGTGTGTGTGTGTGTGTGTGTGTGTGTGTGTGTCTGTATGTATGTCTGGTGCTTGGTGTGAGTGTGTATGCTAATATACGGTGGGAAATTATCACTGGCCCCATGTGTTGACCAACCCGTAATGGTGATGCATTGCACAACCCTGTTGATGCCATAGGTCCCAGCCATACTGGCTACCTGTGCATGTCCCTTCTCTGTGACACTTCGTGTGAGTGCATAGTACTGTGAGGGTGATAACCACACAGGCAAGGGTCCCCAGCTGCACACTATGGGGTGTGCATTATACTGGTGTACACCCCGTGACTGCGGCCATGTTCACGTATTGTTATGAGTCCTACTGCTGCACAGTGTGGCCTCCAGCTACCAAGTGGCACCTCACATCATCATCATTGGCCAGGCCGCTGTGTACAACCCCTGCACCATGTCACCATACCTGTAATGTGTCCTGCTATGTATGTCATGTCACTGTGCAGTGTAGCCTGTGGCACCGACCACATGCGTCAGGTGCAGTATATGTGCAGACATCTGTGTCATGTTTGTGTGTCCAACAGTCAGGATGAGGGTACATGTAGCATGCTGATATTGCCAGACGTGCCTGTGTGTACTCCACAGTTACACATGGGGGACTGCAAACACTGCTACCTGTAGGCACATGCAAGTACACCATAGGAGGGAACCAGGGTATCACAACCAACATGCTGCTACAGATGTAACCGAGACACATACCGTGAACACATCATAATGCATGCTGCACCTGCACTACATGGTGTGACTGGTGCATGTCGACAGTGCAAAACCTAAGTCACATACACAACTCAGTATTCACCCACAACCACTGCAACATACACATCCCTCACTATGCATACACACCTCTCACTATGCTGTTCACCCCGTGCATCAGAATATTTGTGCATAACCCTGCACCGATGGTGTGGATGACAGGGATGCGGCACAGGCTTCATCATATGCACAGGGTGATGTGTTTTCCAGGGGCATAGGCTGCACACAACCACTGCAACATACACATCCCTCACTATGCATACACAGGTATTACATATACCTCTCACTATGCTGTTCACCCTGTGCATCAGAATATTTGTGCATAACCCTGCACCGATGGTGTGGATGACAGGGATGCGGCACAGGCTTCATCATATGCACAGGGTGATACGTTTGCCAGGGGCATAGGCTGCACCAATGGATAACATCATGTGTGTGTGTAAGGGCCGGTGAGTTGACTGGACATATCTGTGCAGAATGCATGTGGGTGTTGTGGAGCCCTACAGTTGTGCTTGCTGTGTGCATGTATGTGTGTACACAGTTCTGCCATTTGTGATGCCTACACGGGGTATAATTGACAGCCCCAGATTGTACAGTGCAGGTTGTACAGCTCACTGTGTCCGTCCATGGCCACGTGACCTGTGCCTGCCTGGGGTTGCATGGGCACTACCAGGTGGAGGTACAGAGTGGCTACTGTCCAACGACACATGTCTACTGGAAACGTGTCCCCGCTGAGACCATCCAGGGCCACGTCCACATGGCCTGCTGTGTCCTGGTGTTGACAGCGCAACAGCAGCTGCACTGCTACTGCTACCGGCACTATGGGAGCAGGCATGCGAGGTGGCACGGTCACGTCGACCTACACTAGGTGGTGTTGCTGGCCTAAGTCCACGTGGCCTACGCCTCACTCCTACCAGGTGTTCCAGCACAGACAGCTCCCGCTTGTGGATTGCCATGCCTCGGTCAAGGATACCGACCATTTCACCTAGTCGCCTATCCAGAACATTAGCAATCTGCTGTTGAGCATTTGCCAATGCCTGGATGTTGTCATTTAGGGTATGGATAGCAGCCCTCTGCAGCCTCTGCCCTTCTCTGCTCTGCCATTCAGCACATGCCTGTGCCGCCATTATAGTCTGGAACATGCGTCTGGTGATACCAGCTGCTGCGCTCTGTCCTGCAGGTGCATGTCTGCCAGAGGTCCTCCTACAAGCAGCACTGGCCACATGCCTGTGTGGCACATCTGCAGTCATTACACTGACACCATGGTGTGCAGACACACCTTCTGTAGCCACCACACATTCCTGTTCCATGCCAACAGACGCTGACTGTCCTTCCACTATGGCCACCGGTGATGCGGTATGTGTTGGCAGCAGAACTGTGTGCAGGGAAGTGGGGGACATAGCTGGGATGGTAACCATCGGCACAGATTCAGCCCCTGACAACCCTGCCTTTACCTCATGCATATGTTCATCACCGCTAGTATCTGTGGGGACACTAACATCAGATGAACCGCAGGAGGGTAACGCACCTACATCACCTGTGAATGCAAAGAAATACTGTAAAGTACAATAGACACAGACACACACACACAGACACACACACAGACACACACACACAGACACACACACAGACACACACACAGACACACAGACACAGACACACACACAGACACACACACAGACACACCATGCATGTGATTTGTCAGATGGCATGCAGCATGCCTGCGATAGAGCAGAGGGCATGCAGCTCAGACATTAATAGTGTTAGTAAGCATACCTCCCTGGGGTGCACACTACAGCAAGCAGGTGTCATATCAGTAGCCATGCAGGTCACACAATCATGGTAGTATGCATGCATCTCCGTGATACACCATGTGGGCCAGAACAGGATAACAGTACACGTCTGACATGTCCTTGACATGTAATTTTCTGACATGTACATTAACATGCATACATGTTTGACACAATGGTGTCCTGATACATGTACAGAATCATAATGGGCTTCACATTGCAGTGTTGTGTGTATGCCCTACAGATAGAATGCATGTTTAGCAAATGTGCATGAGCACGGGAGGGTAGTGTGAGCCGTCTACATTGCTATACAGTGTGAAGTACAGACACCGTGCCATTGTATGGCAACATGAGGCATGTATGTTGCTGTAGAATGCATTATGTGTACACATTGCATAGCCATAACTGCAACACAGTCGTGATGTTCGACAGATCATATATGGTAGACTTCAGTGACACCTCCAGTAGCTGTGCACAGGCTTTTAGGTTGTCCACTGTACCACATCAACTGTATAATCGGTCAACTAGGGCTATAATTGGACCATGTGTGGACAATGTCCAACAGGGTGTATACACATCCCATGTACTGTGTGGCTACATGTCTCTGGCCATCCCCCATCGCCATGTGTGCACATGTGGTGGCCATTGTGTGTGATGGGCATCTTCTCCACATGTCTGTGTGGTCCCATATGATATACACCCATACATGTCAGATATGTCACATTCCACAGGTCTATGCAAACAACGGGTTGTATGTTTGGTATGTGGGGTATAGGTCATGTGATAGTGTGACAATATTGCAGACAGGACACTACATGTCTGGGACATGTCAGGTGGCACATCACAGTGTGTGCACCCGATGCGGGGGCATATGACACAATGGTGACACTTGTGGGCTGCCCATATCACAGCTCACTGTGTGGTACTGTGTGTGTGTACCACACATGTTGTTCCAATGCATACTACATATGCCTCCATTGTAGAACACCTCCACCATTGTATGCACAGCTGACCACACATGTCGCAGTGACAAGTACTGTGGTTTCAAGTCTGTGTATCATTACGTTTGCATATATTGCACATGAGTGGCGTGTGTGAATGCATGGTGGTGCGACCTGCATATCGTGACTGGAAGAAACATCAGGTGTGCAAGTGTTAACTGGCCACATGGCAAATAGATCTACACTGTAACATGCCTGATACTGATGACAGTCTCACCTGCAATGGACCCATGTCTGTGCGGCACACCAGAGGTACCTGTATAGGGGTGACACACCAGTATGTACATTATCCATGACTGTATGACAGCCACAGGTTGCACTGTGCATGTGCACACATTCACATGTGTAATAGCATAGAGTATGCACATGTGTGCATACACAACGTAGCATACTGTACTATGCAGCATGTGTGTCCACATACCTGGCATATGTTGTTACTTTACATTATGTACAGTGACACATGCAACTACATGGGATATAATAGCCATATGTGCATTACTGACTTACCAGGCAACTCCAGGCTCATTGGTTGGGAGACACCCACCTCCATGATGGCAGCTAGTGTTTCTGGATGCTGTTCACTGGGTGTCCCCAGACTGGCCAGTAGCTCCTCGGTGTGTGTGAGTGGGGGCTGGGTTGGTGGCCCACCACCTGTTCCACCTTGTTCCCTGGTGATTGCAGTGGCACACTGTTTTGCATGTTGTATCAGGTCCATGCAGTGTCTGCGCACCTGCTGGTAGGTGCGGTTATGGCCACCCACATTGTTCACCCTCCTGCGTAGATCCTGCCACAGGTCATCCCGCTGCTGGGCATGCTGTGGCACATGGCTGAACAACAAGTCATAGTTGTCATGGAGCAGTGGGATGAGGACATCATCCTCCTGGTGGGTGTATGCTGGGAGGCGTGTACGAGGCATTATCTGTAAAACAATGATGGTGACAGGTCACAGTTTCAGAGATGTACAGAGATACTGCTGCACATACATTTCTATGACATCTACTGCATCTGCACAGTTATCTTTGCAAAGCACCATGACACTGACACGATTTACGTGTTTGTGTCACACATGTCACACCCATTATGCATTAGATATCATCACCATATATGTGTGTCACCTCATTACAGTGTTCATACTCCATGTAAATGCTGTCT
Organism: Protopterus annectens; assembly: GCF_019279795.1. NCBI lineage: Eukaryota > Metazoa > Chordata > Ceratodontiformes > Protopteridae > Protopterus > Protopterus annectens. The sequence goes on from NC_056744.1 coordinate 1,508,021,562, forward strand.
TGCTGTGGGCATGTCTATTTGCCTACACTTGGGTTCTTACCTATCTGCACATGCCTCGATGTGTCCACGGTACTACTGTTGACCTGGATGCTGTGTATATGTCACATATCAACACAGACACAGCCGGAATGGACTTGAGCAGTGACAATGCACACATACGCATGGACAGCTGTACATGCATGTGTTTTGCCATATACATCTACACAGCACTGTACAACTGTTCAACATCCTGACACAGATCGCCTGTATTACACATGTGATAGACATGGGACAATGGATAGTCAGACGACATTCGCAGGGATGGTCATCAACCATAGCATGTGCGGGCACGGTTTCCACGCTGTTACAGATGGCCATTGTGCCACCGCAAGCTGCATCAGTGCCACATTACTGATCCAGTCAGTTGATAGTACATCTACCATGCGGCCATCACACCATGTATGACTGGGATGACATCTGCAGCTTTGATGGACAGGGTTGCATGGTATGGCAGGAGTATGTCACATATCTGGCACAGGGATCTGTCCAGCCTGTGGTGATCCTAGTATTGGAACGGTGGCTGTCCATGACATATGTCATATAGATCAGGATATGGACATGTAGCATGTCCATCATTATGGTGTAGCAAATGTCCTTCTGCAAGGTAGACGGCATGCTGCATAGTGGAGGTGTGGATTGTGAAGGCTGTTATCGCACATCCATTCATAGCCATTACCCCTTACAGGTGGTATGTGATCCAATATTGGTCACCACAGTGCTGTATATGCCTGGCCAGTGATCTCCATGCTCATGGATGGCACCCTGACATGACATGGGTACCTCAGATGACTACCTAATGGGCCTGGAGACGTCACCATGTCGGGGGTACACTGCACAGCACCATCCCTTACACAGTGTCCATAATGTTGACCACAGCCTAGGTAGCAGTTTATGGGTACAGGGATGTTCACCTAGCGGTGACACTGCTGGTATCATCCATCAGACTGTGCACATATGTGACACACCTCACACACACAGCCCATTCTGTATGTTGTTCACAACACTGACACAGCTAAACTGATAGGTCTTGGCCATTCACAGCCTTACATACACAGATGCCTAACATTTGTCTGTGTGGTATGGGCTACAATGAGGGTGGGGTACAACACATTAACCCTGTTCTACTGTATCTGGCACAGATGTGCTGTGCACATGTCACTCTTGCACCTTTTGTAGTTGTGGGTCTGTCAACAGGCCACTGGTGGAACACACCTGTGACATGCAAAGGTATTTGTAATCAGATATCCATGCTATCTTGTACATCTGTACTGCTAAAATCTACAGTGCTAATGGTTCATGGACATGCACACCATACTCAGCAGGGTTATAGTGCAGTGCCACCCTGAATGACTGTCATTACCTCTTGTGGGTTGATATTATCCAACACCCCATCTGTATTGTATGGTCATGTTAGGCACTTGTTCGGAACATGTGAGCATGTCATGAGTTACTGATTACTATAGCGCCCATTCCACACCATTTCCCATAGGTACACTGGCTGTCCTACACTTCCCAGCTTGCTTAAGGTACGACAGCTGTTGTACACATGTAACGCACATATCCTGTGGGACATGGTTGTATATGCAGGCATGTCCAACTGTCACATACCAGTGCTACTGCCTGTCTATATGAGGGATATGTTGCACATGTGGCAGTAGAGCAATTGTCTCATGTACACATTCAATGCTCACTTCCCAACATACGGCACTACAGCCTGTAGGGGATGCACGTCTGCAGCCCTGCTGGGCCCATAGCTCTCAGGTGTACCTCATTACGGGGAACGTACCTCATTTGGGGTTCTAAAAGGTGCATGTTCCTCAAGGTTCCACATTGGAAGGGTATGTCACACGATCATTGTTGTACATAGTTTACCTGCTAGCCATGGCTAGATAGATGAGAATCATATTAATTCATTGGAATATCTGTTTTATACATAAGACCAGCCTATTTTAGCCATCATATGCCCTTCTTAGTTGACGCTGTTAGTAAGCCAGTTGTAAGTGTTCCACATTTCGCCCATTTGTCACACTGTATGAGGGCTAATGTTCCTCATTTTGGGGACAGGAGGCTGACAGCTATGGCTGGGGGTAATGCTGTCGCCAACCCTGACTGCACCTGACAGTCATTTGGGGATGTGTAACATTCGCAACACACCCCACCCATCACATAGTCTCACATAATCTACACCACTGGCCACACCTACGAGGACAACCTGTGCAGTGCGTCTCCATACTCACTGTAGGCACCAGAGGTAGCCCCCATAATGGAAGACAACATCACCAGCTTATAGCCCACAGACTCATGTGTGCTCACCACATACAGCCAATAGTGTGTTATAACATTCACAACACACCAGTCATAGCTGACTCTGTAGGGTGTCACATTGCAGTTCCACACAGCAGGCTACACAAGGCGTTTAAACTTACATCTTGCTGTTGGGTAACTGCTTCTGCAACATAACCTATGCACCCATGCCCCACCTCACCAGGTACGATATGTCTGTCATTCACCATGTTAGTGTGACTGCCCTGTGATGCCACTTCACAGACTACGTGTGCAGGGACATGCAATAGCTCACCAGTCTTATAGCCCTGAGGGTGTGGGCCTAGCCCTGGGGAGCATTTTGCATTCGGCCAGACACGATACCACTGTACAGTGATGAACTGTGTCACTGCAACAGTTGCCTATGCTCCTCTTGTCATTCCACAGGCATGTGGTATCTGTCAGCTATGACTGTCCTGATCAAACACAATGCTGTGGCACAGATGACTTGCACCTGTTGGCCCTGGGAGTACAGCTCACATGCTAGGCTCTTGCTGCTTCTATACTGCCTGTCCTGCACAGCTTCCAATAACTGTCACCTGCAGGGAGGTAACTGGCATGCGCGACATAGGGTCATGTGACACATTGCTTGCATCTTCCCCTGTGACGCACGCAGGCAAGGCACACCTTAAAATGCACCACCCCAACATCTCTGCAGTGACTGGGACCTGCCTGTAGGCTCTGCAGAGCACACCTGCAATGACAGGTTACAGACGGACCATACCTTCCAGGCACATACCTGGACCGGCACACCCACAGCTGAGGGGTTCCCATATCCCACTATGTTTTCACACATCCTGGCAAGTTGCTTAGCACAATGCATCAGAGGTGCTCCACGTGCAACTTACTGTGTCCGGGACCGCTATACACATTGTAACAAGCGACAGAGTCAACATCATACCCCACAGGTAACATACCTTCTATGGTGGTATAGTGGACAGTGGGCCTCAGCTACTACTGATGTGTGACTAACACTACTCCCCACTTCACTGGGATAGCCACTCATGTACCGACACATCCATGAGTCATACCCTCCACTCTGCTGGATCAACACATACACACCACCTCCAAGACCTACATTACCCTTGGCATGAACACTACCACCATGTGACTGGTGTTACACACCTGGGGTTATCCCCTCATTGGTGGATTCCAAACATATGCTAATCTACCGTGTTAGCCACATCCCGGAAACACACCCATCACAGCATACACAGTACATGTGTACTACTACACCTACTACAGACATCTGCTGACAGCGGTTGTTAACATCATGACACCTGTGCAGATGGACAATGCACATACAAATGCTGACACATACCCCAGTGCACTTAATTAGCATGTACACAACTGCATGGATCATGCTATTCCACACAGAGCCATGATGGTACACACCAGATAACAGACGCCACTCTGGTGGTTATGTTCCACGGACATATGATGTACAACAACAGGTGTAGGCTGTTGCACAGTGGTGTACATTCCCATGTGTGGGGTGGCTCACTGGTCAGCTGTGGTGGGGCCACAGGGTCCCTCATCACATACTCCCAGACTAGCTACATAAACATGACTGCCACACATTCCGGGGTGTACCACCAGGCATTATGGTGGTATGTCAGTATTCGATGGCAACACCCACATCTGCTGTCACATACAACAGTCACTCAGGAACATTGCAGACCCAGGTATTGTTGGCAACATGCTGGAGGATGGATTCAATGCTGACAGTACACCCTCTCACTCACTACAGGGCCGCAATCCATACATGAACATTGTGGTGTCCCTGTGGTCACACCTACACAGTACTGACCTACACTCTATGTGTCCTGGGACACTGGCCCCATGTCACCTTCCATCGTCCCAGGCTGTGATGTCCACCAACCTCCGAATTACATGTCTCACCACTAGGCCACCATATTCAGTAATAGCCTTGTTTCAGACATTGTAGACCCTGAATGGCAAACAGCAGCATTTATCACACTACACACAGGTGGCACCGCATTGCACGAGTGGGACTATAGTCCTACACACCTGACTGGACTGTTCTGCATGGCTATGAGGCACATCATCAGGGACGTCTTTCTCAGAGACATTGTTGGTCTCCCGTCCTCTGCTGCCACCCGGGTTGGGCTTGTTAAGGCTAGAGCATGGCCCCTACACATGGTGGACTCCTTTCATACAGTTACCAGGGCAGTTGCTGATGGTACGGGAGTCCACACATCCTACATTGTCCTCTCATTGCCTTTCAGCACCATTCCCCATTCTGGTATTGACAACATACACATCCACCTGCACATCGTACCCTGTGTCTCACGATGTTATGCTATGTGGCTCATGGACAGGACACACAGTGAGGCCAGCATACCATAGTACCTACTACATGTCGGGTACTTTGGCATACCACGGTCCTCAGTCATAGGGCCCTTCATGTTATGTATATGCTGCCCTGTGGAACAGGCTGGCACAGGGGACTTTCCCTGTCTGGCTTTAGAACCCCTACATACCAAGTGCCATTAATGCTACACGAGCTGATACTGACTCCAACCATATGGATGTTGCTGTGACAGATACATAATATGACTATCATGGCAGCAAGCTGCATGACACAAGGTGCATGCACATCACCTTTGCATTACACCATTCACCCACTGACTATCACATGGATGGTGGTCCCCTACATTCATATCATATTGTATATTGCCACTGTGGCGTGGATATCCTCCTACGTGGCCACACCTATCTGTACTGGGTGTGTAACTGGTACATAGGCACCCATTGTACCTCTGAACACATGACATCGACACACATTTAAGGCTACACCACACCATTTAGGGTGTACCTTACACAACAGCTACAGCTTTACATGCCACAACATTAACACACCATGACGTTTACTGAGCTCCGACAGTGTCAATATGCGGCTGCACTATGGACACCACATCTGTACACATTTGCATACTACATACTCAGGGGTGACCTCTGCTGATCAGACAGGGCCCATGTCCACAACATTACTGATGCATATACTCCTCATACGCAACATAAGCAGATGCCACTGTGAGCAACATGCTCATGGATATGTGTACACATGCCACAATGAGTGGGATGTGCTTCTGGGTTACATTCCCAAACCGGACACTCACCATGCTGTGGAACATAAGTCCTCAGTACATCACACAGGGACACTCAGTAGCACTGTTCATGTGATACCTCCCTTGGTGGTTGGGAGACACATGTAAGCCTGGGATCACTGCAGTGGCTGTACTGTGCATTGGTGCAGGTGACGCCTGGCTCTGCTCTTCACATGGCACTACCCTGGAGAAGTGCCACTAGTGTGAACACTGTAGTTGTGCTTACACATGGACTTGACAGACTGCATAGTACCCCACTATGCACCTGTGCAGCTATTACTTGTCCTTTGTGCATGGTTACTTGGTAGCCCTTCCAATTATATTAGCTATCATGCTATTACTATGTCCCATACCTACAGGCCATATGTATCCTGTTATTGTACATGCCAATAGATGATACCTGTGGTATGCATGTTATGCCTGTTATGCTGTGTTGAATATCTGTCATATCTACCTATAATACTATACATTACACATATTTCACATAGTATCCCATGATGCAAAGCATACTTGCTCAGCAGGACCACCTTACATATGTCACTAATGTTATTTGCCCATACACATGCGTGCTGTGACAGTAGATCAACATATACTATCACCTGCTATGGCACGTCCTTGTTGGACATACCCTACCACTGATGGCGGGTTGTATGGCATTGTTCTGTTTAATGGCCTCATGTAGCATCCCTTCTGGTGTCTGTGCTATGTACCTTGTGTCCCACTGCTGGACGCACAGATTCTACAAGCGTTAGTATGCTCAGCAAGACATCACTACATAAATACCTTTCCCCACTTTATGCATTGCGGACACGTTTAATTAATGCAAACCAGGCTATACATACAGTAAAACTAATTAATACAGATCATGCTATACATAACCTTACATATCGGGTGTTCTACATACCTTGTCGTCGTTACGGCATTTCATTTCTATCTCTCTCACAGTGTTTCAAATGTTTTTCGGTATGAGCATACGGTTTGAATGTCTGGCGAGTCATCCTTATATACATCAATACTTGAAACATGTGGATTCTTCCCGCCAATTGGTGTTCCTGAGTGACTAATTACTTGCATATCAGCTGTGCAGCTACTCCATTCGCCAATTACGCGGTGACAGTGGGGTATAATTGGATTCTCCACTTGGGCGTTGCCTATTTGCCCTACCTTCGGGGAGACGGTCTGTATTGTGTTTTGTTATGAGTAACTGCAACTGCTATGCATGGAGACAAGTATAGTTTGGATTCATGTCCCCCGTGGATTGTGTGTGACAGGTAGAGTATTTGGTTCACCATGTGGGTGTACCTGTCATCCCGAAGTCTGATAATGGAGTTTTGCAATCAATACCTGTAACATGGCTGTTTGTTCCATTATACTACGCCTGCAATTTTGCATGTCGCCTTTAATTGTGTCTCTCACATGGTATGTTGTGGGTTCTGCAGATGTAATTGACTGACTGGATGTTTGTGCTGCTATTACAGTTTGTATTGCTTTAGTTTCTAGTGTGGGGGATGTCGGTGGTTGTACGTAACATATACGGTTTGTGGGCCTTGCATTTCTACATAATCCATATATATGTGTGTGGGCTCCATCCCTGATTAGAGAGCTAACAGTTAGTAGACTTATGTTATGGGATTGTACGTTGGGCCATTGTTAATTGGTTTCTATATCGTCTGCAGGTGAGCTTGCTACTTGTATACCTCCATAATTGCAGCGATATATCAGGGGATATGTGTAGGTGACAGCTATCCCTTGTATTTCTGTCCCAGATATTTGCAGTCATTGTGGTTGTGTTGTTAAAAGAGCCTGTTTGCCATGGGTTGCCACCTTATCATATGGTCATTGTTGGACACTTGCGGGACACAAAGCGGTGTTTACAGGCCAACACGTGGCCACGGTCAGTACACAGGTAGCACATACTTTTATCCTCACTACATACCTATTGTTGTGTGACTTTGGATACTTATCATATTGCATGTAACATTTAAGTTTCTTACATACAGGCATAACTATTAAATACGACTGTTACATTATATATGGGACATATTTATGTCCTACTATCTCGGACATTTGCCCTTTGTACTGTTTTATGTCAGGACACACTTACCCAGGGTGGGGATGTCCCTCCTACTGTGGTACAGGTAGTAACCGTATGCCTACGTCTAGCTATACCCACACCTACCATACTGGTCTGCCTCTAACTTGGCACCAACATACACATGTTGCGGACACACACACACACATTACAGTCACACAGAAATAAAGGCAAACGCAATTCCTCCGTAGAACTCTTTAATAAGACAAACACGATAAAAGCACAACTGCAAGCCCCACAGCACACAATCCAATAATGAATAGTAGCAATCCTCACTGAAAGTAACACACTCCGATGTTAAGCGCTTTCATCTGCGGAATGCAGACTTCATCAGAACAATTACAGTGCTACTCTCTGTTCAATTTAAACATATTTTGGCGCCAACCTTACTCAAATGCTTAAAGGTACACTGCAAAATGATTAAACAGCTTAATGGATGAACTGTGATAGTAATTAATACCTAGGTACTTCAATATATGTTCAAAGACTCTGTTCACCCTAATAAAATAGTTTGTACATATATTAAGCTTATATTGCACATAATATGTAAATGTAAAAATGTTTAAAAACTCCTAATACTTATATAATAAATATTGTTAATAACTGCAGCTAACATATAATAATTTCAATGAATAAATGACCATAAATGTCAAACATTAAAAAAGACATAAACAATTGCTTTATGTAGATAAAAGTGACAATAAATTAATAATTTAATAATAAAAATCTGCCTGTAAATAAATACCACAGTAATAAAAATTCATGAAAATACCATAGACTGGCTCATGTGTAGTGTATGTGTAAACTCCATCACATTTTAAGAAACGGTTTTATGCTAATAAAATCATTTAATCCTGGGGTTCTAGTGGCATCAACCAACATCTGCCACTTACTCTCCCTACATGATAGTTTAGTTTTCCAGTCTCCCCCTAAAGGATTACTAAATTCTTGATCTATTATTGTGAATGTGAAAACATGTTGTTCACCTGCATCTTTAATATGTCTATATAAACCGTTTTTTGGATCCTTAATATTAATTTTGTAATAGTGTTCATAGATGCGCTTCTTCAATTGCCTCTCCATCTTTCCGATGTAGAAAGCGGGGCATGAATTACATTTGGCTAAATACACCACTTGTTTGGTATAACAAAAACCTCCTTTACTCTTAATTTTGGTATGATTAACATCTTCCAATGTAATATAAGATGAAGTATTAATGTATTTACACTGTTTACAATGTCCACACTTCTTGGTGTGTGTTTGTGTATCCTTGATTTTATCTTCATAATTTCCTGCTCTCTCCAATAATTTCTTAATATTTGGAGCTGTCCTATACACTACAATCGGATACTGGCCCAACTTTTCTCTACAGCCATCTGTAACAGTTATTATATCCCAATATCTAGTCACTATATCCTTAATACAATGTACAAAGGGAGAATAAGTTAATACACAGACTCTACCTCCTCTGAATTTATTTATTATTTGTGTTTTTTGTAAACTTTCATATTTGCCCAATAGAGGAATATATTTTATGTCCCACTGCGAGCTGACATAGTTAATGGTGTCATCCAATAGTTCTATTTTATTAGCATAAAACCGTTTCTTAAAATGTGATGGAGTTTACACATACACTACACTAGAGCCAGTCTATGGTATTTTCATGAATTTTTATTATTGTGGTATATATTTACAGGCAGATTTTTATTATTAAATTATTAATTTATTGTCACTTTTATCTACATAAAGCAATTGTTTATGTCTTTTTTAATGTTTGACATTTATGGTCATTTATTCATTGAAATTATTATATGTTAGTTGCAGTTATTAACAATATTTATTACATAAGTATTAGGAGTTTTTAAACATTTTAATATTTACACATTATGTGCAATACATGCTTAATATATGTATAAACTATTTTATTAGGGTGAACAGAGTCTTTGAACATATATTGAAGTACCTAGGTATTAATTACTATCACAGTTCATCCATTAAGCTGTTTAATCATTTTGCAGTGTACCTTTAAGCATTTGAGTAAGGTTGGCGCCAAAATATGTTTAAATTGAACAGATAGTAGCACTGTAATTGTTCTGATGAAGTCTGCATTCCGCAGATGAAAGCGCTTAACATCGGAGTGTGTTACTTTCAGTGAGGATTGCTACTATTCATTATTGGATTGTGTGCTGTGGGGCTTGCAGTTGTGCTTTTATCGTGTTTGTCTTATTAAAGAGTTCTACGGAGGAATTGTGTTTGCCTTTATTGCTGAATTCCAGCCTAGTTGGCTTTGTGCTTGTGAGTTTTCGTACTTGCTGTTTTTGATTCCTGGTCGCTGATTGCTGACATTGCTGGTATCGGTGAGGACACGCAAAACATACCGGAAGTAGATGAGTTGAAGCAGTTATGAGCGGAAGTCTCTGGGCTCCACGCAGAAATGAAAAAACTAACTAATATGTTTCTAAGCTTGATGGACAATGCCAAACCGGCACTAGTGAATGTTGAGGAGCTGGACAATCATGTTAATACGGGTTCACATTGTTGCTCAAAAAAGGAAATCGTACTAACTGTTGATTCAAGTGTAGATACTGAAATCCCGAATGGACAATGCAGTCCGGATAACATTCTATCCGCTACTCGGCATGAGTCGCTTGAAATGCTACAGACTGATGAAAAATTTGTGCTATCTCCAGAAAGGGACTTTACATTTGATTTTAGCTTGTTGCAAAATCGTATGGACATGGAAAGAAAGGGGGCTATACCGAAAACTAACACAGCGCTTAAAACATATGCAACAGGTGGCGGTAAAGACTCTAATAACAAAGGTATTTTCAAAAAGACTATATCAAGTCTTAATAAGGACGTTATGTATAATAAAAATACTAGATGTAAAACAGTATGTATAGAGAATGATACGATTAATGTATTTTTAAACAATGAATATGATTTCAATAATGTGTATCAGGTCCCCCACCCCCATGAGGGGAGTTCAAATAATTCTTTAAAAGACATGATATATAATTTTGGTAAGAAACTGTCATCTATAAAAAATATAAAAGTGAACAATGCGTATTTAAATAAATGCATCAGTATTCAGGTGGTTCCGAAAGGCATAAGATTTTTTAAATTGCCTATGGGTTTGACATACAATGATCAAGTGAAATATGAATTTAACAACCTGTTTGATGAATTTGGGTTTAAATATATGAAATTGTTAATTCAACATAATGATGAAAAAATGTCAACCCTTATTCATGAAGTGGAAATTATTAATCAAAGTATATTACAACATGTTGATTTTAATGCTTGGAAGGAATTGTACAACAAACAATTCCATACAGCAGATAAACTAGCTCAGAGCATTTTTAATAGAAAATATGGCAAATTAGATAGGGATGTTGAATCATATCGAACAAAGAAAGCATACATTTGGCCACAGGAAAGACAGTTTAGAACAACAGATAGAAACTATGGTGAAAGGGAAATAAGAGAGGAATACAAGGAAAATTTTCAAGGAGGCAGATTTCACCTGAATTTCAAGAAAAATCAAAAGTTTTACAACCAACTCAACAGGAAATTGTAGCCCAACTTACAGTCATAGAGACTGACACACACGAAAGAGAAGGAACGTTAGATAATGATGTACCATTGGTAGATGTCACTCCACTATGTTTTGGACAACCTATTCAATCAAATGACAAGATGGTCATGAGTACATTTAATGGCTTTAATGTTTTTAACTACTCAGATTTTATTATTAAAGAAGAATTCTATCAGTTATTAGCTAAAGGCATGAAATTTATTCCCAATTCCAGATTCAATCTGGTGGAAAATATTAAAGACATCAAGTTATTTTGTAGAAAGTTGAACTTAGCCATGTTGTTCAATAGTGGTGGAGATGACAGACAAAACGTAGAAGGTATTTTAAAGAAAAAAAGTTGTTATATACCTAATAGTAATCCCATTGTCATGAATTATGAAAATCTGGTTTGTAATGACATTTATAGGCTTAAGAAACAAGTTGGAAGAAATACCCAACCAACGTATAGGCCTATGGACAATTTAAGTATAGGAGAAAGAGTATGCCTAAATGAGTTGATTAGAAATCCTGATATTAGAATAATGAAACCGGATAAAGGGGGTGGAGTGGTTATATTTTCCAATCATGATTATAAAGCTGCTATTCAAAAAATTCTTTACGAAACAGGTCATTATGAAGTGATATCTATGAATCAAGTGCATATTGGATACAGACGCATAGATTCATTTATTGAAGAATACTTGTTAGACAATAGAATCACTAAGGAGGTCTATGACTTTATTCGTATTGAATTTCCAATATTGGCTCAAGTAGTGGGTATCCCCAAGATTCATAAATCAATATCCAATCCACCCTTTAGACCTATAATATCTGGATACAAATCCAAAACTTTTAATATAGGACATACTATAGACAGTTGGGTTAAACATATTTATAACAATATCCCGCATCTTGTTATTGACTCTTGGGATTTTTTGGGGAAATTAACACCTATGGTATGTAAATCTGATTATATTTTTGTTACCATTGATGTTTGTGACTTGTTTTCGAGTATTCCCAAAGAAGAAGGTTTAGACCACTTTTGTAATAGCCTGAGGAATTATTCCAACTTAAGCTGGGATAGAATTGTATTAATCTTAGATATGATGTAATTGGTATTAGACCATAATTATATATTTTTTGAAGGCGAAGTTTTTAGACAAAATACAGGAGTGGCAATGGGTGCATCATGTGCACCCATTTTTGCCAATTTAGTCATGTTAGATTGGGAGACCAAGTATGTGTTTAACAGCAGTTATAAAGACAACATAAGTTTTTATGCAAGATTTTTGGATGACATTTTTGTCTTATGGAATGGTGATAGGAATGACATAGTTAAATTCATAGAGTATATTAACACCACCACAGTGTTTTTAAAATTTACTTACAATGTAAGTGACAGTGGTATATCATATTTGGATACCTACATCTATAAGACAGCTGAAGGATATGCATCCAAAGTTCACAGAAAGACAACGTTTTCAAATGATTATGTATTTTTTACCAGCAATCATCCCAGACATATTTTCAAAAACATAGTAAAAGGTCAATGTATTAGGGGAGCCAGGATGTCATCCAAGAAAGAAGAGATGGAGAAAGAAATGAAACACATTTTCCAATTATTTAACAACAGGGGTTATCCGAAGGAACTATTGGATGACACCATTAACTATGTCAGCTCGCAGTGGGACATAAAATATATTCCTCTATTGGGCAAATATGAAAGTTTACAAAAAACACAAATAATAAATAAATTCAGAGGAGGTAGAGTCTGTGTATTAACTTATTCTCCCTTTGTACATTGTATTAAGGATATAGTGACTAGATATTGGGATATAATAACTGTTACAGATGGCTGTAGAGAAAAGTTGGGCCAGTACCCGATCGTAGTGTATATGACAGCTCCAAATATTAAGAAACTATTGGAGAGAGCAGGAAATTATGAAGATAAAATCAAGGACACACAAACACACACCAAGAAGTGTGGACATTGTAAACAGTGTAAATACATTAATACTTCATCTTATATTACATTGGAAGATGTTAATCATACCAAAATTAAGAGTAAAGGAGGTTTTTGTTATACCAAACAAATGGTGTATTTAGCCAAATGTAATTCATGCCCCGCTTTCTACATTGGAAAGACGGAGAGGCAATTGAAGAAGCGCATCTATGAACATTATTACAAAATTAAAATTAAGGATCCAAAGAACGCTTTATATAGACATATTAAAGATGCAGGTGAACAACATGTTTTCACATTCACAATAATAGATCAAGAATTTAGTAATCCTTTAGGGGGAGACTGGAAAACTAAACTATCATGTAGGGAGAGTAAGTGGCAGATGTTGGTTGATGCCACTAGAACCCCAGGATTAAACGATTTTATTAGCATAAAACCATTTCTTAAAATGTGATGGAGTTTACACATACACTACACTAGAGCCAGTCTATGGTATTTTCATGAATTTTTATTATTGTGGTATATATTTACAGGCAGATTTTTATTATTAAATTATTAATTTATTGTCACTTTTATCCACATAAAGCATTCGTTTATGCCTTTTTTAATGTTTGACATTTATGGTCATTTATTCATTGAAATTATTATATGTTAGTTGCAGTTATTAACAATATTTATTATATAAGTATTAGGAGTTTTTAAACATGTTTACATTTACATATTATGTGCAATATAAGCTTAATATATGTATAAACTATTTTATTAGGGTGAACAGAGTCTTTGAACATATATTGAAGTACCTAGGTATTAATTACTATCACAGTTCATCCATTAAGTTGTTTATTCATTTTGCAGTGTACCTTTAAGCATTTGAGTAAGGTTGGCGCCAAAATATGTTTAAATTGAGCAGATAGTAGCACTGTAATTGTTCTGATGAAGTCTGCATTCCGCAGATGAAAGCGCTTAACATCGGAGTGTGTTACTTTCAGTGAGGATTGCTACTATTCATTATTGGATTGTGTGCTGTGGGGCTTGCAGTTGTGCTTTTATCGTGTTTGTCTTATTAAAGAGTTCTACGGAGGAATTGTGTTTGCCTTTATTGCTGAATTCCAGCCTAGTTGGCTTTGTGTTTGTGAGTTTTCGTACTTGCTGTTTTTGATTCCTAGTCACACAGAAATGCACACGGCACCCTCGACACACACTTACACAGACTACGGCACTCACAGACTCAGTTGAACACAGTACCTACGTGGACTGCGACACCGTCAGCGGTGGCTAACCGTCCCTTCATATCATCATACTATTACTCGCGGATGTACTGTTCCGGTACTGTGTTCTATCGGTCTTTCAGCCTCGTGGTTACGCATGTCAGTATGTTACACATTCCATGGTTGGCGGTATCCTATTTATTTGTACCTCCATGATGTTATGAATGTCGTTGGACTATCTATCATATTTGCAGATATCGCTGAATCCATCTATATCACCATATATCCCTCTATTGCCCTTTCTATCTGTATCATATATATGCATATGTGTGCATATATATATATATATATATATATATATATATATATCTATATCTATCTATATATATATATATATATATATATATATATATATAGAGATAGATATATAGATATATATATATCTATATATATATATATATATATATATATATATATATATATATATATATATATATATATATATATATATATATATATATATATATATATCGTTCCCTATCAGAAGCCTGAAACACTATAAGCCTGAAAATCAAAATCCTAAAAACTATAGACTGAAAGTTCAAAATCCCGAAAGACCAAAATCCTGAAACTCAAAATCCTGAAAACACAAATAATGCTAATATGTCACTATAAAGACACTAATATCTACCAACTGACCCTGACCCTAACCCTAACCCTAAGGTCCGTCACTATCGCACACTCACCTGACCCGCACCCTAACCCTAACTCACTTAAACCACCCCTAACCCCAATATTTGTCACTATTTCATACATGCCTAACCTGCGCCCTAACCCTAACTCACTTAAACCGCCCCTAACCCTAACATAAAACCAACCGCACACTTACCTGAACCCAACGCATGACCCAACACCACAGGGTTAACAATAGCAAAGCCACAATGACGTCAGTATGTCCATTTTGTGTTTTCAGGATTTTGAGTTTCAGGATTTTGGGCTTTCAGGATTTTGAACTTTCAGTCTATAGTTTTCAGGATTTTGATTTTCAGGCTTATAGTGTTTCAGGCTTCTGATAGGGAACCATATCTATATATATATATATATATATATATGTATATATATATATATATATATATATATATATATATCTGGTGGGGAACGTGACAGGCACACAGCACCACCATATGCTGTAAGACTCATGTACTGTTCAGGTGTTGGCATTCCGTGTTGCACTGGCTCTTGTGTTTACAATGTTTGAGGGCTGCCTATGTAGGAGTCACACATTGGGCCACCTATACATTACAATTTACAGGGGGTCATGTTTCTGTGCCATCCATTTTACTGTGTGTGCAGGTGGAGAGGTGTCAGTCCGTAGAGGCCTACACGGTCAGAGTATGTGCTATACGTTCCCTCTTTGCCAAGGCGTTGGCATATTGGGCACGCCTCCGTCTGCCTACTGGGGCTGGCACAGTGTGTTCATGGTCTGAATCCCTCTGTGCCTGTACTGGCCTTGGCAATTGCGGTGGGCTATGAGGGCCTTCACCATTTTGACTCTGCTGCAGCTCTTCCGCAGGATCATATTATGTAGCATGGCACATACTATGACGATGTGGGCACACGTGCCTGGAGAGTACTGCAAGGCTCCACCAGATGTATCCAAGCACCAGAACCGTGATTTCAGCATCCCGAACACACGCTCTATGATGATTCTGGTTTGTGTGCGTGCCTCATTATGGCGTTCTTGCATTGGTGTGTGTGCATTTCTGATGGGAGTCATCATCCACGGCTCCAGTGCATAGCCAGCATCCCCCATGAGATGGCCATGTGGGATGTCCCCCCTGACAAATACCTGATACAGCTGTGAGGCATGCCAGATATGGGAGTCATGGTACCTTCCAGGGCTGCCAGCACACACATCCATGATAATGCCCTGGGCATTGCACATGACCTGGCAGTTGATGGAGTGGAATCCCTTGCGGTTTATGTAGCGCATACTCTGCTCACCGGGTGGTGACTTGATTTGTATGTGCGTGCAGTCTATCGCACCCAGTACCTCCGGGAATTGTGCCACATGGTGGAAGTGACGCATATTGCTGGCCAACTCCTCCTGAGTTCTGGGGAAGTATATCTGCTCATTAGCATGTGGTAACATGGCATCCAGGAACTGGTGTAGTACCCTGGATGCTGATGCCTGTGAGATACCCATTATATCTCCAGTTTGCCTTTGAAAGGTACCTGTGGCCAGTATTCACAGGCTTACACATACCTTCGTGTCCACTGGTATGGGTTCCCCTCTGTTGTTTCTGGTTCTCAGGTGTGGCCGGCACAGCTCCACTATTTGCTGTAAGATTTCCCTGTCCACCCTGTAACGCTCTACTATCTCCAGGTCATGTAGCCCCTGGTAAGTTACCCTTGGTCTGAACACTCTCCTTCTCCTCTGAGGCCTGCGGTGGTTGTCGGCATCATCCTCAGCAACACCGTCAGTCTCTGACACATGCTGATGAATCACAGCTATGGCAGCTCCCAACATGTACATTTTAAAAGTTCCCCGTGTGTTTACACCTATGGTGCAGTGTTTG
This sequence comes from Protopterus annectens, assembly GCF_019279795.1. Classification (NCBI taxonomy): domain Eukaryota; kingdom Metazoa; phylum Chordata; order Ceratodontiformes; family Protopteridae; genus Protopterus; species Protopterus annectens. Next base: position 1,508,038,473 of record NC_056744.1, read on the forward strand.
GGAATACACAGGTGTGTGTTGGGTGCTTACACACTTTATACTATTGTGCTGTGAACACCAATGATGTCATAGGATGCGTATGTACGTTCGTAGCTACAGGTTACGTTATGTGTTTTACTGCCGGAACTACTATTGTGGTGCCTTTGGTGTTGAATTACATTTGCCTGCCGTGGATTACCTCCTGACCTTCCCTTTACATTTCTGTGCATTGCACCTACCATTTTCTGGCGTGCATCCTGCAGCCTACTTTCATTTGTGCTTTCCTGGACCTGGCGTATCTTGCGTTATGTGTGCTACTGCCGGTCTGCTGTTGGTTTGCTTCGCTCTGCTGTGTCAGGTCTCCTATCGTTGCAATCCAATACCTCCCCTCCTTTCTTTGCATTCACATGCCTCCCCTATCCTGTTTTGCAGGTTTCTGCAAGCGGACTTGTCAGCTGCCGTTGATTGACCTTCGTGGGTTGATTGGTGTTGATTGCTCATTTGTATTCCAATTACCCTACTTCCGCATTTCCTTCTTTTCTTCCCCTGTCCTTCCTGTTTATGCTATTGTTTGCAGCGCGTGCATCTGATTACTGGGTTTCGGGCACGTTTTCATCCTCGTACACATGCACTTTTGGCCACCATGTGTGCTCTCAGCTAAACGATTCCTCCCCACCCCTGTCCTGCAGCTTTGCTTAGCAAAGGACCGGCCAGATTTGCAATGCTCCAATGTGCTTAGTGCTACGGTGGCACACCCCTCTGCTGATGTCCTGTATCTCCTCTGAGCCACTCCTCGGTGTTATACCACTGTGCCGTATGGTACAACCTTCATCCGGTGGGACATTTGTGATTCAGTATTATCTGCCTCATTTGCATGGCATTGACTACTAATTCATAGTTACCGCGCCGAACACTATTGCAAGCCTTTAGCAACCCTTGCACCTTGGTTGTGGTGTTCCATGCCTACCATTGTGTATTATGCTGTAAAGCTGATTTCTATTACGTTGCGATTTTATGACATTTTTATATTATTTCTTTATGTTACAGCTTCCGCACACATGCCCTGCGGTTCTGCTGTGCGTTACTGTGGACATGACATTAAATGTTGTTATTAAGCATTGTGCATCTTTTCTTATGCCATTGGCTGTATATTTCACCATTGTCATATGTTCACGTTGTGATACCTGGGTCTGGCCCTCTTCCATAGCTCCGATGTTATGTTTGGGAAAATGTAAACCGTGTTTTTTGGTTTACATTTCCGTGGGCTTATGCTACGCCTGCACCACTTCATGAATCGCTATATGCCTTCATTTGCATGGTGCAATACTGCACATGGGGTGATTTGCATACCTACGCCAGCGGCTGCGCAGATGTGGCATACGCCGGTAGTGCATGTGGAATTGGATAGTACCTGAATTGCTCGGTGGCCATATTTGGCATTATAACGCCTACGCTATGCGTGTGCCTGGCGCAAGCTTCATGAATCCCGGGGATAATTTTTCACATGTAGAGAAACCCAAGGTACCCTCAATTTTTGGCTATCCAAAGGTACACAAGAATGTTAATGATCCACGTTTAAGACCAATAGTTTCTGCAGAAGGTTCAGTGACAGCACCTTTGGCAAAATACATTGGCAATAAGGTGAAAAAATTAGTAATGAACAACAGTAATATACTGCAAGATTCTTGGGACTTTCAGAAAAGGTTAGACCATACTTTATGTGCTGATAAAATAGCATTTGGTACCTTGGATGTTATAGATTTATTTACAAGTATACCACACAATATAGGTTTAGAGTGGTTTGAGGAAATGCTGGTGGGTTTCAATGAAATAACACACAATGACTTCAGAACTGTTTTAGTGTTAATGGAAGTAGTGTTGAAAAATAATTTTATTTTTTTGAAGGAGAATATTTTAAGCAGCCTAGGGATATTGCCATGGGTGCACATTGTGCACCTACATATGCTAATGTTATAATGGCTTTTTGGGAAAACAAATACATAATAACTTCAGTTTTTAATAGTAAGTGGACATTTTATGGCAGATTTTTAGATGACTTGTGTTTTTTATGGAAAGGAAATGAGGTTGATTTTAAGTTGTTTGTTGACTATGTTAATGGAACAATTTTTATGGTGTTGCTATAATTACACTGTTCGTGATTTACCTTCTGGGTCTGAGGTGCTTTGTACTTGGTTATAGTAATTTTTTTGCACCTTCCATGAATTTGTTTTACTAGTTTACTATTTTCAGATGGATACCCACTCGGTTGGTATCATATACAGTGGCAGTAAAGGATCTGAAATTGGAGAGCTTTGGAAGCTCATAGGACAGTTGACACAGCTTGTTGCACTGCCTACGCCCATTAGCCAATCAATGGCGTCGCTGTTATCGTCCCTTCCTTTACTTGGCAATCAGGAACTGTTCAGGCATTCTGCTTCGAATGAAGGAACAACCGTTTGCAATGAAGGAGAGACCGGTGAGAATAATATGATGAATGTTACTGATTCAGCGAGCTTGGATGGATTTCCTCATATTACCATTTATAGAAAAAGGGAGAAACATCCCCTTGAAGAGTCGAGAGCTATTCAGAGGAATGTGGGCTTGCTGAATAGACGAGACAGTAACACTTTGTTACCAGGTACTGAGAGACATTTAAGAGATGTTTTAGATGTAAAATTTGATTTTGAAAAAAAGTCAAACAACACTACTATTAATGGAACATATGTTCAAAAGTTAGAGGACTTGGATTATTACTTATATAAGTATAAAATGCTAGAAATGGACAATGCATACTTGAAACTTTGCCTGCATTTAAATGTAGTGCCTAAAGGGCTTAGAGTTTGTAAATTTCCTAATAATGTTGTAGAAGGCACTGAATTTTATCATCATTTAATTACTGCATTTGACAATTGTGGTTTTGAAATAATGAGGGCCATTAGCTGTGATTGAGGAGCTATTTCAGAAGGTAGCTGTGGATATTGTTGGGCCTCTGAATACCCCAAGTTCCACAAGGAAAAAGTATATCCTAGTGGTAGTAGACTATGCTACAAGATACCCTGTGGCAGTGGTTTTCTCCTCCATTGAGGTGGAAAAGATGGCAAATGTGTTTTTAGAGATTTTTAGCATGGTAGGATTCCCAAAAGAAATACTGACTGCCAGAGGTGCCAATTTCTTGTCAGACCTGCTCGCTTGCCTGTGGAAGTACTGTGGGGTAAAGTACCTGAAGATCACCCCCTACCATCCCCAGACTAATGGTCTTGTTGAGACCTTAAACTCTACAATCAAGTCCATCCTATAGGCATTTGCAGACCAGTTTAAGAGGGAGTGGGACAAATATTTTCCCCATATGTTGTTTGCTTACAGAGAGGTTCCCCAGGAATCCACAGGTTTTTCACCCTTTGAGTTGTTGTATGGGCATAGGGTGAGGGGAACTCTAGATTTAATTTGAGATGAGTGGGAAGGTGAGTGGGAACCTCACAAGGAGTCTGTTGTGGCATATGTCCTAAACCTCAGGGCAAGGCTCAGGGAACTCATGGGCTTGGCCCAGGAGAACTTAGCAGAAGCCCAACAATGGAAAAAGGAAAGGTATGACAGGAATGCTTGAGCTAGAGAGTATGCTGTAGGGCAGCAGGTAATGGTTCTCATTTCTGTCAGACACAACAAGATGCAAGCAGCATGGGAGGGACCATACAAGGTGGTAAGAAAGGTAAGTGATGTTAACTACATGGTAGAACTGCTAGGCAGGAGGCAAGGACACAAACTGTACCATGTTAACATGATGAAACCTTACCATGATAGGGAGGCCCTTGTGCTGAGCATTTGCAGTGGCTTGCAAGAGGAGGCTGAGGGAGATCTGGTGACTAAACTCCTCAGTGAGGCTTGGACAGTCACCTTAGTGGAAGGGATAGCAATATCACAGCAGCTATCTCCTACTCAGGTTTGATAAATCTGAACAGTGTTACAGGAGTTTAGGGACATGTTCACTGGGAAACCAGGGTGCACCCACCTGGTGCAGCAGCAGGTGGATACAGGACCCCAAAGGCCTATTAGGCAGGCCCCTTACATGGTGCCTGAGAGAGTCAAACAGACTCTGAGGGACAAGATACAGGAGATGTTGGAACTAGGGGTAATTTAAGAGTCCAACAGTCCCTGGGCCTCCCAGTGGTGCTGGTGCCAAAGAAGGATGGCAGTCCCAGATTCTGTATAGACTACAGGAAATTAAATAGTCACACAGAGTCAGATGCTTACCCCATGCCTAGGACAGATGAGGCCCTAGAGCAGCTGGGTGGGTCTAAGTATCTTACAACTACTGATCTTACCAATGGTTAATGGCAGGTGCCCTTGACTCCAAGTGCTAAAGAAAAGTCAGCCTTTGTGACTCCTTTTGGCTTGTTTGAGTTCACAAATATGCACTGTGGGATGAAAAATGCCCTATCACTTTCCAGAGGCTTGTAGATCATATCCTAATTTGCCCTTGCTTACCTAGATGATATTGCTATCTACAGCCATTCCTGGCAAGAGCACCTTCAACATATCAGGGAGGTGCTGGGCAGACTACAGAGGGCAGGGTTGACCATTAACAAGAAAATAGGCACAAAGCACCAAAAGCTAAAGCCAATACAGTACCAGAAGCTCGAGCAACCAGGAGCCAAAAATTCACTGTAGACCAAATCTCTACAAAATTCAATTTATTGTAACAAAGCACAAACACGATTGCAGATAATCCAAACTGTCAGAGGTTAAGCGCTTTCATCTGTATGAGTCAGATTTCATCAGAACCACCATGCAACACTTAATAACCTTAATTTATACCAAAAATGGCACCAAAAGACTCATTCAATATTCAATTAATACAACATCCAGATATTTGGCAGCTTAATCCTGCATAAAACTAAATAAAACTAAATAACAATACAATACAATAACAAGCAAGTAAACTACACTTATATGCCCTAATCTACACAGTTGACCAATACAGTGTATACAAATACTACTACTTCAAGGAAAAATGATTAATAAATAATTATATAATTATGAAATTGTAAAATTGTAAAATGTAAAACCTGTTTAAAAAAATTGTTTAGAATATTGTATTATCTGTGTATAAAATACCTATACAAAAATTAATAAATAAGAATTAAGAATCTAGTCTACCATATACACTATTTCTCTATAATTATAAAGTATATAAATGATATAATTATTATGATGATTCCAAAATGAGAAAGGGTTTTAAACTAATATGCTCATTCAGGCCAGGATATGTAGTGGCATCCAAAACCATTTGCCACTTGCTCTCCAAAGTACCAAGTCGTGCCTTCCAATTGCCACTTCCTACACTACTATTCACTTGATCTATAATGGCAAATTTAAATGTGTGATCTTTGCCTTTAGACTTAACATGTTTGCTTAGCGCATTTTTTTCATCCTCTTTTTTTATTTTGTATGTATGTTCATATATCCGTGTTTTTAATTTTCTTTCCGTTTTCCCTATGTAATATGCTGTACATGATGTACATAGGGCTAAATATACCACACCTAGGCTATTACAATTCCCTGATTTAAATTTACAGGTGCTTTTCATTATATTATCCAAAATGGTACTTCTATCTTCACAAATGTATCTGCACTGTCTGCAAGTGCCACATTTTGTCGTTCCCTTTCTCATAATCTGAGGCTTTTTGTTCATATATTCACTTCTTTCCACTAATTTCTTTAAATTTTGCCCAGTTTTGAATACTATACTTGGTGTACACCCAACCACTTTTTCCACTTCTTCCACATGTGTGAAAATAGTCCAATGTCTCCATAAAATATCCTTCACAATATTAGTAAAAGCATTGTACAAAATAACACATACTTTTCTATTAAAGGGTTGGTTCTTCTTCAAACACCTGCCTTCTTTCCCAAGTAGAGGTATATATTTTGTACCCCACTGTGTTTTTACATAGTTTACTACATCCTCAAGCATAGTGGCTGGGTACCCTCTTTCACTAAATAGTTTAAACATATAATCTAGTTCTAAAATCATACCTTCACTGGTGGATGACATCCGTGCTGCTCTCACACATTGACCTTTTACTACATTTTTAAACATGTAGTGGGGATGGCAACTCCCATACTGAATGTAATCGTTTGAGAAAGTAGGTTTTCTATATAATTTTGACACAAAACCTTCACCATTATTACTAATGTGTGTGTCTAAATATACTATATCATTTTTGCCAATAGTATGGGTAAAACTCAAGAATTCTGTAGTGTGATTAATATATTTAATAAATTCCGGGATGATATCCATGTCACCTTTCCATATAATGAATATATTGTCCAAGAATCTTGTATATAACAACATGTTCTTATAATATTCACTGGTGAAAATAAATTGATCCTCCCAGTCCAACATAACCAAGTTGGCGAATATGGGTGCACAGGATGCATCCATAGCCACACCTTTTGTTTGCCTGAAAATTTCTCCCTGAAATTCAATATAATTATGGTCCAAAACGAGACCCATCATATCCAATAAAAGATTAATTTTATCATCAGTTAATCCTGAATACCTTCTCAAACTGTTATAGAAATATTCTAATCCTATGTCTTTGGGTATGCTAGAATACAAATCCTTAACATCAACTGTAATAAAAACCATATTCTTGTTCCATACTTCCTGAGTTAATTTACTTAAAAAATCCCAAGAGTCCTTAATTAGATGAGGTACATTATTGTATACCTGTTTGGTCAAGTTATCTATAGTTACACCCAGATTAAAGGTTTTAGATCTAGATCCAGATATAATAGGTCTAAAAGGGGGCCTTTCTATACATTTGTGAATTTTTGGAATACCTACAATGTGAGCCATCATTGGTTATTCATTCCTTACAAAATTATACAATTCCTCTGTAATTCTATTATCAAGTAAATATTCTTCTATAGCTAAATCTATTCGTTTGTATCCAATATTAATCTGATTTAAAGAAACTTGTTCATAATTACCTGAATTAAATAAAAGCTCATAAATATTGCTCTGGTATTCACTATTGTCATATAAAATAACCCCCCCACCTTTATCTGGTTTCATGATCCTAATTTCTTTATTAGAGATAACATCATTTAACATACTTCTTTCTTCCTTAGTTAAATTATCTATAAATTCATCTGACTTCCTAATCTTATTATATGTAGCATATACTTCCTTACATACTGAAACAGGATCCCTTGATGCTTCATTGAGCAAGGCGGAGCTAGCTACGTTAAGAGCGGAAGTGTCTACATTACAAAATGATGTCAGTAAACTACTGGATCTAGTAGGAAAGCTTGCTGAAACCGTGCAGGCTGGCACTCGTGGAGGAACTTCTCATGTTCATGATAAGACGGCAGTTACACCGCTGTATGTGGCTGAATGTATTGAATTAAATACACAGGGGGATATTCCGAACGGACAAGTAGCGTGTTTAAAAACACCAACGCAAGTCGCAGCAATTGATATCAAGGAACCTGTAGACAATGTTCAAACGGAGGCTGAATTTACTTTTGATTTTAGCCTATTTCATCAAAAAGAAGAGAGACAGAGATTAGGGGCACGACCAAAACAGCGAGAGAACGTCAATATCAGGACATATTCAAATGTTACCAGTAAGGGTGACAACAATTATAAAAAAGGCACTGTTTTTAAAGAGTTTGTTTCTAGCCCTAAATGCGCATATAAACAGGATAAGATACGTGGACTTAATACTATGAACCAAGGAAAAGATACAGGGGGGAATGTGGGTAATGTTATGAAAGATTTTTTAACTGATGATGTAGAATTTCATTTTGATTGTGATTTTAAACAGGTATACGACAGGTATACTTCTCATGCACAGTCCAATAATTTAAAAACAAAGATATATAGTTTAGGTAAAAAATTAATACAGTTGAAAAGCACTAAGCTTGACAATGTATATTTGGAAAAATGTTTGAATGAACACATTGTACCAAAAGGACTTCGTTTTTTCAAATTACCATTAGGTATAGAGTACCATCAGAGTGTCAAACAAGAATTTAATACATTATTTGATACATTTGGGAACATGTATATTAAGGTGTTGATGAAGTATAATGATGAAAAAATAGCTATGTTGTTAAATGAATTGGAAGTTTTAAATGATGAAATTATATCTGACATTGAATTTGAGCAATGGCAAGAATTATATTTTAAACAGTTTCAGACAGCTAGCTATAGAATTAAAAGTGTATACAATAGAAAGACACATAAATTTGAAAGAGATATGGAGCTGTATAGATCAGGAAGGGTATATATTTGGCCACAACGTAATAGGGAAGTCATTAATACGCCCCATATGGAACCCGGTACTGGGAGGGGTAAACAACATAGGGTAGATGGTGAAGTAAATTTTCAAGGAGGCAGATTTTACCCGGCTCTAAAAAAGCTACCAAGGAGGTATTGAATAATGACGTTAATAGTGGAATTGGAAAAAGACTGAAATTCATAATGAGGGGATTATTGAGGCATATATTCCCAATTTGGAGGTTATGACAGGTAATAGACCCAGTATCCATAATTTTAATGGATTTAAGGTTTACAATTACACTAATTTGGAAATTAAACAGGAATTTTTTACACTTTTTAGTAAAAGTATGAAATATATTCCGACAGTTAGGTTTAACTTATTTGATACCATTAAGGAAATAAAATTATACTGTTGTAGATTAAATTTGGCTATACTGTTTAATAATGACCATGAAGAATATCAGGAGGTTGGTAAAAGACTAGTTAAGAAAAGTACTTACATTCCACCTCAAAATTCACAAGTTACTTTATTTGAACATATGGTATGTAAGGAAGTATATGCTACATATAATAAGATTAGGAAGTCAGATGAATTTATAGATAATTTAACTAAGGAAGAAAGAAGTATGGTAAATGATGTTATCTCTAATAAAGAAATTAGGATCATGAAACCAGATAAAGGTGGGGGGTTATTTTATATGACAATAGTGAATACCAGAGCAATATTTATGAGCTTTTATTTAATTCAGGTAATTACGAACAAGTTTCTTTAAATCAGATTAATATTGGATACAAACGAATAGATTTAGCTATAGAAGAATATTTACTTGATAATAGAATTACAGAGGAATTGTATAATTTTGTAAGGAATGAATACCCAATGATGGCTCACATTGTAGGTATTCCAAAAATTCACAAATGTATAGAAAGGCCCCCTTTTAGACCTATTATATCTGAATCTAGATCTAAAACCTTTAATCTGGGTGTAACTATAGATAACTTGACCAAACAGGTATACAATAATGTACCTCATCTAATTAAGGACTCTTGGGATTTTTTAAGTAAATTAACTCGGGAAGTATGGAACAAGAATATGGTTTTTATTACAGTTGATGTTAAGGATTTGTATTCTAGCATACCTAAAGACATAGGATTAGAATATTTCTATAACAGTTTGAGAAGGTATTCAGGATTAACTGATGATAAAATTAATCTTTTATTGGATATGATGGGTCTCGTTTTGGACCATAATTATATTGAATTTCAGGGAGAAATTTTCAGGCAAACAAAAGGTGTGGCTATGGGTGCATCCTGTGCACCCATATTCACCAACTTGGTTATGTTGGACTGGGAGGATCAATTTATTTTCACCAGTGAATATTATAAGAACATGTTGTTATATACAAGATTCTTGGACGATATATTCATTATATGGAAAGGTGACATGGATATCATCCCGGAATTTATTAAATATATTAATCACACTACGGAATTCTCGAGTTTTACCCATACTATTGGCAAAAATGATATAGTATATTTAGACACACACATTAGTAATAATGGTGAAGGTTTTGTGTCAAAATTATATAGAAAACCTACTTTCTCAAATGATTACATTCAGTATGGGAGTTGCCATCCCCCCTACATGTTTAAAAATGTAGTAAAAGGTCAATGTGTGAGAGCAGCACGAATGTCATCCACCAGTGAAGGTATGATTTTAGAACTAGATTATATTTTTAAACTATTTAGTGAAAGAGGGTACCCAGCCACTATGCTTGAGGATGTAGTAAACTATGTAAAAACACAGTGGGGTACAAAATATATACCTCTACTTGGGAAAGAAGGCAGGTGTTTGAAGAAGAACCAACCCTTTAATAGAAAAGTATGTGTTATTTTGTACAATGCTTTTACTAATATTGTGAAGGATATTTTATGGAGACATTGGACTATTTTCACACATGTGGAAGAAGTGGAAAAAGTGGTTGGGTGTACACCAAGTATAGTATTCAAAACTGGGCAAAATTTAAAGAAATTAGTGGAAAGAAGTGAATATAAGAACAAAAAGCCTCAGATTATGAGAAAGGGAACGACAAAATGTGGCACTTGCAGACAGTGCAGATACATTTGTGAAGATAGAAGTACCATTTTGGACAATATAATGAAAAGAACCTGTAAATTTAAATCAGGGAATTGTAATAGCCTAGGTGTGGTATATTTAGCCCTATGTACATCATGTACAGCATATTACATAGGGAAAACGGAAAGAAAATTAAAAACACGGATATATGAACATACATACAAAATAAAAAAAGAGGATGAAAAAAATGCGCTAAGCAAACATGTTAAGTCTAAAGGCAAAGATCACACGTTTAAATTTGCCATTATAGATCAAGTGAATAGTAGTGTAGGAAGTGGCAATTGGAAGGCACGACTTGGTACTTTGGAGAGCAAGTGGCAAATGGTTTTGGATGCCACTACATATCCTGGCCTGAATGAGCATATTAGTTTAAAACCCTTTCTCATTTTGGAATCATCATAATAATTATATCATTTATATATTTTATAATTATAGAGAAATAGTGTATATGGTAGACTAGATTCTTAATTCTTATTTATTAATTTTTGTATAGGTATTTTATACACAGATAATACAATATTCTAAACAATTTTTTTAAACAGGTTTTACATTTTACAATTTTACAATTTCATAATTATATAATTATTTATTAATCATTTTTCCTTGAAGTAGTAGTATTTGTATACACTGTATTGGTCAACTGTGTAGACTAGGGCATATAAGTGTAGTTTACTTGCTTGTTATTGTATTGTATTGTTATTTAGTTTTATTTAGTTTTATGCAGGATTAAGCTGCCAAATATCTGGATGTTGTATTAATTGAATAATGAATGAGTCTTTTGGTGCCATTTTTTGGTATAAATTAAGGTTATTAAGTGTTGCATGGTGGTTCTGATGAAATCTGACTCATACAGATGAAAGCGCTTAACCTCTGACAGTTTGGATTATCTGCAATCGTGTTTGTGCTTTGTTACAATAAATTGAATTTCGTAGAGATTTGGTCTACAGTGAATTTTTGGCTCCTGGTTGCTCGAGCTTCTGGTACTGTATTGGCTTTAGCTTTTAGGGTTGACCATTAAGCCAAGCAAATGTCAGGTGGGTATGGTAGAGGTCTCCTAACTAGGACATAGAGTGGGGAGTGGTAAGATAAGGCCATAACCTGCCAAAGTGGAAGCCATTCAGGCATGGCCTGCACCTGTTACCAAAAAGCAGGTGAGGGCATTCTTAGGGACAGCAGGGTGCTATAGAAAGTTCATTCCCAGTTATAGTACCATAGCTGCTCCCCTCACAGACCTGACAAGGGAAACATGCCAGATAAGGTAGTGTGGATCAAAGCATGTGAGCAGGCATTCCAGATGTTTTGGGAGGACCCCTGTGTTAGCCAATCCAGATTACAGCAAACAATTTGTTGTGCAGGTGGATGCTTTGAACATGGGGTGCAGGCTGTACTTAGCCAGATTTCTTCAGAGGGAGAAGAGAACCCGGTGGTTCAACGCAGTCATAGGTTCCAACTCAGGGAGGAATGCTACGCATCTGTAGAAAAGGAATATCTAGCCATAGTGTGGGCACTGTGAAAATTCAGCTTATTAGTATGGAACAAAATTCACTGTAGTGACAGATCACAACCCCCTAACATGGTTACACAGAGCCAGCCAGCAATACCATGTTGCTATGATGGAGCGTAGGGTTGCAAGCATATGATATGTCAGTGCAGCACCACATTGGAATTAGCAATGCCAGCGCAGATGGGCTCTCAAGACAGGGAATGGGGAAAGCTATACCTAGATAAACCTAACCCTCTCAAGCAACATTTCTCAAAGACCACTTGAAAAACTAGCTTGAGTTCTCCGGGGGGGGGGGGGGGGTATGTGAAGATATGGGAAGGTTGCCAGCCTAGCTAGATAGAAGTTTGAAGATAATTCTGTCATTTGTAAATATTAATATAATCCACAGGGTTATTCTCTTAAATGAAAGAACATGCTGTTAAATGTTAAACTTCAAAAATGTATCCACATTGCTCTCTGCTGGGGAAAGCTGATAAGTCAAGCTTTGTGTAATTGTTTGATTTTTAAAGTCAGGTCTGAAATATCTAGAAGAAGGAATTCAGGCCATTGTTTTAAGGCCAGAGTTAATGGCCAGGATTTGCATGCATAAATGTCTGTTATTGCTCTGCTTCCTGACCAGGTGTAAGCTTACTAAAGAATGTAGCCTGTTAGCCTGGGAACCCAGGGAAGTGTAAAGAATGATGTAATGTGAATCAGCAGTGTGTTATCAATTTAAAGAGATAGAATCAGAGAGCACAAAGCATTTGTCTTGAGAACATTCACCATCACCAGTACTGCTCTTGCTCTATATGTACATTTATTTAGAAATGTATTTTCTCTTAGATATAGCTAGGAAATAGGAAGAATAGACAGTTGTTTTCTGTACTGATGTTAGAACTATTCTACTGTATTACTTTATGCATTTTCCTGTGTCTGAACTCTTGACTAGCACTATGTAGTAAAAGGTATTGTCTTGTGTTTTTATTATTTATTATAAAATATTTTTAAATCTTTCATCTGCGGCTGTTTTGTGTAGAGCTAAGTTAAGCTTTAGAGTACATTGCATATATATATATATATATATATAGTGATACTATACAAAGCCACTCAAATACCTTTGCTGTTCAGTCACACTTACCATTTTGAGAATAATATTGCACAGTAATAGTTGGACATCCTTTGATAAGGGCCTTATAGCAGCTGATATTAGTGGGTGGTGGCAGCTGGTACTACTGTATAGTCTGGGTAAAAGGGGCACATCTGGAGAATCTGTGCCAGCCTTTTCCAGGAGTGTCTGTGTGGTTGTATGTAACTCTTATCTCAAAGTGAGTGTGTGTCAACTACTTGTGCATGGACATGAAACACTGGTTGGACAGAAGGGCTGCTTGAGGTTTTAGCTTGCCTACTAGGCTGAGATCTGGACCGTATAGCTGTGCCAATGGGGAGTCTTATTGGGGATCTGGAGAGAAAGGGAGAAACCAGCCCCAGACTGACTGTGATCTCTGTGTGCTGTTAAGGGAAATTGTACTTTACTGGGTGTGTATTTGTTATCCTGCCCAATATGGGCACCCCTCACTGGTGTTAGCGGTGAGGATTGAGACTCCTTGATTACTGGGCCAGTGCACGGGTGTCACATTGGTTTGTAGCATTTTAGGATTATAATATGTATTAGGATTTTATTTAGTATGAAGACTATGTTGCACAAAATGTTTTGTACTCTGGTGCCACCTTCCATAGTAAGTGAGATGTTGCATATAATGTTGTATAAAATATTTTGCCCTTTAGTGCCACCCTCCTAAGGAAGTGAGGTTTAGTATTTAAAGTATGTGAGGTAGTGTAACTGTTTGTCTGCTGATGTTCCTGTAACACTGGAAACCAAAGCGCTTACATTTTGGTTTATTAAAATGCCTTTCGTGTGGCTTTGCAGCAGTTTCTTCTTCATTCAGTGTTATTTTCTCTGCTGGGCTTGGTTACTTGGTTGCATTAGATATTTCAACTTATGTCAGAACCTACAGTCTCCATGGAAAAAGCTCTTACTATTCACAGAACTAAGTTTTTCCTTAATTTTGGATCAATATTTGTAGGATGAATAAAAAACAATATTGAAATGACTTCTGTATTTAAAACATGGAATGAGTCTGACTAATAACTCAGGGTACCATTCTCCTTACTAAAAAATATTTCCAAACATCTCCCTGGTCCAAATATTGAAGGAGCACATCTCTTCCTACATGAAAGCCACCTTTCCAGATTTATAACTACATTCTTCTCGAACTCAGATGAAACATCACCAAGCTGGATCACTAAAGATCTAAAGATCATTTCATTGATTACTGCAGCTACTAATGCCATTGTCAGTTAACCTCTACCTATATCCCCTTTCCCTTGTCACCTATATTTTCACTATCTCAGCTGTACAATATTTAAAAAGCAGTGCACATGTCATTGTCTCTAAAAGGACTGACTTCCTTTACAAACTACTGCAAGAACTAACTAGTGAAAAAACACACTCCCAGCAACCACTGATACTTGAGCTCATACTAAGAGGTGAAACAAAATTCACAATAACTATTTCAATCTTACCAAAATGTCAATTGTCCCATTATCTTTTCTTGGACAAAAAAGTATTACAATCACTCTTCAAAATGCATTCATTAAAACAGAAATTCCAACCAAATGTATGCCACAAAGGATGAGCTTATCTTCATAAAGTGTATTATTTTTTTTATGGCATCTGTTACCATTCAGTCTACTCTATTCTGGCAAATATTTTAGTAAAAGATCAAGGTAAATATTTTCCAATAATTTGTCACATATGTAAATGCAACAAGCAAAACAGGTCCTCATAAGATCTTCAAAATCTCGGAAAGAGGAGATATAAAGCATGAATGAAATGGAAACAACTAGCAATTCCAACTTAGGCAAGAATACATTCAAGTTAGAAATGAAGTTAAGAAAGACATGTACTACAGCAAAGCAACAGTTACCATGAATAAAAACAGGTCCAAGATTTTTTTTCAGATCCTAGAAGCTGTATGAAAGAAATTAAAAATACAAATTGAGATGCTCAAAACAAATCAAATGACTATGACTTCAGAATGTTTCCAGTCCTATCATCACCAATATCTAGAAAATAAAACAAAACCATTAGAACCCTGCCTCCTATCCCATCCAGTAAAAAAATCACTAGAAACAAAATTAACAGATTAAATGACACATTTCCAAGTCAGGGTAGTTTGGAAGGGATGGTTTTTGTGAATGGTTCATTGAAAGCTGGAATGACTTCATTGTTCCACAACTCAGGTACATATTTATTCTATTTCTAAACAATCAAACCTTCCCCTCCAAATAAAAACAAGTAAACATTATCTTGTTACAGATAATGTTGATAATATAATCAGGTTTACCCTTCATAGAAGACTGTACATCAGAAGTTAAAGTCTGATTTTATCAAACTCATTCAGGAAAAACAACTCCTGCTTAAAAGTTAGTAAGTATATTCTTTGGCACCTCTCCAAGACTAGCTACATTCCAAAACCTATCCTTTCCTCTGAATAAACAACTGCAAAACTGAACCTATTTAATTTCCTACTAAATAATCATTATTTCCCCTCCATATGAAAGGCAATGATTATTCCATTACCTAAAAGCTAAACACCTTCTTCGGCTTCTGACTACAAGCTGATACCATTTATTCCATACCCTTGTAATCAAGCTACTGATTATTTTTACAAATCCAATATTTTCTGCACTCATCAAAGGATATACACCAAAACACAAAATACTCTAACTGCTTTTCTTCTCGGATGCCATCCTCACTACTCCTCAAATCTGACCAACACAGGCACAATTTATAGCTACAACACAGTCAGCCTATCCCTCCTTCTGTACACCCTCCAAATTTCCAGCTATGATTCATCAGTCATAATCTTTTTAAGAGCCACCTAAGAGATAGATTATTTAAGATAAATTAGCAAATTCACTTTCTTATTCATTCTCATCATCTTCAGTGAACCCACAAGGCTCTGTTCCAGATTTCCTGCAGTTTGCACTCTTCTTAACAATCTTGTTGGAGTATTCTAAACTCATACCAGCATATTTTATTCTGACAATATAACCCACTACAGTTCTTCCCTTCAAAGAAGATAATACATCATAAGCTATGGTCTAACCTTATCAAACTTAAGCAAATTCTCCAGGAAAATTAAATAACTGTTAAAGTTATGTTCTTTGGACTTCTGCAAGACTAGATACACTCCATACTTTCTCCTTCCCCTCTTGATTAACAACTGCAAACCTGATCCTATCCAACATTTAGGCACATTGCTCCATCTCATTCAGAGACAAAAAGCTACTAAAATCAAAAATCAATTAAACATTCAGCTTTTGTTGTCATAACTCAGTTTCCAAACCCCTGACATATGAGCCACATTTGGGAAATTAATACTACAGACCAGCATGAATATGACAGTTCTTCAAAATAGAATCCATCAGACCTTCAGGTTATTTCTCTAACTGCACCTGTTTTTTTCACTGTATTTTCTCCTCACATGAACATCACTGTATCTGCATATTCATGTAAGCTGCCGCCACATTCATGAAAGAACCCGCCTCCTTCTTCTGTCTATAATCCTCATATTATATTCCTCATTATGTTCCTATGAATGCTACGTATAAGCTAACAATTCTTAAACCTTACAAAGGCCTACAGGCTCTCTAACAATGTGAGACTGACATTCTCAGAACTAAGGCCCATATATTGAGTCAGCATATCCCTAAATATGGAATATAACCCATGGTACACTGGAAAAAAAAGGAATTATAGCAGCAAATCAAACTACAAGCATGAAAAACAGCAGGGCTTAACCTGTCCTGCTCCATCAGCAGCATCCTTAGACTCAGGAAATGGAACCACAAGAATTTCTACTGATATTTGCCCAAAGAACATATTTTAATGGGAAATGCATTGACCCTTTCAAGAGGCTTGTCAGCTAAAGTTTAATGCCAAATCCCAGTAGGCAGAGAGAAGGCACATAAGAAGGGAATGCTACGCATAACCTTTGTACCTGGCAGCAGGATTTATTTTGGCATAGTGTGAATGATATGACTAAATATGAAAGGAAGAAGTTCCTTGTTTACAAAAAGGCTTTTGGAAAAATAGAAAAATAACCAGTTTATGTTTGTGTCAAATACATTTTTTAAAGACTTGCCCCCACCGGACGGCACTGACCCCCAATTTATTTTTGATCATTAACATTATCTGCTTACGCACTCCCACTCTCCCATAAAACTGCAGTCACAGTTCTTATTAAAAGGCTAACATGATTTATGATATGGGAGATTTTTTTTTTATTTATTTATTATATTTTTATTTTTTATTCTGATATTATATGTATTTATAAATAGGGACATATCTGATGAAGTTACAGTGAAAATGGTACAGATCAGTATATGGATTTTAAATAAGTGTTTAGATGTCTTTACATCTTTTTGAACTATTAGCATCAGCCAGGCGTTATAGATTAATATGCACCAAAACAAGCAGATATAAGAACAGTGTTTTACCACAGGCCATCAAGTTCATAAATGGGTAACTCAGCTTATTAGGTTGTGTTTTCTTTTTCCCAAGCATCTCTGGGTTCTGCAATATTGTTTATGTATTGTTAATATTTGTTTCTTTCAAAGTTTATTTCAGTATTTCTTGCACACTGAGTTGCACTTTGCACCTTGTATGTATACGTATATGTTCATTTACATTTTTGTCTTGTTCTAAATTGTTGCATGTATGTCATTTGTCTTGTTCTTAACAGTTGTATGTGTGTCTTTTGCAGTATGTAATTCATACTTGAAGAGTCACTGAAACTCGAATCAAATTCCTTCTATGCGTGCATACTTGGCCAATAAAGATGATTCTGATTCTGATTCAGATTCTCTAGAGGATTCTCATCTGGCTTGTATTACATTGAAAAATTCTTTAAGGGAGGGAGGTAAAGACAAGCTAGAATGACCCCTTCTGTGATAACCATCTGGAATCTAGTCCACAGGCATGGTGAGGTTTCACCTTGGTCCAGCGCCAAACAGCTCGACTTGAATAAATGTAACTGCACTTGCCCGATAATAGTCCTGTATACAGCAGCACTAATCTGTCCCACAATAAAGAACTAAGAATATGCAAGTAAGATCATGGCTTCCAGAGTTTTTCTTTCTTTCTGATTTGGGAATGTTGTGTTTTCTAACATAAACACAGTAAAGTTATTTTTTGCTGACCACTAGGATAACCTGAATACTGCAGTCAGGAAGAAAAGAGATTTGCACTGTATGGTGGGGGTAAGAGATAGGTTCATATTAGGCTAACTGCCCTTGCGAGCCATTTTTAAGCCTAGCCAATTATCCCTTGTGAGACTCAAACTCTGTACCTTGTGCTTGTAAAGCAAGCACTTTAACCATTAGGCCACCATCCCAACCCCTAACAACTGGTGTACAGTGGAGCTCAATAATTTTATTTTTTTTTTTGGTGTTTAATCGTTCTCCTTGAGATTTCTGGCCTCAGAAACACAAGCTAAACTGGTCATCTCCTTGACAAAACAAGTAATTATATTGGTTTACTACCATTACTATCATTTGATTTGACTGAAAAGCAATTAACTGAAAACCAACTTGACTAAAACCCATTTCACTGAAAACCCAGATGAATGAAACCCATTTCACTAAAAATCCCGTTGGCTGAAACCCATTTTACTGAATCACAAATTACTGAAAATATTCAACATGAGAAAATACAACATAAGAAGGTGTTTTGCAAGCAGACAAGCCACCCACCCTCCATGTGAAAAAAAAAATCCTGAAAAAAAGAAAAAAGAACCCACCATACACATTGAATCAATGTTGGTAAACAGGCATTGTGTTGGCATGAAAGTTAAGTTGTGACCCTCACACGCTAATTATAGGATTTGATTCTCACCTCTGAAGAGTAATTGGCTAGGCGTAAAATGACCTGCAAGGGCAGTTAGCCTTGTACTTACCATATATATATATATATATATACATATATATATATCTTTTACATATCTATATATATATATATATATATATATATATATATATATATATATATATATATATATATATATATATATATATATATATATATATATATATATATATATATATATATATATATATATATATACATATATATTTATATATGGGTCTACCTGATAACGCTGACACACCACAACACTGACAACGAAATAACCAACACCACAAAACCAAAAGTTCAAAAACACGAAACTTCACATGCCTGGCAAACCACAATCCTGACAATCAACAAAACAAATACCTTTTCCGAAAAACACACACACAACACAAGCACACCAAACACCTTACAAACCTACACTAAACCTTTCATACACAACTATCTATGCACTAACCTTAACCCAAACCCTAACCCTAAGGTCCGTCACTATCGCACACTTACCTTACCCGCACCCTAACCCTAAATCACTTAATCTGTCCCTAACCCAAAAGTCTGTCACTATCACACACTTACCTTACTCGCACCCTAACCCAAATTCACTTAATCCTCCCCTAACCCTAAAGTCTGTCACTATGGCACACTTACCTGACATACACCCTAACCCTAACATCTGTCACTATCACACACTTACCTTACCCGCACCCTGACCCTAACATCCGTCCCTACCGCACACTTACCTAAACATGTAGGTGTTCTCAGCGTCGGGATTTGCAACTGTCAGTCTTCTCCGTTGTCACTCTTCCGGTGTCGGTGTTCTCGCTGTTGGCGTTTGAAGCTTTCGGTTAAATCAGGTAGACCTATATATATATATATATATATATATATATATATATATATATATGGGTCTATATGACTTGGTCGACAGTTCATATGATCGACAGTTTATTTGGTCAACAGTTCATTTGATCGACAAGCATTTGCCCCCTTCCCCAATGTTGTGTGACCCTGGAGTTGATATATATATAGTTAGGGGTGTGGTCATATAGACCCATATATATATATATATATATATATATATATATATATATATATATATATATGTATATAGTTCCCCTTTATAATCTCGAAATACTGAAATCTCGAATTTCCGTATCTAGAAACCATAAAGGTGAACGACTCACAATCCCGAAACCCAAAAGCACGAAACACACAATCACAAACATACTTACACCATACACCATGCAACACACACACCATTCTACCCACATCATGCAAACTACACAACCCTGCACTACATGTAAACAGGGGAGCAAGCCCCCTCTGCACCCCCCACATATATACCAACTCCAAGATCGCACAAACAGAAAAAAAAAACTCACACCCAGACATTCTACAGTCCCTTGCACACACACATACACACACACACACACACACACACACACACACACACACACACACACACACACACACACACACACACACACACACACATACATCACAGATATACAAACA
Organism: Protopterus annectens; assembly: GCF_019279795.1. NCBI lineage: Eukaryota > Metazoa > Chordata > Ceratodontiformes > Protopteridae > Protopterus > Protopterus annectens. The sequence continues at coordinate 1,508,058,850 of NC_056744.1, forward strand.
CCAACACGTCCAACACTCATACTTCTACCTCCCTACCTTAACCCACATGTACAATGTACAAAAACACTCACATACACTCACTCACCTTAAATTTCAGACACCATCCCAGCCAAACACTTCATCTAATGTAGCATAAATGCATAAACGCATATTCGAGATATTTGGATTCGTGCTTATGAACTTTTGCTATTTTGGATAAATTCAGCTGTTTTCTTATTCTGCAATGTCCATGTTACAATGTAGATAACTAAATGCAACTATCATATATTGTGGCTCAGTGACTAATGAACCTGGAAAGCACATTGTGCATTGTAGTGCTGTGCCTGCTCTGATTGCTCTAGAACATAAATGAAAATCAATTAGACCAACTTGAAAAAGTGGAAACCCTCAATGGCAGCTAATAGGAAGAAACTACATTTAGCTTCCTGTTCATATTTACGCATCCTTTTCTGCATTTTTTCGTCCCACTCGTATACTTCTGCGGCACACAGTCAGGGTGTAGATGTAATGGTTAAGGTATTTCCCTTACAGACACCAGGTATAGGGTTTGATTTTCACCTTCAAAAGACAAATTTGCTAGGTTTAAAAATAACCACAAGGACAGGTATTCTAGTACTTACCTATGAACAGTATAACCTCTTTCCTGTCATAATTTTCTACACCGTACTTTTTTCTTTAATGGAGCCTTTTATTCGCTCTTTAACTCTAATTTTGCCTTTCATCTTCCTTCCATTCCTTAATAGCTGGGAAAATTGCTATTATAAAGAAGCTCACTTGTCTTCAGTACCTTTATTGTAAAATGATTTTCTCTTTGTTAGATTTTAAAGGCTAATAGGTGTATAATAGGCTAACGACCACTTAGGCCCTTGTAAGCCTTGGCATGTAACCCAAATGTGACATACAAATTTGATCTATATATGGGTGGTTTGCTGACTACCTTTGTCCATTAGAGACATAGGCACCAGATCAGGGGTGAATTTCTGATTACCCATCCATTGGTTGAAGATGTACATAAAGAGGGATAGGAAGGAATTCTGCTTCACATGGATGGAGAGCCTGTTCCAGAGAACGGGAATTCTCTGAGAAACATATCTGTCTCTACAGCATATTGTACTTATGTTGCAATCAAAATTTAGCTATTTTAATCTAGTAATTCTGATGTGTTTGTTTTGCAGATGTGCAAAATGTTCATCAGAACAGTGTCTAGGCTTGCCTTGTATGCCAGGCAAAAATTACTTCTCAGAAGCCTGTATGATACTATGTAAAGGAACAGGTCTCTGAAGCAATCAGTGAAGGACATTTTGTTTACTCCCTGTATTCTTTTTGTAAGGAACCCTTATGAACATTCCAGCTGCATGTGTCTGGTGTAGTACATAATGAAGTGGGCATTATACAATATGATGGGTCTGATGAGGGCCGAGTGCAGTGGTAAGGTGACCTCTCTGGCATAGATGCCATGCCCTTGCTTATAAGTTGAGCAGCATAAAACAGTCTTCTTACTACTTTGGACTCATGTTGGTCAAAGGCTAAGTTACAATATACTGTATGTGAATTCCCAGATCCCTGACTAGTGAATCAACTTCTAGGGTTGCTCTATTGATGACATAGTTATGAGGTGGCCAACTTCCTAAAAGATACTATAATGTGTTTCTTGGTAATGTGTTTTAAGTCATGGCTTTGGCACCACACATTTCCCTGTGTTAGACCTTCCTGAAGGATGTTCTTAACTTTGAGGATTCAATTACTGCTCCCAGTTTTCAATCATCTGCAAACTTGGCTAGCCAAAAGGCCTTTGACATTGGTTTTCACATCTCAGAAGTAGAAAAAGATTAGAGGGCCTAGTAAAGAGCCCTGGGGGACACCACTGGTGACTGGCCTCTTTGTAGAAGTGGTCTCATTGATTCTAACCTACTGGGTTCTAACAATGAGCTGGCTAGCTATCCAGTGTGCTGTAAATTAGTTTACATCTAGTTCCTTAAGTTTACTGACAACTCCAGAGTGAGGCATTGTATCAAATTTTTAGCCAGATCTAGGTAGACAGTATGCAACATTTTCCTATCATCTATTGCCTTGGTGACCTGTTCCAAGAAGTCCACCAAATTCAGTAAGCATGCCCTTCCTTTGACAAAGTCAAACTGGGATGGAGCCAGTGTCTGGAGGTCTTTTATGTCCCCATTGATAATTTCCATATTAATTCTTTCCATGGCTTTGCAATAAGACTGGTCAAACTACTGGTTCTGTAGTTTCTAGGATCTGTTGAAGGTCCACCCTTATGGTGACCATTTCAGTTCTCCATTCATGAGGCCAAAAGCCTGTTTTAAGACTAAAGTTAAATATTGACACTAGAAAGCCCAGTAAGTCATAATTTAGACTGTTAGGAGCACATCCTGAGATGCTATAGTGGCCCATTGAGGCCATTTTCTTGACTTCAGTGAGCACAGCTAGTACATGCCCCTAGTTATAGGTGGAGGTTTATGTTTCAAGGTAGTTTTGGCGGGATCATTGGGGTAATAAGGGGGTAAAATTAGAACTGTATTTGACTGCTGACAGGGTTGCTATATCCCCATGTAACACTGGATGTGGCACCATTAACCACCAGTTCATTACATTGTTGTATACTGCACATTAGGTTTCTGACATTGATGAAAAAGTCATTGTGGTTATCTGTCATCTGGGAAGTTATCTTAACCTGAAAGTTGGCTTTGTTTTACCTAATTAGGTCTCTAAGTTGCCTATTTAGCTTGATGAGACAGTTTTTATCTTCATGGCAATTACCCATCCCAATTTTTGCCATATTGTTTTTTCCTTTTCTTGTGTATCCTGTTTAGTTTGGGATGCCACCATGGTGTTTTTTTTGGGGGCTAGTCTTGGGCTTACTTTTTGGTATGTATGACATCCTCTACACAGCGATTGACATGATTGCACAGAGTTTCTGTGAGCAATTCAGAATAGACTGCTGTGCTCTCAGGGTTTAGATGGGTATTGAATTTTGGCAAACCATCAGTTGATAAAAGGTAAATTGTGTTGTAATAGTTCCTAACTGTTACTGGTTTTAATGTGATTACAAAGTTGATTTAACAGAGATGGATAGACATATTAAGATCAATGAAAGAAATATATCACAGAAAGTCAATAAGACCCAAAGTGTTAGAATTCTGTTAAAAAATGAAGGCAGTGATCGACTATTAACAGAAATTCATGTAATATAACTGAAGTATATATTATTGTACAGCAAAGTTAATAACAGATACAGTCTTAACAAAACAATACATGGTAAATAGGGAAAGGAAGAAAGAAATCAAATGCCATCGTGATAGTATGTATAGAGAAAACGATAAAGCAATTAAGACAAGAAGTGTCACTGATGAAAGAGTATAGAAGAGGGAACAGATCAACAAAAATACTTAAAAAGATAGACATGATAAAACCAACTTGCAGTATTACAACAGATATGGATATATCATTTGCTATTGCAAATAATAAACTAAAGATATCAGCACAGACAGAAACACTTAGAAGATATGCAGATAAATATAAAGGAAAAGTACAAAATAAGCAATTAATTGATGGTCCACAATTTGTTATAGAAAATTGGTAAACAAAGCAAAAGGAATAGGAATACCACAAAAAAGAAGAAATAGACACATTTTGGAGCACTATTTATGAAGACTCTGTGGAACATAACAAAGATGCTGAATGGATAAAAGAAGTAAAAGAAACTGCAAGGAGTTTGAATGCACAGGATATGAAATCGGATGAAGTAACAGACAGAGAAACTGAAATAAAATTAAGAAAAGCTCCTAAATGGAAATCCCCAAGGTCACATGCAATTCCTAACTTCTAACTAAAAATATTAACTCTGTTACATGAAGATTTAGCCATGAGTAAGAACTATTTATATGCACACCCCGAACAGACCCTAACCTGGTTAACAACAAGAAAAATTATACTCCTCCTTATGAGTGAACCTGCAAGCTATTCTAAAAACTATAGACCAATAGCTTGCATTCAGATAATGTATAAACTATATACTAGAAATGATGCTTACAGAGTTTATAGTCATTTAGACGAAAACTCATACATGGCAACAGAACAAAAGGGTAATAAAAGAAAGTCATATGGAACAAAGGATCTTTGGTTAAATAAAGTCATAACTGAGAATTGTAAAAAGGGGAAGAATCTGAGTATGGCATGGATAGATGACAAAAAAGCATTTGACACCATTCCACTTTCATGGCTAAAGGAGTCCTTGCATATGTATAAGATGCACCCTACATTGATCAATTATATTACAGTGACCATGAAACAGTGGCAAACCACTTTGCACCTAGGCCATGATAAAGAACCCATTATTATCCCCAAGGATAAACATTCAAATGAGGATATTCCAGGGTGACATTTTTGCCACCACAGCTTTTTGTCTTGCCCTTTCCCATTAAGCTGTCTACTTAACAAATTAGGTCATGGTAACTATTTGGCTCCAGACAACAACAAAGTGTAAATATTTCTCATTTTCTTTTTTGGGGATGATTTAAAATGGCATAGTTTATAGTTAATTGAGATGAGAGCAGAAAGTAAAACTGGAACTGAGCAGTCCTTTCTCAGTTGATATAAAAATATAATTTGGTCTTGAAAAATGTGTAAAAGTAAAATTTAAAGGAGGAAAGTTGCAGCACCAAGAAAATATCAATCTGGGACAGGAATGTGATATAAAGGAACTTGAGCAGGAAGGAGTATATAAATATTTGGGAATTATTGAAGGGTGAGAAATGAAACATGAACAAATGTGAACAAAAACTCAGTACAGAATATTTTAGAAGATTAAAACTAACACTGAAAACTGCCCTGAAAGCTACAAACAAAGTGGAAGCTATAAGTCAATTTGCTCTTCCTGTTCTAACTTAAAGTTTTGGGGTGACTGACTGGCCCCAATAGGTATTGGATCAGACAGGAAAACAAGAAAAATGCGTTATGCTTATCAAATAATATAGAAAAATCACTGTATACCAAGATTATATATCCTGCGTTATGAAGGAGGTATGGGCCTCCTCAATATTTATTACATGTATAGATCTGCAATGATAGGACTACATACATATCTACTGACCTCATTCAATCCAAACATAGTGAAAGTTTTAAAACATGAAGAAAACAAATCTGAGATGAGTTCCCTACTTAGTTTTGCAGAAGTATATTTGTGTCAAGTGGAAATGGAAACCAAACCATAAGAGGATAAAAAAATCAGTCAGCAACTGAATGTGCCAAAAAAGAATGAATATAAGGAGAAGGATCAGATGAAAAGGAAAGAAATGTGGAAAAATATATAAATATAGTTGCAGGAATAGAAAACTCCTAGAACAATTCGATCAGGGTCTGATACAGGAATGGTTAAAGACAGGTGAATTTAAACCAAAAGATGAAAGGTTAATATTAGTGGTGCAGTACAGTAAACTACATGCACATTCGTTTATAATGTCTATTGAAAATGTGGGAGAAACAGGTAAATGCAGGTTCTATAAAACAGAACTGGAAACAATCATACATCTTGTAGCTGTGTGTGATACACGAATGGCAGTGGGCTTGTATACTGAAAGGCATGATAATGTGGCAAGACTGTTGCACTGGGGATTGTTTAAACATCGCTATACTGAAGTAGCTGAGAAGCAATAGAAACATGAGCCATAAAGCATTACAAAGAATGATGAAGTTTATATCACATGGAATTACCCATTACCAACAGTTCAAAAAAGAGATGTAAGAAAACCAAATATAGGAGTCCATGAAAAGAAGACAAAAGTAATATTGATCATTGAAATTGCTACACCCAGTGATTATAGTGTCTTACATACAGAGAGAGAGAGACATAAAGTTACAAAATGCCTGGATTTGCAGGCAGAAATGAGGGCAGTGTGTAAGAAATATACATGGACTGTTCCAATAGGAGTAATGGGTCTCATAAGAAAGAATTTATAGACTTATTTAAATACACAACTGATACATGTAAATCTGTATGAATTGAAGAAGGATTCAGTTCTGGGCATATTGTGGGTGCTGTAAAGAGCACTTTTGTCTTAACATCAAAGATTGAAACAATGCAATTTAAAGAACTTTAATCATACTTTGACTTAGAAATGGGGTCCATTCCCATCATGGTATTAGAAACCTAAAATATTTGGAGAAATTAAACCAAGAGTACCAATGTTACTGTGCCTTTAGTTAAATGGAAATCACAAAGAAACACTTATAGGATTGCCAGTGGTTTATGCAGCATCTCTGACAAATCCTGGAGAACTTAAGAATACAAATAATCTCAGCTTTTTTGCCTCCTCTCCCTCAAGCCTCTTGAATTTCTTTCTTTCTGTGAACTCCCTTGGTATTTTCCCATTTTTGTCACTGTCACACCACATCACCTTTGGGCCAGTAATCAAGCAGCCTCAATACTCACCACTGGCAACTGTGGGGGAATTTCACTGGGAGGATAACAGGTACACACACACAATATCTCCAGATGCAACTCTCAGCATCAAGCACAGTCAAGCACAATTCCCCTTCACAGTCAGTCCATAGCTGATTTCTCCCTCTTTCTACAGATCTCAGTAAGACTCCCCACTGGCACAGCTATAGAGTTGCAATATCAGCTGAGTGTCCAAGCCAAGACTTCACCACACTCTCTGTCCAACCAGTGCTTCATGTCCCTGCCCAAGTAGCTGACACACACACACACACACACACACACACACACACACACACACACACACACACACACACACACACACACACACACACACCTGCAAAAAGCTGGCACAGGTTTACTAGCTATGCCTCCTTCTGCCCAGACTATAAGTTAGTTATGACTGCCACCAGACACTCTATCCTGATATCTTAAGACTCTTCCAAGGGTACCCAATATACTGAGGGAAATTTATATTAATAAAAATGGTAGCGTGAACAAGAGCAAGGCTATTAGGAATGTCCCACACAGTGTCACCAAATAAATATGCAAGTACTCTCAAAACTTAAATATCTCTACACAAATCAGCCACAATGAAAGGTTTAAATATATTTAATAATAAATAATAAAAGAACAAGACAATACTAAATATATATTCACAGTGACATCAGAGTACAAAACTACAGGAATATTTAAAATAACATTGTAGTACAGGGTCACACAAATAAAGAAAACCAAAATCTAAACTAAACTTTGCTATATTTTTGACTGTATCTAAGATAATTATACTGTTCCCTACTTACTTAATAGAGCAAGGGAGATGATGTGGTGAATGGTCCTTGTTGTTAGGCCCAAGACAGAATACAGAGTGCTCTCTCTCACTAAGAGATTTCTCATAATAATATCTAAAATATTACTTCTGGAATAGCTTGCAGAATGACATCACTACTGGTCATCTGACTTCTAGTTCCTATGCAAATCTCATTGTTGATGCTGGCAGGATTTAGCACCTACCTCTAAAAACAGACACACAAGGAATTTTGCTCAGATCTGTGTCAGGTGTTGTAAGTCATAAAACAATTTCATACCTTCAGGCTTCCAGAGTAGCAATTAGTTCACCCCAAAGAAAATACAGAAAGCTTCCTGGTACAGACTTTGTGTCTCTAGCTTCACTTAAACCTGTGTGATAGCATCTTTCTGGCCTAGCCTACAAAGTGATTTAATTTCAGATATATTTTAAAGCTTGCTGGACAGAGCTTAACCTTTCAGTCTCCTTGTTAAAACATATATATTTAAAGAGTTACAATAGTGTATGTACACTTCTGTTCTCTCTCCAGTAGGGCACACTGCGGATACATTCCAAACACAAGCACTTTACAAATACCTTTTCAACACAAACATCTGTACGAATCAGTTTGATATACACGTCATACAGTTCTAAGACATTTGTAACACAAGCATCTTGTGCAAATCAGCTTGATATTCACAAATGACATACAATTATTTACAAAATTTCAGCTAGGTATGCTGGCAGTACCTGCTATCATCACAGTCACTATAAAGTAGTTTACCATTAATTTTCCATGGAGATACCAATGAATATAATTCAATAATCAGTTCAGATAGATCTCTAGCATTCTTAAACTTTATTTTATTCTCCTCTAGCAGCTCATTGTTTTGCTAAATCCATGATTGGTCTACAACTGTTGACTAGGCAAGATCCATTAGTAAGTAAAAAATATATATCATAAGTGAGGCTGGATTACAACAGGATAAAATGAATTGGTCTGGTGGAAAGCAGGAGGGTACTGTAGATTGGGTCTATATTATAATCTCGACTGTTTAATGGATCGAATGCATAAAGATCGAACTTTATGCATCGAACCATTAAACAGTTGAAATTGAATAAAAAACAATTTAGAACAAAAAAAAAACTAACTGTTGTAGGCAGGGGGCAAGCCCCCCTGTACCCCCACAGTCCTTGCTACTTAAATATACCAACTTTGAGATCGCGCTACAGTGCAGGAAAGGGAAATCTTCCCTTTCTGCACCATACTACATTAAACTGCAATCTCGGAATTGGTATATTTAAGTAGCATGGGGCACAGCCCCCCACATGGGGGTGCAGAGGGGCCTGCCCTCCTGCTTAAACCCATTAGGGTAAACATTTAAAATTTTAATTTTTTTTTTCGAAGTTACGGAACTTTAATAATATGGTGTCAACCATATTGTATTCAATATTCCGTAACTTTGATGTTATAATATAGACCCCTGTAAATCTAATAAGTTGCAGGATTCAAGAACATCTTTGTACAGGGACCAATGAGATATCACAGTAAGTAGAAATTCTAGGAAGGAATAGAAATAACAAAATATTGAAAACCATAGTACAAGGTATGAAAACTAAAATAAGTTAAAATGGCATACAGTAATATTATCTAAGTTAGAAGGCACCAACTCAGCTGATTCTTCACTGATAACCTGTCATTCAATAGTCTGTCAATCAGCATTAGCGAACATATCAATCTCCCTGTCAGAGTATCCACTGATATATAACATAAGTGAACATATCAATCTCCCTGTCAGAGTATCCACTGATATATAACATAAGACTAAAGATACACTTCTGTTATCTGTTTCTAGTGAGGTAGGTGAACTGACCCAAATATTCTTTTCAGCCTGAAGGAGATTTATGATATTAACAATAAATGGTGTTAATGCATATTAGAAAATATCATCCCTGGGATTCATGAAATGGAAATTTCTATGTTCGAATAGTGGCATATCCTGAACACAGAGTTCAGAGCCTGTGCGATTCAGAAAAGTAGGCTGGAAGCGTGCACGAACCTCACAGGACTATTCAGACACAGGCACTATGGAATAATGTTAATCACCTCATTTGCAGGTGAAAAACATGCAAATGAGGTGTTTATGTGATTCAGCAAATAGACAGGCATCTGTGTAGGAGCTGTGTCCACAGCAGAAGTTTATTCAGCTACTAGCTGAATACACTTCTGCAAAAATTAAAACCAGGGCATGACAGCCCAAATTAAAGCATGTATATTGTCAAGTGGGCATGCCAATGGCCAGAACCATGGCCATTGGCATGCCCAAGAGTTTTAAAAAATACAATTTAAAGTTTTTTTTTTTTTTTGGTCCATCTTGGCTATTTAAGCGTAGCTTAGCAGTGTGCAAACCCGAAAACCCGATCATGCCAAAAAGAAAAAAAGAAAAACAGGAAAAAGTGAAATAAATTTAAAACATGAATTCTGCTATTATAGTGGGTAGCCTGGGTAGCCTGCAGAATCAAAACAATAACAGGTAACAGTGGTTGCTAATGACATAGGCTTTGGTGTAGTGGTGTTACCAGGGACTAATGCAGAGGGGTATGCAAATGAGGAAATATTTTTAAATAGCACAATGTGAGACCGTGAATATGGATACCATTCCGTGTAGCTGTAGTAATTTGGCCATGTAAGGAGAAAGAGCAACTGACATGAAAAGGTTGTGTGTCACATTCTGTCTAAGCACACTGGAGCACTGTGGTTCCCATTTGCGCAGAGTTAAGCACAGCTAAGCAAGGGTGTGTGTCCGAGGCTGTTTAACTATGGTTAGTTGATTGTAAACAAGCTAACCATGCTGGCCTGTAGGAGTATGCCTGTTGTGCTCAATACTGTTTACTTCATTTACATGGGTTTGCATGGTGAGGCCCAGGCTTAACAGAGCAGGAAAAAAAGGAAATAGAAGTAGAAAGGAAATGACCTACAATACACTAAAACAGCCTCTCCCAGTCACAGTGGCCCATTCATACCTCCAATAATACAGGAGGGAGGTGGAATGTATCAAAGTCAGCCAATCACACAGGCAGCAGTCACAGCATACCAGTATAAAATATGCAAATACCCTGCCATCTGTTTTTTCCCACAAACCTTGCACAATTGGTGAACACTGTTGGGAATTTTAACTTACAAACATGTTAGCGGCTGGAATCACTTTGATACACCAGTATGTGCTAGAGGTTGAGGGCAGTGAGGAGGATAATGCTGACAACTGTCATAGGCTGCGGAGGAGGAGGAGGATAGTGTTCAGACCCAGGGTAACCTACGTTGGGCTACATGCGCTGGAGATAGTAGAGCACTACATGGTGGACAGGGACATACTGCAGCAAATCATTGAGCTGTGCCGGCCTCACCTCAGACCAAGAACCAACAGGGAGGAACCCATCCCAGCCTGGTAGTTATCACGCCTCCCAATTTGGCATGCCTCATAGCTGTACCAGGCATTTGCTAGGGGGGGGGGCATCCCATATGGCCAATTAGTGGGGGAGGCTGGCTATGCACTGGAGTCCTAGATGATGACACCCTTCAGAAATGCACACACACACACACACACACACACACACACACACACACACACACACACACACACACACACACACACACACACACACACACACTGAAGAATGCCATCATAAGGAACACACAAAACCAGGATCATTATAGAGCATGTGTTTGGGATGCTCATGTCATGGTTCCACTGCCTTGACATATCTGGTGGAGCCCTGTAGTACTCTCCAGCCACATGTGTCCACATGTTCATAGTATGTGCAAAGCTACACAATATAATCCTGCAGAAACAGCTGCAGCAGGATCAGCACTGGGAAGGGCCACACAGCCCCCCACCATTCCCAAGATCCCCATAGGCACAGAGGGACTCAGAGGAGGAACCCCCTGAACCTGCACCTGTAGGCAGATGGAGGCATGCCCAGTATGCCCAGGCCTTGGCAAAGAGGCAACTCATAGCACACACACTGACACTGTAAGGACCCAGGGACTAACACCTCTCTCTGACTCGCACACACAATAAAATGCATGCCACACACATCACACAACCTGTAACCCACCTCGTATAGGCTGTGTACTGCATGCATCAGGCATAGGCAGCCCTCATGTACTGTCCTCAAAACCTCTGCAGGCACAAGGTAACTCAGTCATCTTAATAATAAATGAAGGAGTATTATGTTCTGGTAGCATAGCTATGGTATTGCTGCATGCATGCAAGGGAATGGGGTGTCCTACTGGGATAGCAGCAGACAACTGGCAGCTATGTGGGACAACAGGAAATACCTGCCCAGACTATGCAGTGGATGCCAAGGTGACAAATCTCACTGCAGTATACTTTTTTTGGGGGGGGCTAACAAACTGGCAGGTCACATGCATAGATGTCAATGTAGGGGCCCCATATTCACCCCTCCACCTCACCTAGCAAGTCAGCTGTAGACAACCATAATGAAATGTCCAGCAAAGGCCCACAAATGGGGACAATTAAGGATTACTCCCCTACAGACTTACACAAGTGATACAACAGCAGGCCATGCTGTTGCAGTTAGGCTCTGAAGGCTACGTACTGTGAAACCCAAATGTCTGACATCACAACCTGACCTGTGGTCCTTAGTGGTATCCCCCCATTCACCAAGACAGGCACAACACTATGCTAAATGGAACCAGTAAGTAAAGGCAACATTAGCACAAGATGTGCAAATGTGTACAGTTGACAGGTCTGCCCAACATACACATGTTCCCATAGAAATGTAGTAACATGTATGGTTTTAGGGTAATAGCAGCAGAGCACACATTGCCAAGGCTGTACCAATCAACATGATAACCTGTTGCATGTCCACAATATGCAGAGACAAATGACCTATGTATATGTGCAGTTACTAATGTCAGGATGTGGCTAGCACTTATACCTGCTGTTAGTGGTCTAGGCACAATACTTTGATGGACAGGGTCCATGTGCCAGAAACTGTGGTGCCAACTATTTTGTATGTCAGCTACAACTATGGTAGGGGGGTAAACGCTGTCCAGACATTAATATCTGTTACTGCAGGAAAGCTGGACAGGTCGTAGACAAGGGGCCACAAAAATGGACAATACACAGCTCCGAGTAACTCACACAGTGCCCACCACACCTCTTAACTGTATAGATGTTGGTAGGAATCCCCATAGGTTTACAACCTAAATACCGGCTGTTCATCATGAAATGTGTGGTTTACTGACAAATCATTGGCAAATCATGAAAGACAAAAAGGTAGAGATATTGACAGATTGTAATGTCAGACCTCAGACCCAATGGCTAACTGCATGCTAATACTAAACCTGTTATTGTATCACCTATCTAGGATTGTAAGGCCAAACGGTAAAGATGGTCCCTATATGTAGGCCTTTGTCCCCTAATTACATATGACCATGTCCACATGTCTGGCCCTAACAAGTTGAGAGGTATGGTGCCTAGTAGGACAGCAGGTACCAGTAGGTCAGTGTACTGACAGGTCATAAAAGGCTGCCACCTCACTGTGTCAGCACTGACAACATAGCATTGGCCAACATCCATACCCCTGGAATGACATGTTGTTATAGAAGGGGACAAGTATGCCTTGTATTCCCATTCTGCTTGTGATAACAATCGCACATGCCTGCCAACTATTTGCAAAATGACAAAGGGACATGTCAAAACATCAGTACTGGCCAGTGTAGAGCAGCAGATTACATATCCATAAGAGGAAGCAGGCAAATACCAAACAGGTCACCCGACTGTCTATGATAGAATGGTACTAAATCCTCATTCCCATGCATGGCCCTTGGTCTGACTGTCATATCTGGGCCTGTCCAGATGTCAGTCTGTGATGGTTTGACAGCTAGGCTGACATGTAATGTCATCTGAACATATCACAACACAATGTAAACCATAGATGTGGTTGTGCAATGATGGATAACCTGCTAAATGGGTACACTCTGAGTTGCGAAGTCCATAACCCTGTCTGTGATGTTATGGAATTTACCACACTCACACCACCAGAAGTACAAATACATAACAGTAGCCACTGTGGCCAAAGCCTGTGACTGGACTACAGAAGGTGAAAGAGAGACACATAAGGGGAAGGGGAACCAGTGGTCAGACAAATGGAGAAAGTGCACACCACAAAAAATAGTGGAGTAACATAGGTCCTGCAGTGTATGGAGTCAGTAAACATCACCTGCAAGTATATGACACACACCCACATATGTGAAAGTCCGAAAAAAAAATAACCCCCAAAGAAAGGGCACCCCAGAGCCCAAAACACATGAGAACTCCACAAACCCAGACACCACAGACCATGCATACTCCATACACCAGAGTCTTTCAAACACTAAGGCCTTACCAAACACCCAACATATTATTCATAGAAGACTCCACTGTGACACACACAGATGCACCACCCAACAGGCAGGATAAGGAGAAAATCATGACTACATGTTAGTCAGGTGCCATAATTTGCCATATCACACATGCACACACATCACCACAAAACTGGTACATGTATCAGTATGGCCTGGTCCATGGCAGTGTGAATTACTTCAGATGTACCACCCTGGACTATAGGAAGACAAACATGTGTCAGCCTGTGGAATATGTGTCTCATGCAGGTCTGACCCTAGCCTTAAGCAGCATTCTGCCATCAGCCAGAAGGATGGTTCAATATGAATGGAAAGTTATTGTCAGTAACAAATGGCTCATGTACTGGTATCATGCCAGGGGGATCCACTTCCTGACAGCCTGGGAACATATGACTTACAGACCATATTGTGGTGCTACAGATGACCTACGTCCGTCCCACTTGGCCTACAGAACTTTGTCAATGGTCTTTGCCTCACCCATAGTGCCTTTGTCGAGAAAGCCATGGGGTCCATACTACCAACATAAAACACCTTACAACCCCCAACTCAAAGGCCATGCTGTTAGACACTAGCAGCATACATTTTAACCTCATAGAGCAAGAAATCTGGACAAAGACATAAGTAATGGGGGGAAAAAACCCAAATATAGGGACAAGTGTAGAATATTACCCTCACAAACCTCAAATGTTGTCAGAATAACAGGTCTTGCATTAGTGTGACTTGGCAGAAGGATATGAAATCTTAAACACGAATGTCTATCATACTCCAGTGACTGCATTCATTAATTATGTGCCACTAACCTGCCAGAAAACAATAAGTGTATGGCAAATGGACAAAAAGTATGCAAACAGCTGGGCAATCTGCAAAAACTGTACAGTTGAGAGGTATGCCCACACCAGGGTATGACCGTCGGATAAGAAGGATAACACACAAGCAGGAGATACCCAACCAGTATATCACCAAGGTGCTGTACTGTTCACACAGCGTCAACAGTCAATTGGCAGTAGCTACACCCATAAATGGCCAGATTGTGCAAGAAAGTGTATCATCTGGCCCATAATTTTGGTCTGTGCACCATACTTCCTGCACTACTCTGGTAAATTACTATCACGAGCTGAGGATTACTATTAGTGGGTAATGGCACAATACATTTCGGTGCCAGACATCAGATATGTCAGTAAATGTCCACAAAAACAGACCCTGTCACAGTAGAAATCATTTACCATTAATAACAAAAATATGTACAGGATCCCCCTATGTGTGGGTCATTGTCTCCACAGTTTGGCAGGCTATTCCCAGATCTAGCACACAAAACCTGGAGTGGACTACAAGTATCTCTGGAATGGAGTCACATTCTTACTATAGAAGGTCATACTGGGCATGCTGCTACACTTTAGAGAAATACAGCCCTTCTGTAAACCCACGATGGGCTACAGAACTGTACTGTGCTAATATGTCCTTGCATACAGATAGCTATGTACGCATAACTGACAGTACCCACACCCATCAGACAGGAATACCCTTGTTCAGCTGTAGGTGGGCCACAATTGACATATACGTATCTGTTGCATGTGATACACACATATATATATGGGCAACATATGACAATATTCAAGCAAACACACACATAGACATGGAGAAGAGAGAGACAGACAGTGATAGACAGAGAGACACAGGGAGACACACACAGATTGAGGCATTGACAGAGATACCTTGAAAAGTATGGAGTGACATTCTGCTGTGGACAGTTGCATACCAGTTATAACCAGTCACATGTGCCAACATGAAGGTGTGCTCCATTGTGTAGTACTACTGAGGTAGGGGTTGTAATATCACATCACCTGCCTTAGTGTGTGTTTGTAGGTTAAAGGATTATGAGGTTGTTCCCAGTCAGTACACGACCCACTGTACAGGATCTGCTGATGTCATTCACCAGAGAAATACCTCTTGAAACCAGTGAGCCCTGTCAGCTCTGTGGTGTGTGCAATAACTGCGTAATACCATAGTACAAATAGTGACATAGGTAGGGGTTCTAATCACAGTTCTGGCAAGTGTCAAAGTGTGTGTGTGTGTGTGTGTGTGTGTGTGTGTGTGTGTGTGTGTGTGTGTGTGTGTGTGTGTGTGTGTGTGTGTGCGTGTGTGCGTGTGTGTGTGTGTGTGTTTGTCGGTTAATGATTTTGAGGTAATTCACACCCAGTTAACATCCCACTACCCTACTTCAGCAATCCTGCTGATGTCAGTCACATTAGAAGTATCATTGGACAGCTCTCAGCCCTATAGGTTTTGTGGTATGTGCAATAACTGGGTAAAACTGTAATACAATTAACTAGCTAGGTAGGGGTTCTAATCTCAGTCCTGGCAAATGGAAACATGTGTGCGTGTTTGTAGGATAAAGACTTTGAGGCCATTCACACCCAATACACTTCCCATTGCCCTACTTTAGCAGTCCTGCTGATGTTAGTGACCTTACAAGTATCTTTGGAAAGCTCTCTCCCTGAAAGCTCTGTGGGGCGTGCGATAACTATGTAACACCTGATCTCAGGTCTGGCAAATGTGTGTGTGAGTGTATTTATGTCTGTAAGTGAATATATCCATAGGGTGGAGTATTTTGTGGCCTTTCTCATCCAGTAGCTCTCCCATTGTCATAATTTACAAGGGCTGGTGATGTTCTTTACCTTAGAAGTACCTTGGGACACTCTTCACCCTATAAACTCTGTGGCGCATTCAATAGATGCATAACACTGTAGTAGCAATAACTAGATGAGTAGGGGTTCTAACCTCAGTCCTGGCAAGGGTGTGTGTGTGTGTGTGTGTGTGTGTGTGTGTGTGTGTGTGTGTGTGTGTGTGTGTGTGTGTGTGTTATGAGAACCAAGTCTATTGTGGGGTGGGTTTTACAATTTTTTGGTGTGGTTCACCCAGTACACGTCCCAATGTCCACTTTACAAGGCCCACTGTTGTCATCCACTGTAGAGGTAGCTGTAGACATTGCCCTATAAGTCCCGTGTCATGTGCAATATCTATGCAACAGTATGGAATCAATAACAAGATAGGTGGGCTTCTAATCCTTTGATACCACTCCCCACTCAGGATTCATAGAAAAATACACTCTGCTAGGCATCAACCTCTATATCAGTAGGTGGGTTGCAAACTGGCTCACAGATAGAGCTTTCAGTGTGAAAGTAGCTGACTCCAAGTCATACTGCTGACCAGTCACGGGTGGAGTCCCACAGGGCTCGGTTCTGGGTCCCTTCCTATATGGTATCCATGCCTCTAGTCCAGCCCAACATGAAGGGACCCATGCCGACAATGTTCCAAAATGATTGCAAGGTGGGTGCTATTATTAACTCCCCAAATTATGTTGACATCCTGTAGAAAGTCCTCATTGAGACCTTTGAGTGGTGTCAGAACCCTGGCCTTAAGTTTGATGCCAGAAAATGTGTTGCCATCCCCTTTGGGAACAATTTGGTTCCCATGGATTACTACATCAATGTTAGTCCACTGAACACAGAAGTCATCATAAGAGATGTGGGAACACAGGTTGACAGCGACCTCTCTTATGACCAACACATTGCCACTGTGGTCAGAAAGTCCTTCTATGTGGCACATCTCATTATGAAACAAAATAGGTGAGCAAACAAACGGAATGGCAAATAAAAACCACACTTATTTATTTAGCGCTTTCGGAAAGGCTAGTACCTTTCCTTCTTCAGACCAGATCGGTCTGAAGAAGGAAAGGTACTAGCCTTTCTGAAAGCGCTAAATAAATAAGTGTGGTTTTTATTTGCTGCTCCATTTGTTTGCTCACCTATTTTGTTTCATTTTAAAAGTTTTGGTGTTTTTTTCTTGTTGGCACATCTCATTACAAAGGGTGTTGCATCCAGAAAGAAGAAAGAGGTAATTGCCTCCCTCTACTCTTCCCTCATTAGGCCAATTATCGAGTACAATGGCCCATGTGGCATGTACCTCACTAGACACCTGCATCAACTGTAGAGGCTGCAAAAGTACCTCACAAAGAGGCTCCTAGGCCTTAAACACTTGTCCTATATGGAGAGACTCCAATACTTCCAAGTATTCTCGGTCTCATATCTGCTACTTAGAAGTGATCTCTACTTGACTTTCAAAGCCAAGCAAATATTGCACTATAGTAGTGCAGGCATTAATGTATTCTTGTGTTTCTTTTTCTTGCTTTTATCACAGGTGATCATAAGAGTGGGAGTGTGGGCCCTGTGCCACCTGATGTCAGTGTATCCACAGACTCGGATAATGAAGGTGGCTATACTGAGGCACATTTGGGACATGCAGAGGTTGAATCTGACACAGATGCTGACATATAGCCATTCCCTGCATTTCCATCACACACAGCCAGGAGGCCAATTGCTACCCCTATATGACTACCCAGTCCACTGAGCCCACAGATATTGGACAGGTGGAGGGGGAGGGACATTAATTATGGAAGTGTGGCTACTGTGGTTTTAGTGGCTGTTTAGTCTGTTCATAGTCAAAGTGTGGGAGAGGTGCACACAGGACAATTAATTGGGATGCTCAGAGGGGGCCTGCTGTCCCTCCCCCACCTGGTGCAGTTGTCACTTCCCATGCCACTCAGTGTATGTTTAGAGCCATCATGGAGGTACATGCACATTTCTATAGGTACTCCAGACAAATGCTTAGGGTTGTGGATGTGGCACATTCTGACATGCATGACTGCCTCCACCGTATTATTAATTCACTGGATCGGATGAATGACACTTTGGAATGAGGGGTGTCGGTGATGGACCAAGGGGTGCCTGTCATGGAACGAGCAGTGTCTGTGATGGAACATCTGCTGGGAGGGTAATTGCATCCTTGTGGGCAAAGGTTAGCTACATCATCTGCTGTCAGCCAACATAGCATTGACTGATCACTCTCCCATAGTGGCAGTAGTTTCACTGCTGTGTCAGTCTGCTGTCCACACACAGATGCAGCAGGCCATGGGGTCATGGTCCTGGGTGACCCTATGAAGGAAGCTTGTCCAGCATACATCAGACCCATTCAGGTTGCAGCACTGCATCTGACTGTGGGAGTGGACATGCCAGTGCATTTCCTGGTCGAACCAGTTCTCATGGTCAGGGATGACAAATATGAACTGCCATCTCTACCATGCATGGCTCACACCCGTTCAACAGACCAAGATGTAGAGCTAGCACAGAGCTTGGCTAAGTTCATGCAGACACACACACACACACCAATTTCACCTAGACATCCCCTACAGACACACACACAACAGTTACTCATTTTGTCTCGCTGGCCATTTGTTGTTTGATCCCAATGTCTGCCTTCTTCTCCTTCTTACTCACACATACTCACTGACCTTTTGTGTCAGCCTAGGCTTCCTGCCCCTCACACAACAACCTGTGCAAGTGATGATAGCTGTGCCATATCCCTGTTTGCTATATTTTGAAGATAGGGATACAAATTCAGGGTGCTTAGCTAACTTATTAGCTCTTAGTATATCTGCATTTGTGTTGTTGAACTGCTCATTATACGTTTGACATCTATTGGCCCTGGAAAATTAAACAATTGATAACATCAAAATTTCACAACTTTATGGTGAACACTCTTGTAAGGGTTGTAAAGTCAGAAACTGTAATATGTATCATTACTTTTTAACTTCTCTCTTTAATGATTTCCAGGACAAATGTATGGTGTACATCATAAGTCATGGCGTCATACTGAGATCTTAGGTTTGTGTGACAGCACTGCAGTCAAACCTCAACAGAACAGTATACAGTATAATGCTCTTTTTTTGAATGTACATCAACAGACACATGCAGCAACTGTAGAGACAACAGGACTTTCTCAGGAAGATAACATAGGGTCTACAAACCATGCCATAATATATATGGCTAGATTAAAAGCTATGTCACTGTCATCTGTCTGGTAAAGGATGAGGTGACATCTGCCTGGCCTCCAGTCCACTGTCTGACCATACCCTGGTGGGATGACTGCATATCCAAAAATCTGATATAGCTGATGATATCAGCAGTGTCTGTTGAAAATATGGTAATTAACTATGTCCCACATGCTGCAGTAAAAGGATCTTGGTAATGTCAAGCAACAGCACACACACACACACACACACACACACACACACACACACACACACACACACACACACACACACACACTTGACTGCAGTGAGAATAGAGCCCCTACCTAAGTACACATACTACAGAATACTGTACTTAATGCAAGCACCACAGCACAATTCTTACTTTTATATGACTGCAGCTGAACTTATAATAAATGACATCAGCAGGAAATGTGTGAGACACGATATTGGTAGGCCCACATAGTTTAATATGAGTCTACTACCATAACGGCCCTAATTTCATAGGTTCATAGGTTCTAGGCTAATGGCTCTAGGGCCATTTCAAGCCTATTGTACTTGTACCATTGTTCCCTTATATACTAAGATATATAGCTCATATTTACAAATCCAAAATCAGCATTGGTTGCCGCTGTCTAAAGGTGACATAGGTGAAATCCATGTGGTAATTTGTAGGATTTCCCATCTGAATGTCCATGTTACACCTAAGTAAGCTCATTAAGGACCTCAGTTTCACGTGAATTGGGAGTTTGTTCCATAGCAGTGGCAATCTCTGGAAGACATATCTGTCTCTCAAGCATGTTCTATTGATGTTGCAGGCTAGGTTAAGGTCCCCACAATGAGTGAGTCTTGTCCCATTTGATTTGCGGAGGTGCAGCATTTCCATTAAGGCTGTGATTGAGAATGCTCTATAGGCCATGCAGAAGTCACCTCTCAGCAGTCTATATGATACAGAGTACAGCAACAGGGCCTTCAGTCTGTCCATGTAGGTCATGTGTTGAAGCCCCTGGGATTTACTTGATGTGAAACCTCTTAGGTCTGTCCAGCTGTTGCAGGTGTCTGGCTAAAGAACATACAAAAGGGATCTTTTTACTCTATTATTGGACTGATGAGGGACGAGTACAGTGGATTGATAACACCCTTAGTCTCAGATGCTATACCCTTACTTATGAGGTGCACAGTGTAAAGGGCCTTTCTTACCATTGTGGACACATGATGATCAAAGTTGACATTGCTATAAACCTGCATTCCCAATTCTGTCACCATTGGATTGGAACATAGGGGGATATTATTAATAGTGTAATTTGCAGTGCATGTTTTATGGGTTAAGTTTAAGTCTGTGTCTTTGGCAACAATCATTTAAGCCCATTCTGTAATATGTTGACATCATTTGGGAATTAAATTATTGCACACAGTTAGCAGTAATCAGCGATCTTGGTGAGCCACAGGCCATCTGTTATCACCTGAATTTCTGAGAAATAGATTCCAAACAGTAGGAGGCCTAGCACAGACCCTTGTGGAGCACCAATGGTAACAGGTCTGCTGGTAGAGGTGGAATCCCCAACTGGCTTGGGGAGTTTATCATGGATGGTTGAGTGGGGGATTGTGTCAAAACCCTTTTCCAATTTGAGATAGGCAGTGTGTAGTGATTGGTCTTCAACAAGGGTTTGGTGACACTCTTGAATAATTCCACTAGGTTTAACAGGCATGATCTGCCCTTAACAAAGCCAAATAGGGCCGAGTCAAGAGGTTGAAGGTCAGCAATGTCCTCGTTGATAAGGTCCAAGATTGATCTCTGCATGGCCTCACAGACAAAGCTGGTCAGGATTATGAGTCTATATTTCCCCAGGTCAGTTGTGGGGGAACCCTCTGTGCAAGGGGAGCATGGTTGCTGTTTTCTACTGTGCCTGGACAAAGCCAGTACTTGCACTGTGGTTGAAGAGAGTACCCAGTGGTTCCACTAACCATTGCTTTACACCATTTAGTAAGCAGTCTGGGATGTTATCCGGTCACATAGAAGCTGTGTTTTTGGCCTTGGCGAGTGAGGTTATGACCTGCTCTTTGGAGGTAATAGGTAGAGAACTGATGACAGATATACTTTGGAGTTTGATTACTGGAGACAGGGGTGTGAAATTGTTGCCAAACCTGTCTGTTAACATGATGCCAATGTTCTTAGGTTTAGTATGAGAGGTACTGTCCACTATGAATTCAGTGCAAAGCTGGGCCTTCCCTTTTAAATTACAGACATAGTTAAAGAATGCCTCATGATCATCCTTAGCTATGGATGCTAATTTAGTTTAGTAATTAGCTTTAGATGACATTACACATTGTCTCATTTGTTTGTTCAAGTTATGGAGGGTGTTCTTCTGCTGTTCCCTCTAATTCCTAGGCATCAATTTCTTTCTCATGTTGTATTATGTATTTATTTTGGATGTCCATCAGTAAGGATTGTTTTTTCATTAGTAAGCTCTGATCTGTTCTGGTATGACTACGTCTGTACACTTCTAAAGCTGTTTATACAGGGCATTTGTGTACACCTCTGTATAGGAGTCTTTACTATCAGTGGTGCCAGGAGGTTTGAAACAATGTATACCATCTTAGGAGGCTATAGTTTGCATTGGAGACACTTTTCAACCTTCTGGATCCTGGGGGGGAGGATCAGGTACAATTGTTACATTAAACATGACTGCTTTATGGTCAGACTTTACCAGGGATGGCTTCACACATGGGGTAGTACAGCAATCTTCCATGCTGGTGACTACTAGGTCAAGGACATTCCAGACCCTTGTTGGGGTGTGGAGTAACTGTTCCAGAGCATTTGTGTTTACAACATGCAGGAACCTTAGGGCAAGCTTGTTTGAGCATATATCTGAATGCTAATTGATGGAAGGATAGTTAAAGTCACCCATGCCTGTTGTGTTTGGCTGTATTATGAGTGACTCACATAGGTCCAGGAAGGCACTGTGTGATTTTCATGGTTCATGTTGGTGGACCTCTAGCTAACAATGATGGGGGGGGGGGGTCTTTCCTACAGTTAGTTGGACTTGGAGTAAATCTAGAGAGTCATACTGGTTAACCAGTCTTGAGGTGGATGATGGATGCACCTCCCCTATAGTCCCCCATGATGATTTTATGGCCTGAATCTGTAGAAGGCATTACAGCTTTTCATGGCTGGAGTACTCCCTGTGGCCATAAAGCATGTTTGTGTGACTGAACAGACATCAACATCTTCCCAAATAAGTAGTGCCCCCATTCAGTGTAGTTTGATATAAGTAGTGCCCCCATTTAGTGTAGTTTCATATAAGTAGTGCCTCCATTCAGTGTAGTTTCATATAAGTAGTACCCCTATTCAGTGTAGTTTCATATAAGTAGTGCCCCCATTCAGTGTAGTTTCATATAAGTAGTGCCCCCACTCAGTGTAGCTTCATATAAGTAGTGCCTCCATTCAGTGTAGTTTCATATAAGTAGTGCCCCCATTCAGTGTAGTTTCATATAGGTAGTGACCCCATTCAGTGTAGTTTCATATAAGTAGTGCCCCCATTCAGTGTAGTTTCATATAGGTAGTGACCCCATTCAGTGTAGTTTCATATAAGTAGTGCCCCCATTCAGTGTAGTCTGATATAAGTAGTGCCCCCATTTAGTGTAGTTTCATAGAAGTAGTGCCTCCATTCAGTGTAGTTTCATATAAGTAGTGCTCCTATTCAGTGTAGTTTCATATAAGTAGTGCCCCCATTCAGTGTAGTTTCATATAAGTAGTGCCCCCACTCAGTGTAGCTTCATATAAGTAGTGCCTCCATTCAGTGTAGTTTCATATAAGTAGTGCCCCCATTCAGTGTAGTTTCATATAGGTAGTGCCCCCATTCAGTGTAGTTTCATATAAGTAGTGCCCCCATTCCGTGTAGCTTCTGATTTACACTCCTAGCAGTAAGCAGCTTAACCATGAATTTGCCTTTTGAGGATATTTTTACATCACAAATTTTGTTCTTATGGCATTGCCTAAAGAAGGCAGTGTGTGGGAGGCAGGTGCCTTGGACAGCAACCATAAGACAAGAGGGGACAGATGAAGACTACCCTTGGCAAAGCAGCATGGTCTGTTGACCATATCATTCCAGGCTGACAAATACTGAATCCCCTTGGATTGATGTCAATAGCTAAGCCAATGGTTGAAGACGATAATTATTTTGTTTGTACTGAGGCATCATCCTGGGTGAAGGCAGAATGCTGCTTGGGGCTAGGGTCATGCCTGTCCGGGACAGATAATTTGAGAGCTCAGTGATATGTCCCTTCATATAGTCCAGTGAGGTACGTCTCAAGTCATTAACTTCAACATGGAATACAACAGAGGTGTAACTGTGCTTGCTGTTGAGAGACTTGCTTGTGTGCATGACTTTGTAGATCCTGGCACCTGACAGGCAGATGATCATGACATTCTCCTTCGACTACCTGGTGAGGGTGACATTTGTGTGTCTCACTATGGGTTCTGCTATGACCAAGGCATTGGTTTTCAGGTATTTTGCTTTAAGGGCTTAATGGGTGACACACAAATACATTTGTTTTTATGTGTAGTGTGTTCCACTGGGACTGTAATGTGTGTAGATTTGCATTTGAAAGGTCTCTGCTATTTTGATAAGTTTCTGATGACTCCCTCTGCGTATGCGGGATTATGTGTTTTGCACTTGGTTTGTTGTGAAGGTGAAGTGTGTGTGCTGGCAACCTGTATGATATCTGGTTTGCTGTTATCTCAGAAAGAGACCATTTATTCTAAATTCATTGTCTAGTTGCATTTCTCACATATTGTATTTGTAAGTTTTTATGAGTATATGGTTGTCAGTATACATGAGTCAGTAGAAGCCTAGCTTTGTGAAAGCACTAGTTCCCTTATTAACAGTGATTTTGTGAGCAGCAACAACTGGGCCTATCCCTGAGGGACATAGGGTCCAGTCCAGAGGTGACTTTACAATCACCCAATCAGTAGAGAAGGTTGTCCTTCAACAGGTTTGTTGAGAAGCACTGCTTCACATGCAGTGGGAGTCTATAAAAGAGGAGTGTGAGTCGCTGGGGGATATATTTGTCTCCCCTGCATTTTCTGTTTATGTGACAGACTAGGCTGAGCATCCTGGCCCAAATTATTCCTCTCCTGTTTGATTTGCAGCTGTCCAGAATTTCCAGTAGGGCAGGGTCTGAGACTTCTCTGTATATCATGCATAGGTCACCTCTCAGCAGTTTGCAGGAAACTGAGTACAGTGACAGGTCTTATAGTCTTTCCATGAATGTGATATTTGAAGACCCTGCATTCTCCCAGCCACAAACCTCTATTTTTTCTCCAATTACTCCAGTTGCCTGGTGAGATATAGACATAAGGGAGCCTTGTACTTAATAAGTGGTCTGATAAGAGTGGAGTACAATAGAACTATGACCTCCCTTGTCTTGGATGTGATGTCCATATGTATGATGTGTGCAATGCAGAACGTGTGTTTCACCACTATCGACACATAGTGATGAAAGTGTAGATTGCTATGAACATGTGTTCACACGTCTCACAGCACTGTACTTGAGCTGAGAGGGGTGCAATGTATATCATAATTAGCAGAGGTACTTCATTGCAAAAGGGGACAATGAGGTATTTTTGCTGTAGGGTTCAGTCTGTGAGTTTGGCACCAGTCATTTGTCTCTGTCAGCCCCTTCTATAATATGTTACCATCCTTGGTGAAATATATATGAGTGCATCAAATTAACAGTCATCTGCAAATGTCATAAACCATAGGCCACCTACCATTACCTGCACATCAGGGAAGTAGTTTTCACACAGTTGATGGTCCAGCACATAACCTTGGGGTATTCCATTAGTAAGTGGCTAGTGGGGGGTGCAGTCCCAACTTTGAGATTATATGTTCTGTTGGTGAGCTAGTTGGCTATCCAGCTAGTACACTATGGCTTAATTCCCAGATGTAACATTTTCACTATGAGACATGAATGGGGGATATTGTCAAAGGTCTTAGATAACTGAACATAAATGGTATGTCCTGTTATCTGTCATCCGAGTTTTTGCGGTTAGTATCTAAGAAGTCCACAAGGCTCAATAGGCAAGATCTATCCTTGACAAATACAACTTGAGTTGACTCAAGTACTAAATGGATAGCCATTTGGTTCAACAACAGAACACACACTCTCAAAGTTGGGGGACTGCACTTTCATCACTATCCTACTCATCAGTGGAATACCACAAGGATCTCTGCTGGGCCCTCAATTGTTTGGGAAATACTTCCCTGAAGCATGAGCAACAGAAGGTGGCCTGTAGTTTACCAAGTTTGCAGATGATTGTTAACTGGACATGCTCATATAGAGTCCCCCAGTGATGGTAACATATTACAGTAGGGGCTAACACAGATTGATGATTGGTGACAAACTCACTGACTGAATTTTAAGCATACGACTCTTTGATACTTTGTCAATGAAGTACCCCTACTAATTATGATATACATAGTGCCCCCTAAGCTAAAACAGAGTGTTGTGAGACTTGGGAGCACATATTGATAGCAATCTACCTTTTCGTCATTATGTGCCCATAGTGGTAACACGCACAATCTGCATTGTACGCATCATACATATAGACATCACATGCAAGACCAGTTAGTCATATCTCTGCTGTAGTCTGCCTTTATAATACCAATAATGGAATACAATGCTCAGATCTCTCTGTACCTCACCAGAAACATGCATCAATTGCAGAGAACACAGGATTTTGCCTGGGAGACTCCCAGACCTCCAAAAATGACATACATGGAAAGACGGACATACATTTTACTGTACTGTACATTACTGAGAGCATTTTACACCAGCATGTGGGACATTGTTATCCTGTCCTCAACAGATACTGCTGATGTCATCAGCTATATTATTTTTTGGATATGCAGTACTCCAACTAGGGCAGGGTCAGAGACTGGGTTGGGGATCAGGCATTCTATCCAATATAATTTACAGTGATATGTCTTTTAATCTATTGACATACATCATGGCATAGTGGTTAGGTCCGGTGTTATCTTGCTGAGAAAGCCCTGTGGTCTCCCCAGCTGCTGCATGTGCCTGTTGAAGTACATGCAAAAGAGAGCATTATATTGTATTACTGGTCTGATGAGGTTTGACTACAGGGCTGTCATACAATCCTAGGATGTCAATATGATGGCAAGAGTTATGCTGTGCAAAACATAGGCTTTCAATAGCAGTGTGGACACTTCATGGTCAGACTTCAGATTGCTGTCTAAATGGGTTCCCAATGCTTGCATCACTTGCATAGCACCACAGTTGTCAATACTGTGATTAACATGGAACTCCGCTTTTCAAATGGACATTATAACATCATAGATGCACATTTCTGCATTTATTTGTAGATTTTGTGCCTTTGTCACCATTCAGTTGTGCATGCTAGCTCCTCCTTTACAATGTCATCACCATTGGTGGACTCAATGAATGCACACAATATGCAAGAATCAGCAAACCTGGTAAGCCAAAGGCCATATATGGCTGAGAAATACAGTTCAAACAGTAAAATGCCAAGCACCGATCCCTGAAGTTTTCCAATGGTGACAGCTCTACCGGTGTAGGTTGATTCACCAACTGTCACGTGATCTGTTCTGTCAATGAGCCAGTTGTTTACCCATTAACTGACATAAGGTTTAATCCCCAGCTTGGAGGTTTTCTCAAAGGTACTTTCATGTGTGATTGTGTCAGAACCCTAGGCTACATCACAATAGGCAGGATGCACTGTCTTACCTTCCTCCAGGCCTATCACATGGAATCAATGTGCTGTGACAACATCACAGATCACTTATTGCATGAGCCAGCAGTTACACCTTTCTGATATGCTGGAATACAAAGTTCAACACACCCTCCACATGGTTTAGGTTCCTGTACAAGGGTGTACTTCAACATGCATCCCCCTGTGTTGGGGAGACAGCACCTGATACATGCATGTATAAAGACATCCTGACTGTCCTTGACTATGAGTTAGACCAGCATGTCACCATGGACCTCTTCTGCATGTATACTAGTAATATTATAAGTATATGCGACAGACCTGTGTGACATTTTACTGCTACATCAGGCCCATTACATCTGATAGATATCCTCACAGAGATCATTGTGGGCATGCATGATGACAACAGTATCATCTTGTGGAACTTGAGCAGGTGAAGGCATTTGACAAAAAGTCACACTGTGGTATTCAGTCAAAACTGTCACATGTGGACATAAACACCTATATCACCGAATGGTTAGACCACTGTATGACATACATGGCATCTCACTATGTTGAAATGTCTAATTTGATATATATCTCAGGTGCAGTGATCAGGTCAGTACATCAGGGATGTCCGCTAGACCCTTGGCTGCCCCTTAGTTAAGTGATGGACATTCTGTATCCAAACAACTACCTGAAGGACTACAGCTTGTGGGCAATCATTTACTACAACTATGATATCAGTATAATACACATAGTATCAGCACATATGAGAGATGGCTGCCACAGCCATGACAATACCTGCAATGACGAGACACATGGAGGGATGTGTTGCATCAGGGAAAACACAAGACCTAAGTATAATGTGGACATCACACCCTATAATCAGACCAATAGGTATGTGACCTGTGTCATGGGGTAGAGGGTAAGTGGTACATCCACCATCATATGGTCACAATGCTGACTATTCCCTTAACTGTAACACAAGTACTGGGTATGTGAAGAACATGCATATCAGAGGGTATGCTAACTTCATGGTTCCCAGCCTTCATCACACCAATAACTGAGTACAATGCACCCTTCTCCATGTACCTCTCTACGCATGTTCCAATGATCTGTAACTGGCAGAGTGCAGTATCACACAGCTTATTGTCCATACCTAGGTATTCTTTCTGGGGAATATACATGACTGTCTGAGGGAGCAGCACACCAATCAAGTTGTTACACCAGATACACGTGTGCTACCTTTTCACCTTATGCACACACTACATACATATGTGTTTGACAACATTAATGGCATGTATATCATTTGTGACAGTATGAATTGTGCCATAGATATATGCCATGCACACAAGGCAGCCTAACCTGTATTGGCCATACTGTCACGTACAGGTATATCAGTGTCCCTCCTAACACCTCATGCAGATATTACAGTACTAGGACAGTGTGCATGGTTACCCTCACAGAGTGTGGATGTATCGTACTAGATGTCCAGTGTTTGTGCAGGTTCATCTGTTATTACTACACATCATATATTTTATGTCAGAGGCATGGGATTAATGGTGCTATTATTCACATATTGTTCCTGATTGTGGTTGGTTTTTGTAATGTTTGTAATTATCCTTTACCTGTGGCCACAATGGAGATGTTTGCTGAGAGTATATTCATATTTAGGTATATCAGTTTGCACAATTTCCCAATATGCACCCTACCTCAATTGTATGGTAGACCCCTGGCAGATGTTCTCTGCAATATTGATATAAGAATGCTTATCTCACACACACACACATCCTCCCATTGTTATGCCACCTTGTGTGATAGCCTCAGACAGCACATTTTCACTGTACAGTCCATACTGTGCCATACAGATATGTGCTTGGTGTTGCTGCTACATCCTTCTTCCATTGACATGCCCTCCTTTGCTGTACATATGGGAGTGTCATCTGAACTATTTCCCTGTATTCATTCCTACAAATCATCTGTGTGCCCCTATTCAGTTCACACCCTTCCCTTCAGTGATCATTTTACATGACAGTCTCATGTTCTGTTACAGATCATTAATACAGCTTCAGTACAAAATGCCAGGAATGGTATATCACAATACTCTGCACTGTAAGTACACTGTCCTGTACTGTGTTTGGACCATATACTTCACATTCATACCTCTCAACTGTCCAAATATTCCCAGAATGAACAAATATTTTCCTTATCAAATATGTAGTTTTCCGTATCACTGGGATGACCTCTTGACTGATGTGACTCAGTATAACAGACATTTGGGTGCATACCTCTCAACTGTCCTGATTTGTACAGAATGACCAGTTTTTGTTTCATATTTATGATCTTTTCCTCATAGCATGTTGTTTTCCTGGCAACTCATCTGCATTTCATGACAGAGTGCAGTTAGTAGCTGATGACTGACATGTGAGTTTCAAACTTTATACTCTTCTGAAAGTTTGTGTTAATGTACAACCTATATATTCTAACAACTTCATAAGTTTGGACATGGAATTTTAACAATCTGTCTCTATGTCTGGCCCTTTGTCACCCCATTGTTATAGCTTTGTCCACATTTTTCACTGTAAGAGGTTGAGTGTTGCATTCAAACACATTCCTATGGGATATCTATGTCAAATATGTCCCTGTTACTGGTTATTTGTCCTCTTGTTAAGTTGACCTCTCTGCAGATATGTTGCACAAACAGAATGATAGTTATTTGTGCAGGTTCCATACATCTCAACTGTACATATTTTTTCAGTATGTCCAGATTTTGCCTCATAATTTTGGTCTATTTTTCATACAGTTGTAGTTTTCTGGCAAATTGTTGCTCAATTATTGACGGTTGAAGAAAGAAAACATTGACATACCATACCTCACAACTGTCAAGATTTTTGCAGAGTGTCCATATTTTTGCCTCATATTTTTGGTCTGTTTCTCATAAAATTTATGATTTTCTAGCAAATTACTGGGATGATCTGAAGACTGAAGTCACTAAATAATGACATACATTTGTGTTTTAGACTTCATACCCATCAGAAAAATGCATGCTCAGCAAATCCTGATATTCTAGCAAGGTTCT
Source organism: Protopterus annectens (assembly GCF_019279795.1). Classification (NCBI taxonomy): domain Eukaryota; kingdom Metazoa; phylum Chordata; order Ceratodontiformes; family Protopteridae; genus Protopterus; species Protopterus annectens. The sequence goes on from NC_056744.1 coordinate 1,508,089,198, forward strand.
AAGTTTATAAGAACAGTATTTAAAATCTGTCCCTGTTTTTGGGCCTATGTCCACTATTCTGTCAGGCTTTGTTCAGATTTTGTGCACTAAGAGGTTGAGAGGTATGTGACAGACTTTTGAATCTCAGACTTCATACCTTCAGAAAATTCATGAATATGCAAAACCTGTCATTCTACCAACTTTCTAAGTTTGTGATGGCAATATTTACTAAGTTTGTCCCTGGTTTTTATCCTTTGTCCCCACATTATTTATGGCTTTTGTCCACATTTCTTGCACTAAGAATTTGAGAAGTTATGTGTACAGCCCTGGTGATCATTGTGGCATTCTGTGCAATTCCATGGACCGTATGTGCTCTCATATCTTTCAACTGTCCAGATTTTGTCAGAATGTTCAGATTTTTGTCTCATATTTTTCACTTTCCTCATAAAATTAATGGTTTTCTGGCAAATCACTGCCAAATCATTGAGACCTGAAGTCAGAAAATAAAGGCAGACATCTGAGTTTCAGAATTCATATCCTTCAGAAAATTTATGCTAATGCAAAACTTTTCTATCAACTTTCTAAGTTTGTATGAGCAATATTTAAGAAAGTTTCCCTTGCCTTTATCTCCGCATTATTTGTGGCTTTCTCCACATTTCTTGTTGTAAGAGGTTGAGCGGTATATGCAAAGAATTGATATCCATGCTCACTTACAAGGTTTCATGGCCAGCAATACTCTTTTGAGATGAGAAACCTAGCTTAGGTGCATAGCGCCTCATTAATATGCATTGTGCACTGCCGTGCACTGAGCATGGTCACAGTAATATGTAAACTCTGTGTCCTCTGGGCAAAGCCTACATGGAGTTCACTGAATCCACTGGAATATTTTCATATCATTAGAGATTTAGATTTGGTTACTGAAACACTGACTTTAAAATTCAGTGTGAGGCAAAACATACACAAGGTCATTATAAACGGAAGTACTTCAAACAGATGTATTTTCTAAAAAAATGTTCTGATTGATTTGCAGGGTCCCAAATGCAATAAAACTGCATTATTTATAATTGATGTTAAACCCATCACTGTCCACCCATTTTACTACACCAAAACAAGATCGTCAATAAGCATCTTATAATCAGCATCATTAGTAATTACTGTACGTAACTTACGGTCATCTGTGTACTTACCACTCCAAATACACTTATTTATAAGCAGAAAATAAAATAAAATATTTTGGAAAGAGCCAAACCTAAAACAGACTCCTGATGGACCTCTGGGTGAACATCAGCTTAGTGCAAATATTGGCTGACAATTTTTAAATTAAACTATTAGAATGACATGATTTAATCCAATTCAATACGAAGATATAAAAATCATGTTCTGGCATTCATTCTGATATAACTGAATGTGTGAAGATCTAAATATACCACAGTTATCACCCAACTCATTGTTCACAGCCCTACAAAAAATATCATAAAAAGAAGTAGGCAGGTGGATATCAAATGATTTTTCATAAAACCATATTGCAAAATACAAGATTGTCCTCAAGTTAATTCAAGATGCATCCTTCAAAGTATTCGCAGAATGCACAAGTTAGACTTGGGTTGTAACTGTCCACAATGCAATAGCTCTCATTTTTATTTTTATAAACTAGAATAATGCTAGCCTTTTCCATGGAAGATGAATCAATGCATTCTTACAAAAGAGCATTCAAGTGGAACTTAGTGGAACAATCACTGGTGATTATAGATGTTTAAATAACATATCAGGTATGCTACCTATCCCACTGCCTATACTACTTTTATTCTCCTTTAAAAAGCACCAGCCATATTTTCAGTTATGGGCATTGTGAAACATCTGGACAGTTATGGATATTACTTTGAGTAGTCAATACATGCAGAATGTTCAGACTAACAGGAAAAGTAGGGACCAGAAAATTGGCATCAGTGACTGTATTAGAAAAACAATAGAAGAAAACATTAGCTATTTCAAAGAGACTGCTAATTGCATTGCTATTCTTAAAAAGGGATCCTATAAATAACATTGAACAGAATTCATGTAACTATAAAACATTTTAATGTTCATATTAAGAGAAACACTTTTGTCATAATTTGCCTGACATCCGTGTATAGCGGATTTCAATTTTTTATAGGGTACATTGAAGCAAGTTTCTTTGGTTCTAGTTCAATATTTGTATGTATTTTATACTTCCTCTGTTTCTTCTTTATCAGGTTGCTATTACTGTTATACTTATTTTACTAAACAAAAGTGAACACAGGAGAGACAGAGGTACTATTTGCTTTGTAGCTTTTGAAGAAAGTGGTACATTGCAATCCAGAATGGTCCTAGCAAATGCAAATGATGAAGCATTTTTCCATGTCACAATACTGCTTGTTTACACCTCCACAGTTGTAACATGTGCATCTGCTTAATATCATTGAGCAAAACACAATTCTGCTTTGAACAATGACTATTCTAATAGTGATCGAATCTCTGTGACATGATTAAAATAAAAAGGAGAACCAGATTTCCCCTTGTTCAGGTTAATTTTATGTCTATCACTCCCTGGGCTCTACTGTTCTAAGAATGCAAGCAGTATCCAGTTTCAGCAGTATATTTTTTCTTGGTATTGTTGTAGTAGTGGACAGAGAGGGATAGCTTGAGATTTAGGAAAGAAACTCATGAAGAACTTTTTTTACAGGCACAATGTAGCTCTTTGAAGGATTGTGCAGTAATGGGTCCTATTATAGGTTGATAAGGTTCATAGGTTGGTACTAGGCTATTGGCCATAGGGCCTATACAAGCCTAGCCATAACAATTCCCTGGCTATTTCTTCCCACACTATTTACTTCCCTGGACCTCTGTCTAGCAGGGTGACTGACGTAATCTCCAGGGTGAATTTCCTTTCTCCTATCCAATTGTCAAGGTTCCTTTTGAAGAGGGCCAAAGAGGCGCTCTGCCTGACATGTATGGGCAGTCTATTCCAGAGTCTGGGGAGTCTCTGGGTCAGAAACATATCCCTTCAGCATGTTTTGTTTATTGTGATGACAAGGTTTAGATCCCTGGAGAAAACCAGGACACATTTTAAACATTGCTTGTATAATGTTGGAAAGTTGCTAGAATAAAATGCTGTGTTACCACCATACATTTCACTGTCAAGTATTGAACCCATGACCCTGTGCAAAACAGTCAGAGCCAAATCAGCTGTTTTACATTTTATATCTTCTTAAACAACTCACCTAACACTCTAACTCCTGGCCCACTAATATAGCACCTCCCAGCTTTTATCAACAATATTTTCCTTCGTGATAATCTGCTTATTGCATTTTACTTAACTTATAGTTTAGTACACAGACTTGCAGATTTAGTCATCATTTGCCTTGTACTGTTGTTTGAATCAGGGATATCATTTAGTGCTTAATTTCATTTGCATGAAAAGTGTTGTATATCGCTTGTACATCTCGTGTACCTTTCTCTCTGGCTACAATTTTTTTGGTCCATGTTTATCAGTCCATCATCTTGGTAAACAAAGCAAAATAGGTAAATAACTAAATAAACATACACATAGAGAGACAGACAGATATTCATACATGCATAGATGCATTCAAGTGCATTTTCTAGCACTTGTTGAACAAACTATGAAGCTGTATGATAAAATGAAATAAAAAGTATATAAGTATAATTTACATAAATGCATATAAATGAAGTTGGCATAGACAGATGTAACTGTCAGCATTCCCCAATAAACCTTTTGATTGGGTTAGTCCTCCTAGACCAGTGGTCTAATTTCAGTGGAGACCCAATGTGGTATTCCTACAAACTAGGGAAATTTCACCAGGCATTCTGGAACTTTCCTTACTATTTTCAACACATGCAGTGGGATCTTTTGCATCCACTTGACATACCGCCAGTTCAGAGAGATGGGACCTCATCTTACCATCTCATCCAAAGGGTGGCAGACTCAGGAGTGCAGCACCCCCCCCCCCAAATGCTGAACAGTAATGCCAGTACTAGAAAAAATAATCCAAGTCTAGGGGTGGGAATAAAACCCACAACCTGCTGATGTTCTAGTAATAAAGACAAGGATTTTTTTGATAGCAAATGGACAACTGCTTCTTTGACTTTTTGCAAATAAGGGAACCCTCTTTAACTATAGTACACTGTGTCTCTTTCATTCCGTACAAAAAAATTAACCTTATTTTCTGAAGGTCCTCTGTTTTATGTTTTATAATAGTACAGTCTTCATCCTTGGGTTATTCAAATGCTATAGCCTCTTACTTAATAGCTGCTCATTTACATTTGCATATCTCACCTCTGGTGTTTTTTAACACATCATCAGAAGCCACTGTCCTGAATGGATCTTTTTATTTCTGTCCAAAATTCAATCACCTGTATTCAAGCACAAAAACTGGACTCTTTCTCAACTTTATATTCACTACTGCAGGCATTTCTCTGACAGAAATCCATATGCATTAATATACTAAACCAATGGTCCATCTGTAATTCTGTATTCATAAACTTAAAATAAACTAAATGTTGGGCACAGCATCTCTTGCAAATGCTTTGAGCATTAGGAAAAACTGTGACTTTACAAACCTAAAGGATCATGTTCAGCAATGCCATCATTATAATATATTCCACATAGTCATCCCCTTTGGAAAAAAACAAGGTGCCCACTAATTACCACATAGGAAGTAACCCACTAAGTACAGAAGAAGTAATTAGGGATCTGGGGACCCAGGTTGATAGTAACCTCTCCTTTGACAATCACATTGCCAAAATAGTCAGAAAATCCTTCTATATTGCCCATCTTATAACTAAAGGGTTCTCGTCTAGATCCAGAGAGGTTATTGTGCCCCTATACTCATCACTCATCAGACCCATAATTGAGTACAATGCCCTATTTGAGATGTACCTTACCAGGCACCTGCAGCAGCTGGAGAGACCCCAAAAGTTCCTTACCATAAGGATCATGGGCCTCAAACAGTTGCCCTATGCAACTAGGCTAAAGAAACTACAACTCTACTCAGTTGCTTACCACCTGCTCAGAGGCGACCTCTGTCTGACTTACAAGGCCATGTCCAACCCAGAATTAATAGACATGCTCCACCTTAAAAAAACAAATCCATTAGAGCCACACACTCCTCGGACTTAAACCTCAGCACATCAATAAATAGAACATGCTGGAGGGATAGATTCATATCCCAAAGGCTTCCCACACTCTGGAATAAAATCCCAGTTCACGTAAGACAAAGCCCCTCGCTGGCCCTCTTCAAGAGAAATCTTGATGAGTGGATGGGAATCCGTAAGTCTGCACCTGGGATCACTCCAGTGGCACTACTGGACAGAGGCTCTAGAAGTTAAATTATAAGGGTGGAGAGAGCCAAACACATTTTCAGCTAGGCTTATAAATGGCCTAGGGCAGATAGCCTAGTATAAACCTATGAACCTATGAACCTATGACTTTGAAGATAAGACTTGTAATGATGATTGGTCTTCAGTTAACCAAGCTGATTACAAGGTCACCATTATAAATGGGTGTCACTACTCATCAAGGACAAAACTGGTATTTAAACATATGTTAAACAGCTTGAGAGTATGCCTGCAAGGACATGTTTGACACTGCTAATTAAGTAACCACATATATTCTGAGGTCCCATAGAGGAAGTATTTTTGGTCTTGGTTAGTACTCTCAGCAAATGGTCTTTACAGATAATTTGGGGAAGTAAGAGATTCAAATATGTCAGGGTTTTGAATAGAACTCCAAGGGGTGGAGCTGTCACTAAATTTCTTCACAAGCATATTGGCAGTGTAAGTTGGATCAGAATAAGAGGCCTCAATATGAATAAGTTCTGAGCAATACAGGGTATTGCTTTTTTAACATAGCAAAAGAAGGGTTTTTAATTATATTTGAATTTAGAGACCAGTCTAATTTCATGAGTTCCTTTACTGGACCTGATAGTGTTCTTTAGTATGTTTGCATTACTTTTGATATTATCTTTGAGAAGATGGGTTTTAGATCTGCTAAATAATTTGAAGAGTTTTTTTTATCCTTTTGTTGCTTAATTTAGTTATGGTGGTGGGCCACACTGATTTTTTTTTAATTTCCCATGATACTTTGTTGTGCAAAGTACTGCTAGCTCTATTCATTTTTCTAAACAGTGTCAAAATCAATAGTGAAGAACAACTGTGTATTACTGGCAACAAAAGGACAATCAGATCTTTGGACCACTTGACTGTAGAGCGATATATTTATTTTTTTGTTTTAGTCATCATAGGGATTTCTCTGCAAAAATATCAAGCTTTGTCTGGTGGTTGTTGATATATTTCATTTTCCTGTTAACTTTTAACCCTTTATTTAACTTTAACTTACAGCATACCAATATATTGCAATCAAAAGTATAGTGCTTAGAATACACATTACCAATTATATGATGATGTCTCAGCAATAAATTTTACATATTAAAAAATAAACTAACATAATCATAACTGCAAACATTATTTAAAGCCTTACAATAAAATATGTTTTCTTGTCATTGTCTCATATTGTATTATTTCTGTATTTATTAACGAAAAGAAAGTTAATTTATGCAAGTATTTATAGTTAACAGCAGCAGTATTGATATCATATCACATGCAAGGGTGGTTATACTGATGAATTCTGAAATTACAGATGTAGCCTTTTCCATTTTCCTATCTGTTGTATTTTACTTTTATAAGTTAACAGTTACTGTTTTGAGATTGACAATGTTCTAAATCATCACTGCTTGAGTTTTCCTCCATATAATCCATGCCAATGACTGCAAAAGATTATTCAAATAGCAAGCATACTTCTAGGCTAGTTAAACCGGATGATGCACTGGAGTTCCTCCACATTCAGACTAAGTCCTGTACCATATCAAGCAAGCTACAGGTCATCTATGTCCCATGAAACCCATAGTTCATACTTAGACCTATTGGAGACACTTATCATTCAACCAAATATCATTCTCATGGGAGACTTTAATTATCCTTCTGTAAACGGAGAATACTACATGACCACAAAAATGCAGGGAAAGATATTCCTAGATTTTGTAAACACCATGGACCAGGTAGTACATACACCTACTAGAGGTACAAACATACTCATACTTACAAATATGGAAAATGCTGCATCCTCCCCAGTGTCGTGTTCTCTTTGATAAGGTCATAGCACAAAACAGTTTCCTTCAAAATAAGAATCAGTTCTGTAACCCCAGCAAATGCTGTCACAGAAACTACTCCAAGACAAACTATCTTTTATTAAATGGTAGCTGGTCAAAATCTCAAGCCCCTCCAAACCCAGATAATACAATAGCCTATGCAGAATTATTCACAGAAGCCCTGTACAACCTTGTAAATGTTTCCTTAGAGGCTGCTGTACCTAAAGAAGTAAGCTCAAAACTAACTCAAAAAACAAACCACCCTAGTGGAATCCAAAATTAAACCGTTTTTATAACAAAAGAAAAAAATCATAGCAAAACTAAGGAAGTGTAACATCAAAAAAGATAAAATCTCTCATCAAAATGAATAGACAACTAAGAAGACTAATTAAGTCGGACAAAGAAAATTGCGATGTAAAGATAGTGTCCCAGGCCAAGGATAACTATAATGTCCTCTTTAGCTAGGTCAGAAGCCTCAAAGGTAGTAAGCAACATTCTGCTTAACTGTTGGTAAATGGAGCCATGTTCACATAACTAGGAGACATAGCTCCAACTGTATCCCCCTTCTCAGCTCCAGCCCGCCCCCCAGGAAATACTATCTAGCATAATCCTTTCAAATATCACTAGGGAGTACATCTTAGATGCACCCTCTAACGGCAAGAATACAGCTTTAATGGTTCCCAATAATATCCCACAACCCTTCTTAAATAGCCTAAAATATGTCCTATCAGGGTCACTGGTGTCACTATTCAGCAATAGCCTTGGCACAGGCTTTCTGCCATGTAAATGGAAGACTGCAGTGGTCATCCCTCTACACAATGACAGACCATTAACGGATCCCAAGAACAACAAACCCATTAACTGTGGAAATGATAAAAAAATGACATAGTAAACCTTAAGATACTGGATCCAACCCAGTTTGTTTTTGTCAAAGGCAGTTCATGCCTACTGAACCTGGTGGGCTTCTTTGGGAAGGTCACCAAGACAATGGATGAGAACAAAACAGTGCAAACTGCTTGCCTTAACCTAGCTAAGGCATTTGATAGAATATCTGACTCAGGCATTGCAAGTAAACTCATGGAATTAAGCATGACCCATGTGTAACTTGCTGGATAGCCAGCTGGCTCTCAGACAGGACCAGGGAAGTTAGGATTGGAGAGGCCAACACCATAAACAGGCTGGTCATCAATGGAGTCCCCTAGGGCTCTCTACTGGGTTCATTCTTCTTTGGCATCTATTTTTTTAGAAGTCAAGGCTAATGTCAAGGGCCACTGGCTTACCAGGTTTGCAGTTGATTGCAAGACTAAAGCAGTCATAGAAGTCTTCCAAGCTACTAACATCTTAAAGGAAGGTGCAACACAGACAAATGGCAGGTGTCAAAACCACAGCTTAAAACTCAATGCCAAGAAATGCATAATAGTTCCATTTATGAAGTCAACCAACCAGGGAAACTACCTCATTGATAAAACAACCCTAAACATAGACACAGTAGTCAGAGATTTGGATACAAACATAGATAGTAACCTTACTTTTGACCACCATGTATCTAATCTTGTAAAACAAATAATTCTCTGTCACTCAGTTATAAGTAAGGGCATGGCATTCAAGTCCAGGGAAGGCATTGTTCTACTGCACTCAGACATCTTCAGACCCATCACTGAGTATAACACCTCCCTCAGCATTTACCTGACAAGGCACATGCAACAAGTGGAACATTCACAGAGGTTCATCACAAAAAGATTACTAGATGTAAGCATATTGTCCTACTCAGATCACCTCAAAGCCCTATCTCTATTCTCTGTCTCCTACAGATTGCTGAGAGGGGACTTAGGCCTGGCATACAGGAAATCCTTGGATCCCGATCTGATGGACAATTTGCACATCTGCAAAATGAACAGCACCAGAAATACTTGATCTAAGGATTTAAACTTTGCTTTCGACTTAAATAGGACATGTTGGAGGGACAAGTATCTATATCTCAGAGAACCCCATTCTCTGGAATAAGCTTCCCACCAATGTGAAACAGTGGTCTTCTCTAAGCCTATTCAAGTGTAACCTGGACTAGTGGACAGGAAATTGGAATTTCCACCCTAGTCAAAAAACAATGTCTCTGATGGGTAGAGGCAGCCATTAAATCATGCCATAACATACATCCCCTTAAAATAATTTCTGAGATACAATATCTCATGGGATACATTTGGCTTGTATGGTTGAGGTTATAAAGGACCCAGTGGTCAGTAGTTTAGTATATACCTATGAACCTAAAATCCAATATCTAATGTTATACAGTAAAAATATCCAAGACTCCTCCTTGACCCTGTCTTAACATTATCAAGGCACATAGACAGCACAGCCAGCAAAACACTTTCTCAACTGAATATATAAAGTTTCACACCTATGAGTAGTGATTTCTTTCTTATCATCTCTGTCTTTTGCATTTGAATTCAAATGCCAAACTTCTCTGGAAGCTACAAAGTGTATCTTGTTAATTCAGTTTTCAGTTTTGTTAACTATCTATAAATATTTTGATGTTTTTAGAAATCATCCCACTTACTTCCACACAAGGGAGTTTAAGCATTTTCAACTGATTAATAATGTAACTATAAACTGTCCTGTGAGTTGTTATGGGTTCAATGTGTATGTTTGTAACCACTTTCTTTTACAAATATTTATTTAATGAGGACCAGAAGTTGTTGAATTTTGCATTTCCCTAACAGCGTGTTTATGATTGTCTGTCTACAAATGTCATTTTTCTTAGCATAGTTTTGCCTATCTGACTCTTCAATTCAGATTTCAACATAGAGACTCAGTCTGGCAATGTAACACTTCTACTGCTGTTGTAGTAGAATTTCCTCAGGGCCAGGGAACAATTATTAAATACTCCCTGCAGAATTTTAGCTTTGCTACTACTACATGTCTGCACTAAAACTGCAATTTAATCGACACAGTTAGCAGCTCCTCCATTGCCTGCTGAAAATAATCACGAGTATCCCAGCTATGGAAAGCATCAGTATTTCAGGCAAAAAATGTGTTTCTTTACTCGCATGTTTAAATGGCTTCATTCAATAATACAGTGTCATGACTTTTTGCAGCTGGAATACCTGCTTCCTTTTCAAGATGTATCATTCCGGAGTGTATCAAAGCTATTCTTGAGTTATATAAAGTGTAAATTAATTCTGCATCTGAATGACTGCTATCTGATATGTGGATAAGCCTCTTAATTTCCTGTCATTTTTCTAAATGCGCTTCTTTTTCATATTTCATGCATATTTCTTCATTCAGATTTATGCATTCATCCACCCCATTTTTCCATTTACAAATAAAATCACATTTGAAGACTCTAGGTAAATGCAGCTGCAGTCTCTCTAGTCATATAATTTAACCTCTCTATCCCTTTCTTCCCCCTACATAACTTGCTTTGACTCTATTTTTGATTGTGACTCTTTCAGCATGACAACTCTGAATTCCACTCTACATATAATACGTGCATATCTTGTTTTTTTTTTCACTCATTCTGTAACTATTATATTCTCCCCAAATTGAGACTGAAATTGGTCCAATGGGATCTGTGCTCTACCGCAGTTAACAAAGTCATAGCAAAATAAAAATAATTTTTAAATATATCTAGGTCATGTGGAAGGGGGAAATAGTACCCTATCCATCCACTGAGCTGAGCTTCTGCCTCTCCTTCTACCCATCCTCTAGTATCTTCCAGTACCTAGCCTGAAAATGGGTCCCGTTCAGGAGAATGGCTTTTCAGAAAGTCAAACTTCATACGGTCGACTTTCTGAAAAGATGAAGCATTTGTATGAAGAATGTGGTACAGTGGGGATCAGGGAAGTTACCCTTTTCCCCACTATAGTGTAATCTTTTGGTATGTAAAATTTGCAGGAAGTGTGAGGGTGCAGCGGGACTTGCCTTCCAGCAAAAACACACATTTTTGCTTGTTTTGTTTAGCTCAACTTTTCAGAAAGTTGATATAGTCTCACCCATATGAAGGACAACTTTCTAAAAAGTTAATCTTCTGACATAGATCCCCTGGAAACATATCCTTCTGAAATAAGATATAGAAGGGAAAACTGATGTAAAACAATGTGATGAAAAACAAAAAAGTGCTGAATGTTAGAAGAGTGGCAAAGAAGTTTGGAATACCTCCAACAGAATTTTTAAGGTCTTCATTAGCAAACTATTGTAGAGGTCCTTTTGCTTATGCTAATATAGATGACCAAACAAATAATCAGCAACTATTACAACACTGCTTTACAGATTTTTAACGTGCTTTGGCTGACATGTTTCACTGTAAAAGCAGCATTATAAAGCTGTGTGCATTTGGAAACACTAACTTGAAAGAGATAAGGCTACAGACAGCTGAAATACTAGAGTTGTAGTGGGCAGGAAATATACAGAACTACATTTTCAGATAAATATCTCTGTATATCATGGGTCTATATCACTTAGTCGAATGGCTATTCAGTGAACAGCCATTCATCATACACCTACTTACCGAAGCTGTTCTTCATCAAACAGCAAATTTTAAGTAGGGCAAACAAGTGGTTGGCCAACTGAGCGACCTCAAAAAAAGAAAATAAAATTTAAAACCTACTAAGGTAAGGGGCTACACCTCCCAATGTAGGGGGTTGCACCCCTACACCCCCTAGCTAAATATACCAACTCTGAGGTTGCACTACAGTGGGAAAAAGGGCAAGTTACAGATGGTGGACAACCACTGGTTTGCCCTAGTTAAAATACACTGTTTGATGAAGAGCGGATTCATTAAATAGGTATTCGATGAATAGCTATTCACTGAATAGTCATTTGATGAAATAATATAGACTTATGCATCACACCTCACAATCTCTTAGGACAACAGCTTTAGACAAACCCAGCCATAATGGGGTATGAAAGCCCAGAACTTGGGTCAGATTTTAAATATTGCTCTTATAAACTTAGAAAGTTACTAAAATAACAGGTTTTGCATTGGCATACATTTTCTGAAAGAGAGATACAATCTGAAATTCAAATATCTCTAATTATTTAGTTACGTCAGTCCTCAATGATTTGCAAGAAAGCCACATATTTTGCAAGGAACAGACCAGAAATATGAGGCAAATTATGGGCATTTGTGAAATTCAGGAGCGGTGAGGAGTATAATATGCATATGTATATACATAGATATATATATATATATATATATATATATATATATATATATATCAAATTCTATATATATATATATATATATATATATATATATATATATATGTCTATATATATATATATATATATGTATATATATATATATATATATATATATATATATATATATATATATATACATGGGTCTACCATACATGGTCAGCATTTCAGAATGTCGAAGACCAAATGGCCGAGACCATATGATCGACATTCGAAATGTTGACCATGTAATAAACAAATAACACAACAGTAACTTACTAGCAGGGGTCTATGCCCCTCTGCGCCCCCCAATAACCCCGTAACTCAAATATACCAACTCTGAGATCGCATTACAGTGCAGAAATGGAAATCTTTCCATTCCGCACTGTACGGAGATGCCAGTTCCGCATGGTCGACATTTCAAATGTCGATCATATGGTCTCGGCCATATGGTCTTCGTCATTATGATATGTTGACCATATGACCATGTGTAGGAGACCCATATATATATATATATATATATATATATATATATATATATATATATATATGGTTTCACTTCATAAATGCGAATTGCTGAAATGAAATATCGAATTTCAGCAATTCGTGGCCATGAAGCCGAAACCTCTAAATAATGAAAGTACAGAATCGCAAATAGGACTATGTTCAATTCACACTTCTGCATTTTAGTTATCGTACGGAAGTGTTCAGCTGGGATGGTGTCTGTATTTTAAGGTGAGTGAGTGTGCATGAGTGTTTTTGTAACTTGTATGATTGGGTCAGGGTAGGGACATGTGGGTATGAGTATGTGTGTTGGTTGTGTGTGATTTTTCTTTTTTTACTGTTTGCGCAATCTCTGAGTTAGTATATATAAGTAGAGGGGTGTGTAGTGTAGGTGTGTGTCTGTGTGGTGTTGTGTTGTATTTCAGTGTTTTGTGGTGTGGGTGTTACAGTTTGCTTGTTGTGTGCTGTATGCTATATGTCGATGTTGTGATTTTGTGGTTATGCGGTGTCGAATGCTGAAATTTGATGTTTCAGCATTTAGACAATATGAAGTGAAACTATATATATATATATATATATATATATATATATATATATATATATATAGATGTGTATATATATATATATATATATATATATATATATATATATACATGTGTGCAAGTATATAGATATATATATATATATATATATATATATATATATATATATATATATATATAGATGTATATATATATATATATATATATATATATATATATATATATATATATATATATATATATATATATATATACATATACTAGGGTAACCTATGTTCCAATTGGCATATAGAATGTCAAACGGCTGAGAATTTCACACTTATGGTTGAACATTTAATATATCAACAACAGAGCATAGAGAAAGCACCTATAAGCACATTTCCTCACCAAATGAAAGTCATAATAAGACAACATAAAGAAGTAACCACAGATGTGCTGCAAGTTACAGCACAAATCAACTGCACAATATTCTGGCATAATGTCACCTTCAAAAGTACAAAATTCCCTTTAACCAGATCAAAAGCACAAAGTCTCCTTCAAACTTCCCCTCCAGCAGTACAAAAGTAGCTTTTAGGCATAGAAATTGACAATAATCTGAAATTTGACATCCACATCGCCTGAACAATCAAAAAGGTCAATAAAAAGATTGGACTCCTTTATAGGAACCGTCAATTCATGACTAAGCACACCAGAGCCACCATTGCTAGAACCCATCTGTTATCCATCCTCCTATTTGCCTCCCCTCTCTTAACTAACCTACGCCACATAGAACTAACCAAGCTGGAATCTTGCTACAAGAAGATTACCAAGTTTTCTACCGAAGCCACTCATAGGTCCTATCACTGTCTAGCCCTCAAGCAACTGAACTGGCTTGAGTTTCCACGACTCCTCCTACTCAACCAGCTAACAATTGCACATAAGCTCTACTACCATCCTGATAAAACTCCTGCCCTGCAACAATTAATTCACCCCTACACCCTTCCAGAAATTTCAGATCTACCCACCTGAACCATATGTCATTAAACACAAAAATGAGGCTGGCAAATCTGTCTTTGCCCCCTCCATTGCCAGAACTTGGAATGCTCTCCCAGATCACCTAATCTCTACAACCTCTACTTTCCAGTTAAAAAAACTTCTTAAAACCCATTACATAAAAAACTGGCTCTGCCCATGTCACCCCCCAGAATAGGCCATATGAACTCACTGTTGCTGGGATTCTAATAACTATAAAATGATGGCTCTCCACTTCCCACTCTCCCTATTTGTTTTCCAATAGATAAAGCTCATAGATTTCTAAAAAAAAAAGACACAGAGATTGAAACAGTTATATTAGAAATTACTCACTCTTAGTTATGTTATTAGTTCTAAAGTATGCTCAACTGAAAAAAAAACCTCCTGTATTATTTTATCTTGTTAATACTATCTATTATATTGCATGCTAAGTATGCTCCACTGTATTGAGCCCCTGTATGATTTATCTAGTGAATGTGTATCCATTGTATTTTACTTTTATTGGAGCTTTTCTCCCCAGGCCTCTGCTGAAAATGGACCTGTGTCCAGTCGGACCTTCCCGGTAAACAAATGTAAAATAAATAAAAAAAAAAAAAAAATCTAGTGCTGGAATTAAGATCATAATATCAAATGATTCCACAACTCCATATGATGGCAAAAAAAGAGTAAGTTTGTTTGGTTGAACAGGATCCAAACCACATACACTTATTTCTAGTGCATTACTATAACCACTACACGAAGGAGCAATTAACAAACAGCAGCTGCAAAAGTTTTGTATTAGCTATCCTAGTATAGACTCTCTGGTACCACCTTGTGTTCTTTATGATTTCTACCTTTTACTGTTGATATTCTTGTTTTTATATATTATATCATCACTGTTTTGACTGCATTTATACAATTATATGTGATTGACATCCTTTGACTCAAGAAGTAGTTAGGAAGCCATGTGCTGCAATACTTACTTTGTTCATTGTGTGATGTGGCTATATTCATTCACACCAAATACACATACAACAGTTTTCAAGAAACAAACAAATCAAGAAAAAAAAATATTTTTTTCTCACTGGGATATTAGAAATCTGCTGTTTTTGCTTGTTTTGGAGTATTGCCAGGTCATTCCCTTTTGATTGCAGAGCACTTGTAGCAGATATCAACTCTTTCTGCACAAAGAGAGCAAAGATAATAACATTAAATCAGCAGGTATTTCAGAATCATATTTTATGCAATGACAGTGCTGGCTTGTAAGTCATAATATATAATAGGCCATACAGTGATGCAGTGATGGATAAAATAAATACCTGATTCCTTAGAAGAATATAAATAAAAACACTGTTTTGTAATTGTTCTGAAATTTTACAACATAGCTTGCCAAAAAAACACAAAGTGTGACTAGATTAGTTTCACTAAATACAGGCCGGAATATAGAATGGGGAAATGATCACCATAAATTTCTTCTGATGAATGATACTGCTAATGCTAATGCTAAATGTCTAACTGCAGGGCAGCAAATTCCATCCTAAAACTTAATGGCAGTCATAGTTCAGTACTAGTAATGTCTTTCAGCTTTTCCCAGTTAGGGGTCGCCACAGCGGAACTCCGGTCTGCTAATGATTGGACAGTCAATTTTTATGGTGCCAAGTTGCCAGCCTGATGCCCAACCTTCAAAGAAGGCACACCCATTCACACACGCACCTACCTGCATGTCTTTAACGTCACTCGACCATGGGGAGGACATGCAGGCACCACACAGAAGGCGCTACAGCCGAAAATTGAACGGGAAAACCTCTTGCTGTGACTAACTATGCAAATCCTAAATGGTCATCAGAGCTAATTTTAAATTGTTAGTCACAGTGTAGTGCCATCTGAACTTATTTTAAGTTACCATTCATAATGCCTTTCTAAACAAATAAGTCACCATTTCTACAGGCAGTAAGATTTAATTTCTTCTATAAGCAATGAGATAACTAACTTACATATACTGTATATTATGGGCTAATAACTGATTGTAGGTAATATGACCAAAGATAAATCACAGGACTAAAGATGCCACATAAAGAAAATTACTGCATGCCTTGTAATTCAATGTATTAACTAAAATGTAATGAAAATAAACATTTATCAACTATTTCAAAGTGCTAGTATATCATGTCAGGCAGCACATTTATTATGTATTGATTTAATTATATTTTATTAACAACTCAGTAAAGATATATAATTAATAAAAGAGGATCCCCATCCTGTCATTTTACTTATGGATGGCACTGTAATAGAGCCATATATTACAGCTTATGGGAAACATAAACTATTGTTCCCCTTCATAAAGGAGAGCAATCAGGTCACTATTGGCTAATTGTTGTTCTCCTTTCCAGACAAAACATGATCTCAAATACTTAACCCAACTTAAGTACAGTATTCATAGTCATTATGCTTAAGCATAAAGGTAATCTGCACAGGTCATGAATAAGCACAGCTTCAGCATAATTCATAGAGATCAGTTGAACTTATGCAAGTGAATGAGATTCAAATAACAAATGATTTAGAACTTCTTATGCCAATGAGCCTTTCTTTCACCTGTTTACTATTCATACTTGTGTCTTGACTTAATTCTGGGCAGTGCACAGAGATGTTATTAAAGGCAAAATCAAGTATTTTATATCTACTTTGCCTTTGGTGAAAATGTTTGCTGTTTCTGCAAGTGTGAGGTGCTTGTCTTGGTTAAGCCAAAAATGTCTGCACCAAGAAGTTGAAGATACAGAATAAGAATAACCCATTATAACTTAAATAATCAAGAAATTGTTGCTAGATTTAGAGTGGACAGATATTTTGTATGGGTTTGTATGACCCACAGATGGGAAATGGGGGGGGGGGGGTGCATAGCCTTCTTATACCTGTGGATATTAAAGTATTTATAACCTTCACTATTTGTCATGGGGACCCTGAAGAGACAGACAGGGGACATGCTGGGTGTTTCTCAGACTTCTGCCTTGAGTATATTTTAGCAGTTCCTCAACATACTCTTATCATGTGTGGATCAGTATATTTATCTGCTAGTGTCACAGCAGGACTGAGCCAAAACCATGCATGCCTTCAGCAGGATGGCACTTTCCCCTGAGGTGTTTGGCACAATAAATTGCACTCATATTGCCATTAGGGCACCATCAAGATCACAGAGGAAACAGTACCAAATATAAAGGAATACCATATACAGCAACTGCCAGGTAGAGTGTAATGCATGAGGGGTGCATCATCAATGTGTCTGCCCAGCAAAGCAGTGCCCATGATTCTCATATATGTAACACAAGCTCACTTTACCACCTATTCTGCTGTGGTAGGAATCCCTAATTTGTCACAGACACTGACATTTGTGTCATCTTTTGTGCAGTGCTAAGGGTGAAGAGGCAGCAGTACAAGTGTTGCTGGTAGGAGTTTAGTTACTTCTTTAATCATTTATCTCTCCTTTGTGTTAGTCCCTTAGTACTGTTCTACATTGCAGTTAGTTGTCCCTCCCCTTTTTTACTTTTTTGTTTTTATTTTCATGTTATTGTAAGCATAAAATTACTCAAGTCAAGCACATGGTGCTGAATAGGGCCTTAATACTGTTTTACTTTACAACCTGCAGATATCCTCCCACCTTTTTTTAATCTGTACTGTGTATCTTTCATGTACTGCGGTGGTGGTGCTGCGGTAGCGTTGTCGACTCACAGAAAGACGTTGTTCGTTCGATTCTCAGCTAAAGCGTCTTCTGTGTGGAGACATGCGTGAAGGGGTGTACCTTCGCTGAAGGTTGTGCGTCAGGGCTGGTAACTCGGCACGTAAAAATCTTCTACCAATCATTAGCGGACTGGAGTTCCGCTGTGTCGACCCCTAACCGGGAAAAGATGAAAGACACAACAACTGTGTATCTTTCATGTTAAATGTCAAATACATACTGCTGAACAGGCCCTTAATACTATTCTGCTTTGCATTCTGCTGATCCCCTTTTTCTGTCTCCTTTTATTTTAACCAGTGATAGTATTCAAATTAAACACATGTTGCTGAACTGTCCCATGTGGCACTTTCAGTAACTGTATGGTGCACCTTCCATACCTCATACCTCTCAACTGCTGAGATTTTTGCAGAATGTCCAGATTTTTGCCTCATAGTTTTGGCATGTTACTCAGAAAATTTGTGGTTTTCTGGCAAATCTGTGACAATTGAAGTTATTAGATAATGACATACATTTGACTTTATATCCTCGACAAAATGCATGCTAACAGAAATCCTATAATTCTAGCAACTTTCTAAGTTTATAAGAGCACCAGTTAAAATCTGTCCCTTTTCTACCCCCCCTTCCCCATTATTTTAGGCTTGTTTCAGATTTCTTGCAATAAGAAGTTGAGCAGTATGACCCTGACTTAAAGTAGGTCAAATGTGTCATACACAATGTTCTCTAGGATAGTGGGGGTGATAGTGGGGGTGATGGTGTCCATGACTGTGGGAAAGTGCTATCATGTGAGTTTGAAGCCAACTTGTTGTGATGATGTGACCTACCAGATTCAAGTGATCCTACAGACACTGTTCGTACAATGCTGCATGACTAAGATTTCGTATGAGAGGTTATGCTATCTATAATTGAACAATAATGAGGCCTGCCTGTCTTCTTTTGGGTCATGTCCTCCCCATGTTTTCAGTATTTTCCTGAAAATCACATGGTATGCAACCTATTATGCCTCCATGTATTCAGACAGAACCCCATCCTTATCCATGTCCACTGCTGTTTCCTACTTGAATTTGGTAGGTCCTGACTAATGTTCACATAGAGGAAGATATAGTTGCTGTGTGTGCCATGATACTGCACATGAGGTTGATAATGGCATTATTGCTTCTCTCTGCTATTTCTACATACTGATGGAAGTCATTATATATACTCTGCAGTACTCTGACCATTTCTAGCTGACTCTCTATGGCAGTGACTGAGCCTGAACAATTGCCGGGCAGTCAATGCTTTTCATGTCTTTGGAGTTAGCTGTGGCATATGGCTGCACCTGGCACCCCTTTGAAAAAGAAGTTATGTACTCACCATAAAGTTCCATGTTTGTTGTCCATCTTACCGTTCATTCTTACAACGATGAGTTTGGAGCCAATTCTCAGCTCTGAGTCGGCCGAATACATTGCTGAAAGTATCAAACTTGGCTCATGGTAAGTAGGTATTCCACAATGAAGTGGTGTAATTCCCCAGATCTTGTTTGCTGCTACTACTGAATGAAACGTAAACTATATATATATATATATATATATATATATATATATATATATATATACAAAAATATACTATCCCCAAAGGAGGAGAATCAAACTGAAATAAAGAACTCCTGAAGGTAGTAAAAACATCCACCAGGTCCACAAGGAGTCTATGGCAGGGGGAAGGAGGGAGGGTTCATAAGAATGAACAGCGAGATGAACAACAAACATGGAATGTTATGGCGAGTACATAACTTCTTCATGTTATGTTGTCCTGTCTTGCCTTCATTCTTACAATGATGGGACAGCGTCCCTTGCACCTTTTCCTTGGGTGGCTCACGAGAGTACAACTTTCAGCACAGTGGAACCAAAACAAGCCCTGTCCCTGGAGGCCAAATCCACTCTGTAATGCGTGATAAAAGTATGAGGGGTGGTCCAAGTAGCTGTTGCACAAATATTATCCATAGGAATTCTGGCTTGAAAAGCAGATGATGTAGCCATTGCTCTAGTGGAATGAGCCTTCACTTTGAATGGTAAATCTCTGTTATTTGTGATATAGATGAACATAATACCGTTTGGCAGCCAATTGGAAACAGTAGTTTTAGAAACTGAGCTACCCTTTTTTGCATCAGAGAAGGATATGAATAACTGGTCAGATTTTCTAAAATCTTTGGTCCTATGCAAATAGAATCTGAGTTGTCTATGCATGTCTAATTGATGTAATTTGTATTCTGCCTTGTTGCTATGATTAGGAAAGAACACTGGAAGCTCAATAGATTGATTTATGTTAGTTGGAGAAGAGACTTTGGGTAAAAATGATGGATTAGTTCACAGGGATACCCTATCCTTATGAAAAATCAAATATGGTGGTTTAACAGAAAGAACTTGCAACTCTGATACTCTTTTGGCAGATGTTATAGCCACCAGAAACAAGGTCTTCCAGGAAATGAACTTGAGGTCTGAAGAAGATGAGGGTTCAAAAGGTGGCAATGTCAGGTGAGACAGAACAAAATTTAAATCCCAAGGAGAAAGGGGTTCCTTAAAGGGAGGTCTTAATAAGGAGGCACGTTTCAAGAAGGCTCTACACAACCTGTGTGACAATAAGTTGGAGATAGGATCACCAATGTGGAAATCTGATATTGCAGTGAGTTGTATCTGAATGTTTGCTGCAACTGAACCTTGCTGGAAGAGTTCCACCAAAAATTCCAAATTAGAATGGATGGGTGCAGAAAAAGAATCAACGTTCCTGTTTTGAGCCCAAAGAGAAAACCTTTTCCATTTGCTAGAATGCAGTTTTTTAGTGGAAGCTTTATGAGAGGACATTAAGATATGTTTAACTGTAGGAGTGAAATTATGAAGCCTGACTACGTTGAGAAGTGGAGCAACCAAGCTGTCAATTTTAGGGTGTGGAGAGGATGAAGCGCACCTATCATATGTGTCAGCAGGTCTGGCACTGGGTCCAGAGTCCAAGTCTTCTCCTGAAGATGAGGACAAAGGAAGGGGACCCAAACTTGATGAGGCCAGTTAGGAGCAATGAGAATTATCCTGCTTCCTACATAATGTGCTTTCTGAATGACTCTGGATATGAGAGAAAACAGAGGAAAGGCATACAGAATCCCGAGGGCCAATCGTGAGCAAGTGCATCTATCGGTGTCTCCCCCAGAGAGAGGATTAGGGTAAAGTAGTTGCTGCACTTGGCATTCATGGAAGTGACAAAAAGATCACAGCAAGATAGATCCATGTTCAGAAAATCATTTCCACTACATTCTGATTGAGCGACAACTCATGAGGCATTAAAATTAACCTGCTCAGCTTGTCTGCTATCATGTTGGACTTCCCTAGAATGTGCATTGCTATTAGAAAGCACTGGGAAGAAACTGCCCATTGCCAAACTCTTAGGGCCTCAGAACCAAGGTGGTAAGATCTGGTTCCTCCCTGCTTTTTAATGTATCAAACCACAGACATATTGTCTGACTGTATAGCAATTGTCCCTAGACGGAGAGAGTCATGAAGTGCTTGCAATGCAAGAAGCACTGCTCTCATCTCTAGGACATTTATATGCAAGTGAGCCATGTGTTCTTGCCATGTACCTTGGACTGTTCTTCCCAGATAATACCCCACACCCTATCTGGGAAGCATCCGTGGTCACTGTAGCTATGTGTTGTTGTGGAACAAAGGGTCTCCCTATGGTCACATGGCTGGAGTGTATCCACCATCTTAAGTCATTCTTGCATGATTCCATTATTCAGATCAGGTGAGACATAGGAAGCTCTTGAAGTGACCATTGGGAGAACAGCAGCCATTGAAGGATCCTCATGTGCGTTCTGGCAAGAGGGACCAGTGTTATTGTGGAAGCCATTGTTCCTAGTAATCTTAGAATTATCTTTGCTTTCACTTTGGTCTTAGGAAGGAGATAAAGTATCTGCTCTTTCTGTTGGAAGATGTGCTATCATAGAGGCAGTGTCTAGATCTGTGCCTATAAATGTAATATGTTGACAGAGCAACAAGGCAGATTTTTGAAAGTTGACTGTAATACCCAACTGATTGCAAACGTCCAAAGTTAGATCCCTGGCTTGTTGGAGTAGATGCTCAGTGATGGCAGATAGGAGCCAGTCGTCTAAATAGAGAGACACTCGGAATCCTAGGCGCCTCAGGTGAGCCGTGACTACTGCCATACATTTGGCGAACACTCTGGGGGCTGTAGTGAGACCAAAGGGCAGAGCTCAGAACTGGTAATGACTGGCTCCCAGCTGGAAGCGTAAGTACCTTCTCAATGTCCTGTCTATTTTTATGTCATAGTAAGCATCTTGAAGGTCTATCAAACACATCCAATTGTCTTTCCTTAAAAAGGGACGTATAGACTGTAGTGTCACCATTCAGAACTTTGACTTCTCGACAGATTCATTTAATTTGCTTAGGTCTAATATGGGTCTCCAGTCCCCTGTTCTTTTTGGCACCAAAAAGAATCTTGAGTAAGTTCTGAATCTTATTTGGTCTGTGGGGACTTCTTGTATGACTCTTTTGTGCAGCAACTTTTGAATCTCTATAGTTGCTTGCTCCCTTAGAGTGGGTGAAACATCTGGGATTGTTCTGGTCTGTGAAACAGGATTGGAAAATGGAATGGAGTATCCTCTGGATATTATTTTTAGTACCCATTTGTCTCTTGTGATAGTTTGCCAGGCTTCTGGGTACATGGATAAACGCCCCCTGACTGCCTCCAGAGTAGAGCAGTCGGGCCTCCTTTCAGGACCACTGATAAGGGCATCCGAGAAAGGAATCATGGTCACCCTAGTTCTGCGGGCCCCCTCTGCCTCTGGGGCAGCATCTTCTGTTGTTGCCTCCCCCTCTGCCCCTGGGGAAGGAATCACCCCATGCATCTTGAAAAACTCTCTGGGATCTTTTGAACCACATTTTCCCACTCTTCTGACCTTTAGGATAATGTCTTGAAGGTACAGAAAAACATGCTCCAATGGCAGAGAGAGTTTTCCCTTCCTGCTCGCATTGGGTGAGAGTGTCTTTTACTTTGGGTCCAAAGAGTGAGTAACCATCAAAAGGGGTGCTACTAAAAGTAGACTTAAAGGGCTCCACAAAATTGCACAAGTACATCCAGGAGTGCCTCCTAAGGGAAACTCTGGAACCTGCTGCCTTGCTTGCTCCATCTGCTGCGTAGGATATCAGCCTCATGGAATTTAAGGAGGACATCTGGGAGGAAATCTTCTCATTCACCCCTGCAGCTAATGTACCTTGTAGAGTATCTCTCAACTCTTTCAAGAGATCTCTTTGTAGCCTTGTAATGTGAGATAGGTAGTTCAGAGATCGGAGTAAAAATTTTGCTAATGAAAAGAGACATTTCCCTTATCTGTCCATCATTTGAGAGTCTTTATTCAGAGGGTGAACAGATGAGGATGTCTCTGAAAGTTCCTTCTTGGTGGCTGCTGCCACCACCATGGCATCTACAGGTACCCCCTTAGTGAAGAAATAATTTCCCGAAGGAGCTGACAAGAACTTGTTTGCCTCCGAGGGACTGGTTCCATTGTGTCAGGTGACTCCCATGCCTTTCAACTAACCAGTTCCATTAGCTCATTGAAAGGCAGAGATAACCAGGAGGCTACAGGTTGAGATCCAAAAGCCTTTAGGTACACTACCTTCTCATCAGAAGAGGTGGTGGCCTGCCAGCCACCTCTCTGCTTCAGGATCTCTAGAATATCTGCAAATGAGATATCATCAGAGGACGACCATGGGGACCCTTTCAACTCATTGAGGTCAGTGTCTGAAGTGATGGACTCATCTGGAGAGTCTACATGCTTCCTCTTGCAAGTTCTCTTCTGAGGTGGCTCCTCAGAAAGATATTCTGGAGAGACCTCAGAGAAGAAGGGTTCACCCACTGGGGGATCCTGAGGCTCTGGATCTTTTCTGTCCTGTGGAATGGGTGGTGCCGAGACAGTAGCCGATGCCTTAGGGGGACTAGTGCTAGTATCTTTCTGTGGTGCTGTATGGGTAGGCAACACACTCCTCATCAGCTCAAAAGTGGATCCCACAGGCTCTGAAGACTCCCTCAGCTCTGAGGAGACAGAGGAAGCACTGGAACCAGTGAGATCAGACCCGGGGCCGATGTAGGAGCCAAGTTAACCTGGGCCAAGGCTCCGAGGGGTAGGTTTGGCACCGAAGATGATCCAGGCCAAGAATCCCCCGGGGCTAGTTCCCAGACTCTCTGGATGGCACCAAGAGTGTCAGAGCAGAAGTTGACTCCATGAACATTGAAGGGGGTCTCAGAATAGACGGATCCACAGTATGCAGTACCAAGCACTCTGGCTCCGAAGTTCCAGCTTGGCTCAGAGGAGGAACAACAGTGGGTACAATTGGTACAGTAGGCTCCGAGACCAAATGGGTCGGAGCTGAGAATAATTTAGTTAGCACATATGACTTCAAGAGCCTGTGCACCACCCGTTTCACATCATTGTCAGATAAGCTCCTGGTGGACCTGGAAGATAGGGATGGAGAGCGAGACCTGTGCAGAATGGGAGATCTCAGTGTCAGAGAAACCAGTGAAATATCCATGGACTGGCTCTGAGAAGAGGTATCTTGCGGCTCCGAGGACTTTGGAGCTAAAGAACCAGGCTTGTCAATTGGTATGACCTTCGATGGCTCTGAGGACTGTGGAGCCGAGGAGGTAGTGGCCTTAGAAATCGGTAGCTTGACTGGCGGCTTCGACTGAGCCGATGTT
Organism: Protopterus annectens; assembly: GCF_019279795.1. NCBI lineage: Eukaryota > Metazoa > Chordata > Ceratodontiformes > Protopteridae > Protopterus > Protopterus annectens. The sequence goes on from NC_056744.1 coordinate 1,508,114,034, forward strand.
GCAGGTGAATGTCTCTTCTGGGATTTTTCCTTTTTGGAAGAAGGAGAAGAAGAAGAAGAACTGTGGATAGCTTCCTCAAAAGTTGGCTTTAAAACCCTTTAAGGATCAATTTGTTTCTTCTTTCTTGAAGAACCCTTGCACTGGAAGAATGACAAAACATACAATCTTCTTGTAGATGAATTGCACTGAGGCAGTTCACACATATGACATGTCCATCTGTGTTGGACATTTTTTGTGAACATTTCTGGCATTTTTTTAAAGCCCAAAGGCTTATGTTCTCTCTCTTTTGAGTTTTTAGACATAATAAAGATAAGACCACAAAAAAAGCAACAAGAAAGTTTTAATTATTGAACTATTAAAGCTAAACTGAGTAGTAAATTATGGGAAACATGAAGGAGACAGACAACCGGGGAGAAAAATAGGGCCTCTAACTTAAACGGCCCTTTTTCCCAGAAAAAACAACAAACTAACTACAAGCCCTCTAACTTAAATGGGCAAAGAGTTCTTTAACTTAAAAGAGCTACTAATAATGAAGACAGACACAAAAAAACAACCATTACAAGGGACACAGTTAGGCCTACAAGGTGACAGCCAAAAGCCATGCCAAAGGGAATAAAACTATAACTATTTAACTATAATGCAAGAAAATGGCACAACAATTTAGATATGATTGAGTACTAAGCCATCTGTTATAAAACAGAACAGTATTACAGGAAATATAAGAAAATTTGTCACAACTTAGCCACAGCCAAGATGGGTGCATCCAACCTCATAAAGTGGCAAACAAGATGTGGGGAATTATACCATTGCATTTTGGGATACCTACTTGCCACAAGCCAAGTTTGAGACTTTCAGCTATGTGTTCGTCCAAGTCAGAGCCGTGAATCAGCTCCGAACACATCATTGTAAGAATGAAGGCAAGATAGGACAACTTAACATCAGATGTTACAGTGGGCACTGCTCCCTCTGAGAACATACTGCCCTCCTGAAGATGTTAGTATGGTTATGGAAACATTGACATTGATCTACATGGGGTCTCTCCCTGTACAGCTTGACATATCATGCCCTCATCTACTTGACTGTGTAAGCCTATTTCATTTCCTGCAGAATTATGTGCCTGCTGTGTGGCATGTTATGCTGCCATTACACTTAGCAAATTTGTGCCACTGTCCTTAGGCTATGTTATAAATACAACTGTTATGTTATCATCAACAATCATTTTGTTGTCAACAATTTACAGCTCTGTTGGCAAAGTGGGACTGCTCATTTCTGCTGCTGACCCCGTGAAGGAGTTATTGATTAATTTATTACTGAGACCTTGGAGTACCGTAATACATTTTTTTATAATTAGGTTTGGAGGACACCTGTTGATAGGAAATGTCATGTATTGCATCTACCAAGTTATCCTCTGCAATAATTCACAGTATGTGATTTTGCTATCAAGGATGAACTAACCTTTCTGACTGGATGTCTGTGGGTGCTGTTGAAGTCAGTAATTGCCAGTGTCCACATAACCTCTGAATATGCATGTGGCATCCTCATTGGTGTTGCAATCATCTACCTGTATAGAGAAGAGAAGGTATTCCTCACTGGGTGTTAAAAGGATCAGTGTAGAAGATCTCCCACTGGTACTGCTATGGGGAACTGTATTCTGCTTACCTTTTGCTCTGGCACATCCCACCATGTTGCTAACCATTTTTTTTGCATGATGTCAATGTGCAGTTCCTCTTCAACTGTATTTATCTTCAGAACCACTTGTTTCCAAACCTTAGCTCTCAAGGCATGTATTGGCCCTATTTGCCAAACAGGTGCTTGCCATATGATGTGAGATCCTTGTTGCTGCATCACAAATTTACCTAAAATAACATACATGAGTACCCCTAGTAAAATGAAATACATCCATTAGCCCTGCAGAAAAGCACTTAAAGTATCCTTCAAAGTTACCTAACTCGCTTGCCAAAAAAGAACCTTGAAACCTAAATGTAAAAAAACAGACAAACAAACAAACAAAAAAACAGCATACCAGAATCATAGGTAAATTCTATGCTAGCTGCATTTGCAGTCCATTTTCAGCCTAGCCAATATCCCTTTTTGTGCTCAATTAACCTGATTATAGAGAAGGCTTACCCATCCCACAGATGACTTTATATATATATATATATATATATATATATATATATATATATATATATATATATGTACATATATATATAGATATTTTGAGGGGACCCATGCATGGGATAAAGCATTTAGCAGCTGCCTCTGTCCATTAGCAGTACAGGGTAATCCTGGGGTATATTTTCTGTTGCACATCCATAGACCCAAGTTGTACTTGAACATGGACAAGGATGAATTTTTGCTTTATGTTGATCAGTAGTTTGATGCACAGCAATGGTATCCTCTGCACGATATACCTGTCCATCCAAACTGTTCCGTTAATGTTACAGAAGAGGTTTAGATCCTTAGACAAGTAATTCTGATGACATTTGGCTTGATGATGTGTACTAAATCCATCAGTAATGGGATGGAGGATACCTTGCATGTCAGAAACAGGTCAGTTCTTAGCTGTCTGTAAGATACCTAGTATAGTGATAGGACTTTGAGTCAGTCCATGTAAGATATGTTATTTAGGCCTTGTATTCTTCTAATAAGATGTTTCTGTGAGCATTCCAGTTGCTGGATGTGTCTGCATACATACATACATGTCAAAGGGGCCATTATATTCAATGATTGGCCTAATTAGGGCTGAGTAAAGGAGGACAATGACATCCCTAGATCTAGACACAATTCCTGTGTTTATAGGTTGTGTAATATAGTAGGATTTTCTTACAACAGCAGACACATGTTGGTAAAAGGTTAGGTCACTGTCCATATAAATTCCCAAATCCCAAACAAATGGGTCATCTCTTAGGGGCATATTGTCCATGTGGTAGTTTTCTGGGGAAGATGACTTCCCAAAAGATTCATTAATTCACCTTTTGGCATTTAGTTTCAATCTATGATTTTGGCACCAGTTATTTATTTGAAGCAAATCTTTCTGCAGGATGGCTAAGTCATTCAGGGATTCAATGACTCCTCCTAGCTTGCAGTCATCTGTAAGCTTAGTCAGCCCGAACCCTTTGGTAATGGCTTTAACTTCAGAACAGTAGATACAAAGCAGGGCATCCCAGCACAAAACCATGGGGGCTGCACTGGTAACTGGTCTCTTGATTATCTGCATCCTATATGTGAGCCAGTTGGCAATCCAGTGGATGACACAGGAGGTTAGTTTATTTATCTTTTCTACTCTGTCTCAGTGGAGATTTGTGTCAATCACTATCTGCATAGTTGTGTCCTGTGAAAGAACATCAAAATGGCAAACGCCCAGAGATTTTTTATGACAAAAATGTTGCCTTGAATAGTTGCAAACACATTATTTTGTATTTGAAACACATAAATATTATATGAAACAGCATAAAAAAATGTAATCAGTTACTCGATACAGTAAGAATGAAGGAGCTTTTCTCCCCAGGTTTCTGCTGAAAAGGGTGTATTTATGACCCAGTAAGACTTTCCAGGTAAACAAATGGAAGTAAATAAATAATAAATAAATTCTACAAAATTAACTTTTATTTTAACAATAAACCAAAGTCCAGTCCTTTGTACTAGCTGTGGGTGTGATTTGTCCTGCAAAATCTCATATTTATATAAAATACGACCCACTTTTGTATACTTGGGAGAGGTGGCAACCATATAGTGACACAGTGTACAATTATGGTAGAGCAGTATATGAAGTCAGGTGACAGCACTATTACAAGAATTTGATGTATTTGTCTTGTGTTGATTTGCCATGGGGGACAAGGCATTAGAGAGTATGAGGTAGTAAATAAGGTAGGATACTAGTTCTATCACTGTTCTGACATTGCAGTCATGTGAGTATATTGGAATGGCAACCATAGTTTGAATGGCATTATGTATGACTAATGGTTGCCAGACTTGAAATCAGTCACTCGTCAGGAATTACAAACTGTTAAAATGATAACAAAAAAGTCTACACTGTATTATTTAAGTTATTTGTTTACAGATAACCATAGTGGGACCAGGCATAAATGCATACAGTTGTAAGGTAGAAGAGAAAAAAAGAGCTGAAAAACATATGGTACAATGCAGTAACTGACCAAAATGCAGCATGTAAACTAGAAAATGCACTTTACTAGAAGTTAGATGTCAACACAAAATAAAACAAAAGATTACAAGAATGGATGTGTGACTACTAATGTTTCAATCTAAGCACTTGACTAAATCAGGAACTATGAGGGACACAAAAAATATTGGTACCATTAACTTGAAACATTGACAGGATAAGAGAGTGTGAACTAATATCCCTTTTCTGAAATAAAATTATTGTCATTATTTATTTATGGCAATTCACTACTTTTTACAAAAGTAGTCAGTTTTAGGAGTGATTAAGAGGAGCAGAGCTAAAATTTGGGTAAAAATCATGGAGATTCCTGAAAATCAAGGACAGTTGAGAGGCATGCTTTACACTTTGCATCACTTATGCTTCTAAAGAACTAGAAGCAGCCAGGTCATAACATGTAGGCACTTGGCTAGTATTCAGAAGTCAAAATTATAGCCTAGAAAATGAAAGGACCAAAAGGCTGTCTACTAATGTTTGAACCTTGCATCACATGTGTGCTATTTTACAGAGCTGCCTACAGATCAGAAAGCCATTGCACATCGTTAGTATTCAGAGATAAAAAAACAATAAAATAAAATATGAAAAAGAAATAGAAGACTGGTTTCTCCTACTGTTTGAGCATTCAAATGCTTTCTACACAGCTAGTAGCAGTTATGTCACAGAATCCCTTAGTTTGCATTCAGACATCAGCACAAAATAAAATATGAAATTAAAGGCACAGAAAAATTGGGTTAATAATGTTTTAGGCTTGCATTTTTCATATGCTTTCCTGCAAGGTAGTAGCAGTCAAGTCATAAATTCTTGAAAGGCTATTTTTTTTTTCTGAGGATGAAATGCACAGGCAAAACTAATGAATGACATAGTGAGAGCTGTTGAGAGCACAACTTCAGTTTGAGATGGAATGTAGTTAACACCTTTGAAACCTCCTGTAGACACTCTTCCCCCAACCCCCACAGCCAAATCTGGGACATGCTCAGACAGCCAGATTAAAAATGTAAACAAAGACAAGAATCAAAACTGAGAGATAAGGGTCAGAAACTCTGCAACGTTTAGTAAATGCATTTACAGGCTAGTAAGTATACTGCCTGGATACCAGCAAACAAAAAACATATAGAGCCTGAATGAAAATCAACTAGAAAAGGTGAAGAGAAAACACCGACTAGGAAGAATCCTACAGCTGTTTAGCAAAAAGTAGTTCAAGCTCCAGATTTGGTGGATCCAGTATTCTAGAGGAAAAAATAAATCAAATGTGCTCAGAGCTGATTAAAATAAATGAAACATTGAAGGAGTATGGCTGCCAGCCTAGCTAGCTGGAATTTTGTAAATGATTATGTGTCATTTGTGAATATTAATATGATTCATATGCTTGTCTTACAAATGTAAGAGAATTATGTGTTTTGTGGATATTAAACTACTGGTGCAGAAGTTTGTGTTAAACTGTATGTTATGTACTGAGCTTCAAGAATGTAACCATAGTGTACCCTACTGGAAAAGAACAGAAATGTATATAAACTATATGCCTCTGCGAATGTATGTTTTCATGGTGGAGGCTTGAACATACAGAGTTAACTTGCAAATCCTCAAAAAATAAGTTGAAAAGTAAAGTGTTTTATGATTGTGTTCAGTGCAGCAATCAGATGTAATGTCTAGAGCTAGATGTTTTCCTATTGTCTTGAAACAGAAATAATTACTAGGTTTAAAATGTAAAGTGCTTTATTACTCTGTGACTTCCTAGCAGCTACATATCTGAGAGATATGTATTGTTGACACAGATGTACTAAATTCTAAGTATGTTTAGCCTGGGAAGAGGGGGCAGGTGACAAAAGTGATGTTATCCAAAGCTGACCCAGCAGTACTGTTTTGATATTCATTTGGGAACTCTCTCAGAGACTGTGCATTTTGTATCTTGTCTTGGAAAACATCCATTCAGCACTTCTCATCTGTATTTGCCTTGTTCTGTAAGATTTAGGTATAGTATTTCTTTTAGAGATAGTTAGGAATATAGTAACAATTAGTTTAGATGTTTTCTGTATTTATTTGAGACTATCCTGCAATGTTGTTTTGAAATATTTCCTCTGATTCTGAACTCTGTAGTCACTGTGTTGAGTTTTTGAGTATTGTTTTGTTCTTTTATTATTTATTATTAAATATATTTAAATCTTTTAATTGTGGCAGTTAGTTTAGAGATATTTAAGCTCTTAGCATACTTGCATATGTATTTGGTGACACTGTGTGGGCCACTCCAATAGCCTTGAATGTCTTGGTTACACTTACCATTTGGATAGCAGTAACATCACACAGTAGGATTGGTCACCCTTTGGGAAGGGCCTTATAGTAGCTGATAAAGAGCTGGTTGGTGGCAGTGATAACTACCTTTTAGCCTGGGCTGAAGGGGGCATAGCTAGTAAACCTGTGCCAGTCTTTCCCAGGAGTGTGTGTATGTTTGTATATAAATAAAAGCTTCAAGTGTGTGTGCAGCTACTTGGGCAGGAACACGAAGCACTGGTTTGACAGAGAGGGTACTGGAGGTTTTGCCTTGACCACTCGGCTGAGATCATAACCGTATAGCTGTGCCAGTGGGGGTTCTTATTGGGGATCTAGAGAAAGAGCGAGAAACCAACCCAGACTGACTGTGATCTATGTCTGCTGTTAAGGGAAATTTTACTTTACTGAGTGTGTACTTGTCATCCTCCCAGTGTGGATATCCCTCACTGGTGCTAGTGGCGAGGATTGGGGATCCTTGATTAATGGACCAGGGCAGGGGTATCACGTATTAATTATTTGGCAATGGTGGGATATCCACATCACATATTAATTGGTTGAATGTGGTGAGTAAGCCACTTCAGATATTAATTGGCATGTAGAGATGTAGGTATTGAATTGCTGTAGCTTGTGTACAGTGGTCACTGAAGGTGTTTTTACTCTTAATCAGCCACACAGTGAACATTCAGAGTTAACGTCACAATTATTTTATTTTTTTGTTAGCTTAGTTAGTCAGGGAAACCAGGCAAGCATGTCAGCAGAGGAGTATGGCAAGATGACAAGCAGCCAGTTGGCTGAGATGTGCCAGGCTAAAGGACTGGCGCATGCCAACCTGACTAAAGCAGACATGATTGCAGCTTTAGTCACAGCTGCATCAGAGAATAACAACCAGGAGGGCAATCAGACTGACTGTGGAGATGTACAACTCTCAGGAAATGGACAGCTCAACCTTTACACAGAGGACTTAAAAATCCATCTGGAGTTAGAGACTTGAATTGGAGGCCAAGTGTTTGGAAACAAAAGCAGCAGAGAGACTGAGACATCTTAAGGCTGAGTAAAATGAGAAACTGTAATGCCTGGAAGCTGAGGAGAAGGAGAGGCAAAGGGAAATGAAAAGGAGATGCTGACTCTTCACCAGAGTCACAGAGGTAATGAGGAGGGGGGTAAACAAACCCCAGAAGCAACAAAGGTCAGTAAATTTCTTCCAGAATTTATAGAGGGGGGATAATTTTGATAATTTCATTCATATGTTTGAGAGGGTATATAAACAGTATAATGTTGATCAAGGGCACTGGGTACAGTTTCTGACCCCCTTTCTCCATGGTAAAGCTATAACTGTTCTTTCCAAACTGTCTGATGCTGATTGTTTAAATTATAATGTTGTAAAAAACTGTTAGTTAGAATGTTTTAAGTTACACCTGAAACTTATAGGAAAAAGCTTTGTGAGCATAGGCACAATGCAGATGAAAGTATGTGTGAATATGCTACTGAACTAAGCACTTATTTCCATAGGTGGGTGAGTGAATGTCAGGTCACCACTTTTGAAGGGCTGGCAGACCTTCAGGTGAGGGAACAAGCCATTAGCACTTTGCCTGAGGACATGAGAATCTGGTTAGCTGACAAACAGTGCAATATATAGATGAGTTGGGAAAGAAGGGAGACCTATACCTAGCAAGCAGGGTATCACTGCACAGGAAAGGGACACACAGTGCTACTCATGGGTCTAAGGGAACCCATGGTGGGCAGCCCAGACTGCCCCAACAGAGTCTGCCAATAGCAGGGGAAGCCACTAGTCCAGGTACACATCCAGAACCAAGGGTTAAATGTTTTAAATGCAACTAGTGGGGCCATGTAGCATATAGAAGTCCACAGAGGCAAGGTGGGGAACAAAAGTTTGGAGAGTCAGTAAGTGGGAATGACAAAATGCCAACAGTAGGTTGTCTTGAAACAACAAGGGTACCAAACTACCACAAGAGGTTATTTCCTATATTAGTGAATGGGAAAGAGGCCATGGCTAAGAGAGACACAGCTTTTGACCTAACCATTGTGAAACCTGCAATTGTTACAGAGGACCACTTCTTGCTTGAGCAGTCTAATCCAGTCAGAGCTTTAGGAGTGACCCCATTCCAAACACCTTTGGCTAGGGTTCACCTTGACTGGGAGGGTATAAAGGGAAGCAAACAAGTAGGTGTGTTTGAGGATATTTCTGAAGATGTCCTGATAGGGAATGATTTTGATAATGCCATACCCTTTGTGCATGCAGTTACACACAGTCAAGCTTGGAGGCAAGCATGAGGGTCTGGTAGCCTGGGGGAGACCCAGACAGACCGCACACTTGCAGCCAGGACTGGTGAGGTGGTTACATCAGAGAGGGAACTACCCTATAGCAGTCAGACTGAAGGTGAGCCACAGTTGCTTGTGGGTACTGATGTTCCCTTGGACAGAGTGACTGCAAGGGCAGAGGTGAGTAGTAGTACCCAGGCTGACAGTGAGGCACCACTGTAAGAGGATACAAGACTTCCTATGGAAAGGAGGCTGGGAAGTGTTACTAAGAGAGAGTTGAGGCAGGCTCAGCTCTCTGACCCTATATTACAAGGACTGAGGGAGATAACTAGTGAGGCACCTGATTTTCAAGGGAAGGGGGAATGTGTATAAATGGGAAAAAGGGTTACTGTATAGACAGTGGACCCCTGAGGGAGGTCTAGAAGGTGAGAGAATACAGTAGTTGGTAGTGCCTAGAACCTACTGTCTGGCACTTCTAGCCATAGCCCATGATATTCCCTTTGCAGGTCATATGGGCATAAACTGTACAAAGAGATGAATTGTGCAGAACTTCTATTAGCCTGGGATTTGGTGCCAAAAGGTAGGCAAGGCAGGAGACAAGGTGAAATCTCCTTTGATGCCTTTGCCTGTGATTGAGGACCCATTTCAGAGGGTAGCTATGGGTATTGCGGGGCCTCTGATTACCCAAAGTTCCACAGGGAAAAGGTATATTCTAGTGGTAGTAGATTATACTACCAGATACCCTGAGGCAGTGGCTCTGTCTTCCATTGAGGCAAAGAAGGTGGAAAATGCTTTGTTTAAGATTTTCAGCAGGGTAGGTTTCCCAAAACAAATACTGACTGACAGAGGTGCCAATTTCATGTAACACCTGCTGGCTTGTCTGTGAAAGTACTGTGGGGTGAAGTACCTAAAGGCCACTCCCTATCATCCCCAGACTAATGGCCTTGTTGAGAGGTTAAAACTCTACACTCAAGTCCATGCTATGGGCATTTGCAGATCAGTTTAAGAGGGAGTGGGACAAATATTTGCCCCATCTGTTGTTTGATTACAGAGAGGTTCCCCAGGAGTCCACAGGTTTTTCACCCTTTGAGTTGTATGGGCATAGGGTGAGAGGATCTCTAGATTTTATTTGAGATGATTGGGAGGGTGAGTGTGAATCCCACAAGAAGTCTGTTGTGACATATATCCTAACACGGCTCAGGCAACTCATGGGCTTGGCCCAGGAAAACCTAGCAGACACTCAACAGCAGAAAAATGTCTGGTATGACAGGAATGCTCGAGCTAGACAGTATGCTGTAGGGCAGCAGGTAATAATTCTTATTCCTGTCAAATGCAACAAGCTGCAGGCAGCTTGGGTGGGACCCTAGAAGGTAATAAGGAAGATCAGTGATGTTAACTACATGGTAGAACTGCTTGGCAGGAGGTAGGGGCACAAATTGTACCTTGTTAACATGATGAAACCTTACCATGATAGGTAGCCCCTTGTGCTGAGTATTTGCAGTGGAATGCAAGAGGAGGTTGAAGGGAATCTGGTGACTGATCTTGTCAGTGTGGCTCAGATTGACTCATCAGTAGAAGAGTAGCAATGTCCCATCAGTTATCCCCTATCCAGGTTTGAGAAATCGGAGCAGTGTTATAGGAGTTTGGGGACATGTTCACTGGGAAATCAGGGTGTGCCCACCTGGTGCAGTATCATGTGGATACAGGACCCCAAAAGCCTATTACACAGGCTTCTTATAGGGTGCCTGAGAGAGTCAAACAAACTATGAGGGAGAAGATACATAAAATGTTGGAACTAGGGTTACTTCAGGAGTCCAGCAGTCCCTGGGCCCTGGGCCTCCCCAGTGGTGCTAGTACCAAAGAAAGATGACAGCACCAAGGTCTCTGTGGACTACAGGAAATTAAATAGTCACACAGAGTCAGATGTTTACCTCATGCCTAGGACAGATGAAGCCTTAGAGCAGCTGGGTTGGGCTAAGTTTCTTACCACTACTGATCTTACCAAGGGTTACTTTAAGGTGCCCTTGACTCCCAGTGCTAGAAAGAGGTCAGCTTTTGTGACTCCTTTTGGCTTGTATGAGTTCACAAAATGCCCTTCTGGGATGAAGAATGCCCCAGTGACTTTCCATAGGCTGGTAAATCATATCCTAGCAGGAGCAGGAGATTTTGCCCTTGCTTACCTAGATGATATTGCCATCTACAGCCATTCCTGGCAAGAGCACCTTCACCATATCAGGGAGGTGCTGAGCAGACTACAGAGGGCAGGGTTGACCATGAAGCCCAGCAAATGTCAGCTGAGTAAGGCAGAGGTCTTCTACCTGGGACATGGAGTTATGAGTAATAAGATCAGGCCAGAACCTGCCAAAGTGGAAGCTATTCAGGCATGGCCTGCCCTTGTTACCAAAAAGCAGGTGAGGGCATTTTTAGAAACAGCAGGGTCCTATAGAATGTTCACCCCCAGTTATAGCAACATAGCTGCTCTCCTTACAGACCTGACAAGGAAAAACAGGCCAGATAAGGTAGTGTGGACCCCAGCTTGTGAGCAGGCATTCCAGAAGCTTAAAGGAGCTTTGGGAGGACCCCCTTTGTTAGCCAGTTCAGATTACAGCAAAGAATATGTTGTGCAGGTGGATGCTTCAAGCCATGGGGTGGGGGCTGTGCTTAGCTAGATTTTTTCAGATGAAGAAGAGCACCCAGTGGTTTATCTCAGTCATAGTCTCCAACCCACAGAGGAATGCTGTGCAGCTGTAGAAAAGGAATCTCTAGCCACAGTGTGGGCATTGCAGAAACTTCAGCTTTATCTGTATGGAAGCAAATTCACTGTAGTTACAGACCACAAGCCCTTAACATGGCTACATCGAGCTAGCCAGCAAAATGCCAAGTTACTAAGGTGGACCCTAGGGTTACAAGCATATGATATGATGGTGCAGTACCACAGTGGGGTTAGCAATGCGAATGCAGATGGACTCTCAAGACAGGGAATGGGGTAAGGTATTCCCTGATAGGCTCAATGCTCTCAAGCAATGTTTGTCAAGGGTCACTTGAAAAACTAGCTTGAGTTTTTTTGGGGGGAGGGTTGTAAGGCTGCCAGCCCAGCTACTGGAATTTTGTAAATAATTTTATGTAATTTGTAAATATTAATACAATTTGTATACTTGTCTTACAAATGTAAGAGAATTATATGTTATGTGGATATTAAACTACTGATGCAGAAGTGTTTGTTGAACTGTATGTTATGTACTGATCTTCAAGAATGTAACCATGGTGTACCCAGCTGGAAAAGAACAGAAATGTATATAAATTATATGCCTATGCAAATGTATGTTTTTATGCTGGAAGCTGGAACATACAGAGCTAACTTGCAAATCCTCAAGAAAATAAGATGAAAAGTAAAGTGTTTTATGATTGTGTTTCAGTGTAGCAAGCGGACACAGTGTCAAGAGCGAGAGCTTTTCCTATTGTCTTAAAACATAAATAATTACTAGGTTTAAAATGTAAAGTGTTTTTATTGCTCTGTGACTTTTTAGCAGTTGCACATCTGAGAGATACATTTTTTGACACAGAGGTGCTAAATTCTTAGTATCTGTTTAGCCTGGGAAATGGGGGTGGGTCACAAACAGTGATGTCATCCAACGCTGATCAGCAGTAATGTTTTGATATTAATTTGGGAACTCTCTCAGAGACTGTGCATTTTGTATCTTGTCTTGGATCTGAATACATCCATTCAGCACTTCTCATCTGCATTTGCCTTTCCCTGTAAGTAAGATTTAGGTATAGCATTTCTTTTAGAGATAGTTAGGAATATAGTAAAGATTAGTTTAGATGCTTTCTGTATTTGTTTGAGGGTGTCCTGCAATGTTGTTTTAAAATATTTCCTGTGATTTTGCACTCTGTAGTCATTGTGTTGAGTTATTAAGTATTGTCTTGTTCTTTTATTATTTATTATTAAATATATTTAAACCTTTTAATTGTGGCTGGTTTGTTTAGATATATTTAAGCTCTTAGGGTACTTGCATATGTATTTGGTGACACTGTATGGGCCACTCCAATAGCCTTGAAAGTCTTGGTAACACTTATCATTTGGATAGCAGTAACATCACACAGTAGGATTGGTCAGGAAAGGACCTTATAATAGCTGATAATGAGCTGGTTGGTGGCAGTGATAACTACCTTTTAGTCTGGGCAGAAGGGGGCATAGCTAGTAAACCTGTGCCAGCCTTTTCCTGGAGTGTGTGTGTGTGTGTGTGTGTGTGTGTGTGTGTGTGTGTGTGTGTGTGTGTGTGTGTGTGTGTGTGTGTGTGTGTGTGTGTGTGTGTGTGTGTGTGTGTGTGTGTGTGTGTGTGTGTGTGTGTGTGTGTGTGTGTGTGTGTGTGTGTGTGTGTGTGTGTATTTGTATATAAATCTCAAAGTGTGTGTGTCAGCTATTTGGGCAGAGACATGAAGCACTGGTTGGACAGAGAGGGTGCTGAAGGTTTTGGCTTGACTGCTCGGCTGAGATTATAACCCTATAGCTGTGCAAATGGGGAGTCTTACTGGGGATCTGGAGAATGAGGTAGAAACCATCCCGACTGACTCTGATCTCTGTGTGCTCTTAAGGAAAATTGTACTTTACTGTGTGTGGACTTGTCATCCTCCCAATGCAGACATCCCTCACTGGTGCTAGTGATGAGGACTGATTACTCCTTGATTACTGGGCCAGTGCAGGGACATCACAGAGTACATCAAGTCAAATAACAAAAAGTCAGAAAAAAATGGAAGAAACTTTAAGCAGCTATTCAGGTGACCTGAAAAAACTGCAAAAATGAGAAGTTGAAATGAAGAAAAGGCTGGCTGATTTGAGACTGTTAAATAAGAGCTGTTGCAACAGAGCACACAGGGACAATCTGAGATTTTACCAGAGAAACTGGAATGAGCAGACTGTATTAACTTTATGAAAGCACAAATAAGCAACTAGACTGGTATTCCATAACCATACTTGTTAATTAAAGGGTACATCATGTGTACGCTACAAACCTAGCAATGACAAAACAGCCAAGACCTGCATTAGTAAAGATTCAATCATACCAGCAGAAAGAATGTTCCTGACAAAACTATGGCCAAAAGGCAAAGTATTAAAAATTGGAGAAAGCAGAGTGTTTGCAGAAAATGATTATTCACTGTGCACAAGCCAGAACAGAAGCAAAGGTACTTCCTTATTATAGCAGCCCTGGTGATAGTAATTGTGGTTGCCACAGAAACTGTTTAATGTGGTGTCACATTAGATGGGCAGCATACCTCTCAACCTCTTAGTGCAAGAAATCTTCCAGTTCACTCATTCAGAGGCAATCCTTTTGTTCAAACCAGCTAAAAATAAAATGACGATTTCCAAAATCTAAGAGTATTCCCCATCCCAAGGATGATGACAACTTCTATATCACACTACAAATTGGAACCTATAAAAAAACATCTGTTGTATTCTTAATGGGAGATTACAATTAAAGTGTTACTTCTGCAAGTGAAATGTTCTTGGTTGAAAAAGTCAAATCACTGAAGCTGCTTTGCCCTCTAAATCCATTCTGCAGCTCCTCAAACCAAGTGTCCAAACAGTCCTCAACTTCTCACATTACACACTCAGGTACACTAAAGGAGTACACGGTTAGGTTTATGCCACTAGCAACCCAGGAGAAACATGCACTCACCCATAGAGGTGTCAGGGATAAACAGTTTTTGAAGGCCTTGGACATATCAAACCAGTAGGATAGCGAGTACCCCAGCAGAGTACCAAACAGGGTGCAGAGATACCACTCTGGGGGGGGGGGCAGCAACTTGTGGACTATATTGTCACTGCTGTTGCAGATGTTTCCACAGATATATTCTCCACGGTTGCTGTGGCAACCACAGATGCTATTGCTGGGGCCACTATAATTATTTTTTATCCCAGCTAGCAGGGAATGTCAGGAGACAGGTGTAAAGTTTTTGATGTAGAACAGGCCAAGGAGAAAAAAAAGTCAGCCAGGAAACAGAAGGGGACTATTCTCATTCTTTGGATAATAAAGCTCACAGGGAGACTTTGCCAGTGAAACCTTTTCCAATGTTTTAAAGAAAATGCTTGAAAGACAGAAAAATACAGGAGCTTACTAGAACTGGAGTTACCCTGGACTTTAACTAGAATCTGGGGTTGGAAGATGGAAATGAATAGTAAGAAGACCAGCAACACTGAAATGTGAAACTAGAAAGCATAAATCTTTTTGGTGTGTGTGCATGTGTGCAATCAAGTAAATAAAGGACACTGAATGCAATGAAAAATTTTCCTTTGTCAAGTAACTATTGAGTGTCAGTTGAGGTTTGAAGACATGCATATACATTTGGTACTTGTGTTTCCATGGAGTCAAGCTGACTATAGGGAGAAGCAGTAAAAGCCAGAACACTTAAGAACACAAGACTAAAAGTTAATGTTTTATGAAAGCATATAATCTGTTTTACACATCCTGGATTAGAATGAAGATAAGACAAGAACAATCAACAATTAGTAAAAGTCGGAGCACAAGCCTGACCATATGTCTTAGCATGGATAACCTTGTGCTAAGCTGAAAATTTCAAACAATTGTTCTTATCAGGGGGTTAAACTTCATTATTTGAAGATGTACCTAGTTTTGTTTTTTTGTTTTAAGTTACTAGTTGTACAGCTGCTTGGGGTATGTTTTTTTTCATTTAAGATTTTCATTAAAGAGATTAAGCTGTCCAGCATCAGTGGGTGCATATAACAACATATAGAAATAGATACTTAAAAAGCTGTCATATATAACAGGTGGGAATAATCACTTCTTATCATAGCAGTTACAATAAACGATGATACACAGGGAAGCAGAATGCAAGAAAATATTGCTGTTGTTGGTGGGTCTTGATGCAGAGTAAGCATTTGAAAGAGTAAGCTGGGATTTTCTGAGTTGGGCAATGTAAGCATTTGCATTTCTTGATACAATAATAAGGTTAGTTAGGAGGATAAATGCACAATCAGAGGTGAAAATTAAAGTGAATTTTAAGGACATAATTGGTATAGTAATCAAGAAGAGTTGGCTTTATTTGTAGATAATATTATTCTGTACCTGATAAAAAACAAAAAATACATCTCAGTGTTGTAGAACATTCTAAGACAGTTTCATGTTTTATTTTCTGAATATAAAATGAATGCAGATAACAGAAAGATTGTAGCTACAAACTATGTACCCACATATGAATCAGTTCAGCAATTTATGGGGGACACATGGGATTTTGCTATGCAGCTAAGAATATCTGGGAGAAGACTAAACAGAATATAATACAAAAACTGAGAAACTGGAAACTCTTGTTTATGGATATGGATAGCAAGATACAAACAGGGAAAATGTGTTTAGTCCCTTTAGTTTTATATACATGTCAGATATATTTTTATTAATCAGAGTAGATGTTGTGAATAGTAATTAGTAAAGAGTTGAACAATTTTATCTGGAAGGGGAAGAGGGCAACAGTTAAGTGGGATAAGTTGATCCTACCAAAAGAATCAGGTGGTTTAGGATTACCTAATTTGAAAGGATATTTTAGAGCTACACAGATAAGGTTTATATATATATATATATATATATATATAAAACGCAAATGAAAAGTTATAATTCAAAGTGGAAAGAGATGATGATGAAGCAGGGGGAATTAATGAAATAAGGAAAGAATGGGATTTTGGATGCAGATCCTTAAGGAGAATAACAACAACCATACAGAATATTGAACAATGCATGCAAAAAGACCAGAATTTTCCAGACACAACATATACAAAAAGATTAATAGAGAATTTAGAGGAAAGAACAATACTTCCACAAGAAAAAATGTCAGAAGCCTCAAATAAAAATCTGTTCATTAATAGAACAGATCTGTGAAAAACATTATATAGACCGAGAAACTTTAATCTGTTTGGAAAAAGAAGCATATGAGGAGGTGAGAAAATATAAACAACAAAACCTAGAGATTTTTGAAAAGTATAAAAAAGAAATCCAGATATGGGAAAAAAGATAGATTTGATATGGTGCAATATTTATGCAGAGTTGAAAGCCAAATTAATCAATACAAAAAAGGCAGCCCCAAAGATATTCAAAGAAAAATACAGGCAAAGGCATCCAGATATGGAAAATTTCACAATAACAAAAATATCACAAAGAGGGAATGTAGAGAAGAAAATTAGTAAAGAGTAGTTAAAAAATTAGAAGTTGAAGTTACAGAGTGCCTGCAAAATTAAGGATTTGGTATAGATGGTCTAACACAGGTTACATCATAGCATAATGGAACAAGTCCCCAAAGTAAAGAAAAACAGGAAGATCGGAGACATCTGAAGAAGAAATATGGACATTGGAAAGAAAAAGAGATTTAATATGGTAATATTTATGCAAAGGAGAAAGCAAAACTAACCAATACAAAAAGAGCAACACCAAAGATATTTGAAGATAAATACAGGCAAAGGAACCTAGATATGGAAAACTTTACAATAGAAACAATAAGAAGAGAAAGAGGAAATGTAGAAAAGAAGATTAGTAATGGAGAGGTTAAAGAAATAGAAACTGAGGTCATGGAGTACCTGTGAAATGAAGGATTCAGTGTAGAAAATCTAGCTCAGAAAACACCACAGCAGGATAGAGCAATGGACACTCAAATTAAGGAGACACCAGTGGACAGGAAGCAACAGGTCAGTTGCCATATGAAGATATTTTGGAGCCTTTCATAGGAAATCAGTATAAACATTCACCTGGACTTGGACAGCAAGGGAAGGAACAGGAAACTGTGGCAACTCTGACACAGTTAATGTTGAGGAGTGATAGGCCAGTGTGATCCCATATGACACAGCAATGAATGACACAGGATGAAATTGAAGAGACTAACCCACAGGAAAATGTTATAGAACTGTCTATGGAATGCCTGCAGGAAATGGAGAACAAAAAATGTGCCCTCAGTTTAGTAGAAAATGAGCTGTGAGAAGAGTTGCTTGATTTAATAGAGATAGATAGACATATTAAGAGCAATGAAAGAGATAGATTGCAGAAGGTCAATAAAACCCCAAAAGTTAGAAGTCTGATAAAACAAATCAACACAGTAATTAGGACTGTCACTAGAGATCCATGTGATATAATAGATGCAAACAGGATATATTATTGTGCAGCTAAATTACTTGTTGTTGTTGTCGTTGTGTCTTTCGGCTTTTCCCGGTTAGGGGTCACCACAGTAGAACTCTGGTTCACTAATGATTGGCAGTAGATTTTTATGTGCCGAGTTGCCAGCCCTGACGCACAACCTTCAATGAAGGTATGCCCATTCACGCATGCCTCCACACAGAAGAAGCTCTAGCTGAGAATCGGACCGGACAGTGTCTTACTGTGAAGCAGCAACGCTACCGCAGCACCACCACCGCAAGTTGTTGTGTCTTTTGGCTTTTCCCAGTTAGGGTTCACCACAGCGGAACTCCAGTCTGCTAATGATTGGCAGTAGATTTTTACGTGACGGGTTGTCAGCCCTGACGCACAACCTTCAACGAAGGAATGCCCATTCATGCATGTCTCCACACAGAAGATGCTCTAGCTGAGAATCGAACAGGACAACGTTCTACTGTGAGGTGACAACGCTACCACAGCACCACTACCACAGATTGTGCAGCTAAATTACTAACAGATAAAATTCTACCATAAGAACACAGGGTGGATAGGGAAAGGAAGCAGAGAAATTGAATACCAATATGGAAGTATCAAACAGAGAAAACTATGAAGGAAAACAAGAAGTGTCACTGTTAGAAGAGTATAGAAAAGGGAACAGATCAACAAAAATACTCAGAAAGACAAACATGATAAAAGTAATGTACAGTATTATAATGGATCAAGATTTATTGTGCACTATTGCAAACAGCAAACTAAAAATATCAGCACAGGCAGAAAAACATAGAAGATACACAGATAAATATAAAGGAAAAGTACAAAAAGCAATTTGATTCCCCCAAAAAGTTCTATAGAGAATTGGGAAACAAAGTAAAAGGAATTGAAAGACCGCCCCCCCAAAAAAAATAAGAAATAGATACATTTTGGAGAAGCATTTATGAAGATCATGTGGAACATAATAAAGATGCTAAATGGACAGAAGTAAAAGAAATTGTAAGAAGTTCAAAGGTACAGGATATGAATTGGGGTGAAGTAATGGCCATAAAGATTGAAATAAAGTTAAGAAAAGTCTCTTATTGGAAAACCCCGGGCCCAGATATAGTACCTAACTTCTGGTTAAAGGTATTAACATCTTTGCACAAAATTTTAGCCATGAGTAAGAACTATTTAAATGTGCACCCCGAACAGGTACCAACCTGGCTAACAACAGGAAAAAGAATATCTTACTAAAATGTGAACCTGCAAGCTACCATAAAAATTATAGACCAATAAATTGCCTTCTGACGATGTATAAACTATACACTGGAATTGATGCTGACAGAGTTTATAGTAATTTAAAAGAAAATTCAATCATGGCAATAGAACAAAAGGGTAATAAAAGAAAGTCATATGGAACAAAAGATCATTTGTTGCTAAATAAAGTTATAAAGAACTGTAAAAAGGGGAAGAATTTAAATATGACACAGATTGACTACAAAAAAAAAGCATTTGACAATATCCCACATTCATGGATAAAAGAGTGCTTAAAAATGAACAGTGGCAGACCACTTTGCAATTAAGCCATGACAAAGTGCAAATTATTATTCCAGGGATAAAAATTCAAAGGGGGATATTTCAGGGTAACTCCCTGTCATCACTGCCATTCTGTCTTGCCCTTAACCCAATAAGCTGCCTACTTAACAGATTAGGTCATGGCTGTAATTTGGCTTCCAGAAAGCAACAAAGTTTAGAGACTTCTCATCTTCTCTTTGTCAATGATTTAAAACTGTACAGCTAATTAGATGAGGAAGTGAAAGCACACCTGCAAGTAATCAAAACTTTTTCAGATGATACAAGAATGTCATTTGATCTTGATAAATTTATCTTGATAAATGTGCAAAAGCAATCTTTAAAGCAAGAAAGCTGCACACCAAGAAAACATCAGTTTGGGACAAGAATATCATATAAAAGAACTTGAGCAAGAGGGAGTGTATAAATGTTTGGGAATTGATGAAGGATCAACAATAAAACATGAGCAAATGCAAATAAAACTTAGTACAGAATATATTAGAAGATTTAAATTAATCCTGAAAACAGCGTTGACATCTAGGAACAAAATTCAAGCTATAAACCAATTTGATTTTCTTGTTCTAACTTACAGTTGTAGAGTGATTGACTGGCCCCAAAATGTGTTGGCTAGATTAGATAAGAAAACAAGAAGGATGCTTCATGCTCATGAAATGATATATAAAAGTTAGTGCATACCAAAATTACATATTCCCGTTCTGAAGGAGGTATGGGCCTACTTGAAATTGATTACATGTATAGATCTGCAGTTGTGGGACTGCATACATATCTGCTGACCTCACAAGACCCAAACATAGTGAAAGTTTTGAAGCACAAGGAGAATAAATCTAAGATGACTTCCCTGCTTAATCTAGCAGAAGCATATCAGCGTCAAGTATTGATGTAAATCAAACCAGAAGTAGATAAAAATCAGGCAGCAACTGAATGTGTCAAAAAACAAACAAAAGAATATTAAGGTGAAGGACAGGATGAGAAGGCAAAAAATGTGGAAAATGCATAAGTATAATTGCAGGTATAGAATACCCCTGGAAGAACCTCATGTTGATCAGGATTAAATGCAGGAATGGCTAAGGAGAGGTGACTTTAAACCAATAGATGAAAGGTTAATATTGGCAGCCCAGTACAGTAGGCTATGTACACATTGGTTTACAAAGTGCATTGAACATGTGTGAGAAACAGAGAAATATAGGTTTTGTAAAGCAGAATTGGAAACAGTCGCACACCTCTTTGCTGGTTGTTCATAGGTTCATAGGTAGGTACTAGGCTATCTGCCCAAGGGCATTTATAAGCCTAGCCAGAGTGTGTCGGCTTTCACCACCCCATTGATTAATTAACTGATACTCTGTCAAGCAGAGCCAATGAAGTGATCCCAGGGGTGTATTTTCTGTTACCCATCCACTCGTCAAGGTTTCTCTTGAAGAGTGTTAGTGAGAGTCTCTGCCTAATGTAGTTTTGAATTTTGTTCCAAAGCTTGGGGAGTCTCTGTGACAGGAATCTATACCTCCAGCATGTTCTATTTATTGTTGTGGTGAGGTTTAGCTCACTAGAGCGCATGGCTCGCAGTGACTTGGATTTCTTTAGGTGGAGAATGTCCATCAATTCTGAGTTTGACGTGGCTTTGTAAGTCAGGCAGAGATCACCTCTGAGTAAGCGATATGTCACTGAGTACAGCTGGAGTTATTTTCAGTTGGGCTGCATAGGACATATGTTTGAGGCCAGTAATCCCCTTGGTGAGGTACTTTTGTGGTCTTTCCAGCTGTTAGAAGTGTCTTGGGAGGTACATCCCAAATGGGGCATTGTACTATATGATGGGTCTAATGAGTGACGAGTAGAGGGGCACTATAACCTCTTTATTTCTAGATGCGAACCCTTTAGTAATTAGATGGGCCACATAGAAGGATTTCCTAACTACTTTGGCAATATGATTGTCAAAGGAGAAATTACTATCTACCTGGGTCCCCAGATCTCGTATTACCTCTTCTGTATTAAGGGGCTGCCACCTATGTTGTAATTCGTGGGTGTTTTGTTTTTCCTGAATGGGATGACTATGCATTTTTTGGCATTTAGCTTGAAGCCATGACTTTGACACCTGGTGTCCATCTCAGTAAGGCCCTTTTGGAGGATGTCCGTGTTAGCCGGAGAGTCAATTATGGCTCCTCAGTTTGCATTCATCAGAGAACTTGGTTAGCCATAGTCCTCCTGTGTTTGCCTGTACTTCTGAGAATTATATGCCGAACAGTAAGGGTCTCAGGACCGAGCCTTGCAGGACATCACTTGTGACTGGTTTAGAGTCGGACCTGGAGCCTGCTATTCTTACTGTGTGAGTTCTGTCTGTAAGCCGGTTGGCAACCCATCTCATGATGTAGGGGTTTATGTTCAGGCTGGTGAGTTTTTCTGTAATACCCAAGTGGGGAATGGTGTTGAAAGCCTTGACGAGGTCAAGGTAGGTTGTGTGAACCATCTTTCCCCTCGTCTATGGCCTTGGTGACTGTCTCAAAGAAGTCATCCAGGTTTAGTAGGCATGATCTGCCCTTAATAAAGCCGAACTGGGTCGGGTCAAGTGTTTGGAGGTTCCCAATGTCTTTGTTAATGAGTTCCATGATGATGTGCTCCATAGCCTTGCAGACCAGGCTAGTCAGGCTTATGGGACGATAGTTACCAGGGTCAGTTGTGGCCCCTCCTTTGTGGAATGGAGTAACCGTTGCTGTGCACCAGTTTATGGGCACATAGCCTGTGGAGAGGCTGAGGTTGAACAGCGTGTTTAGGTGGGGGGTTAGTTTGTTCTGTAGTTTGTGCAAGATGCAGCCTGGGACACCATCTGGCCCCACTGACACTGTGTTTTTGGCTTTTGAAAGGGCTGTTTTCACCTGTGCATCTGTGAGTTCCGGGACACTACATTCTTCTGGTATTATTGTGGGCCCTTTTTGGGGTGAGAGGTGGGTGAAGTTTGCACTGAATTTATCTGCCAGAATGTTGGCAATATCGGTAGGTTCAGTATATTCTGTGCTATTTTGCACTAGTTCAGTGCATATCTATGAGTTGCCACTTAGATTCTTAACATAGCTAAAGAAGGCTTTGTGGTTATCTTTTGAATCCCTGGCTATTTTTCTTTTGAAGTTAGCCTTGGATGATTTTATGAGGGACCTTAGTTTCTTACTGCTACTGATCAGGTATGTCTTTCCTTCTTGGGATTTGCTTTTTTTCTGAAATAGTTTCCTCCTTTTGTTGTATAGCCTGTTTATGGCAGGCGTCCACCAGACTGGTTTCCTTCTCTTAGAGGAGTGAGTCTTGGATTTGCTAGGGGTGGCATGATCCATGCTTCCTTGTAGGTGCCCATATAGTGCATTTGTAAAGGTTTCTGCATCTTGGGCAGCATTATCCTTTAGCGTGGGGGCTGTGAAACTTACAGTCTCTGTCTTAAGTAAGGTGAAGTTTGCTTTAGAAAAGTTTTTTACTGTGGTTTCTTTAGTTGGGGGTGGTGGTGAGGTATGGACATCCAGAATGATTAGTTTATGGTCTGATCTATCCAGTGACGGGTTGACCTCTGGTGTGGAACACCTGTTGCCCATGCTGGTGATGACCAGGTCGAATATGTTTTCACCTCTGGTAAGAGAGTTTACCACCTGATCCAGGGCATTTGAGTTGATGAATTCCAGGAAGCGCTGGGCCTGGAAGTATGTACTCGAGTAGTTTTTGCAGTTATTGGTAGGGTAATTGAAATCACCCAATATCAGGGTGTTCAGTAGGACCTTCATGTTTCCTAGTGTCTCCAGAAAGGTGGAGTGGTGGTCCTGGGTCATGGAGGGTGATCTGTAACAGGCCACAGTTTGCATTGCAGATTTGCCCGATGTTAGTTGCACATGGATGATCTCAGAGGTAATATGCTCCGCCACTAACCTGGAGGTGTAGGTATCCTTGATGAATATGGATACACCCCCTCCTTTTGTGTTTCGGTCTGTGTTTTGTGGCCGAAACATGTGGTATGAGTTGTAGCCCAGTAGTGCTGGGATGCTCTCTGGAGCCTTGAGCCAGGTTTCAGTTACTGCACAGATGTCGACGTTCTCCATACTGAGGAGTGCTTTGAGTGCATGCATTTTGAGATTTAAACTCCTAGCACTGAGTAGCATAACCCTCAGTTTTTTGTTAATTGTGCTTTTTATGGAGGTGGGTTTGACTTTTGCACCTTGCCTAAAAAAAGCACTGTGGAGGCAGCAAGAGCCTTGGCCAGTATTCAAAAGGCTAGGGGTGACAGGTGCAAGCCATCTCTTGTGAAGCAATGCTGCTTGTCAAGCATATAGTCCCAGGCTGACAGACACTGGATCCCCCTTGAATGACACCAGCTTAGCCAATTGTTGAAATTGGTCATTTTTTCTTTATACTGAGATATCATTATTGGTGAGGGCAGGATGCTACTCAGGGTCAGGGTCATACCAGCCTGGGCTACATGATCAGAGAGCTCTTCCATGTCTCTTTTCATGTAGTCCAGGGAAGTACGTCTCAGATCATTCACACCAACATGAACAATGATAGAGTCATATTTGTACTTGTTCTGGAGTGACCTGAGTGCTTGTGTTATGTGGTAAATTCTGGCTCCCGACAGGCAGCTAACAGTAACCTTCTGCTTGTCCAGCCTAGTGAGTGGGACGTCAGTGTGTCTGACTATACAGTCACCTATTACTAGTGTGTTAGGTATGTTATTTTGCCTTAAGGGCTTTGATTGTGTGGCACACTGATTTTGTGTTTATGTGTTGTCTGGATTGTGACGGGAGGTGCAGGTTGTTTGGGTGTCTGCAATGGAGGTCTCTGATGCTTTCGCAGGTTTTTATTTAGAGCCTCTGAGTATGATTTTGTGTATTTATGTGTATTTATTGCCAGTGCTGGTTTAGCAGGTCTATGTGTGGCTGGAGGTGTAGTGCAAGTGTTAACCTTCTCCTCTTGACTGTCTGTTCCAGTCTTGGGTGGAGACAGCTTAGCCTCCAGTTTGGCTGTATAATTGCATCTCTCGCATACGTTAGTATTTTGTCGTAGGAGGAGAGGGTTGTCTCTGTACATGAGGCAGTTGTAACATTGCCTCAGGATACCCAGATTCACCAGCTGGACTGGAGAGTACACCTGAAATTGCCCTTTGGTCATGCCTGAATAGTAGGTTGAGCTGCTTAGTCGCTTGGTTGGTGAGGGGTGAATAAAGAGTCTTGCCCTGCTGGGCAATCAAGTGTCAGGTTATATTAGTGCTTGCTATTAGGTCTGTGCAAGTGCTGGGCTGTAAGATGCTTTTTTGAGTGCTTAGGTTGAGAGTTAGACTAGTTTCAAGGGAAAAAACTGAAGAGGAGACTTAGTGGAGCCGGGAATAATTTAATCCTAGCTAACCGGCGCTGCCCAGTGCGCAAAACCATGCAAACACATTTTTTATAGCAGGGAAATTAAAGAGATAGAAATTAGCCAAAAATAGCCAAAAAAATACTAACTTCTGGGCTGGGACCACTCCTCCAGGGACAGATAGGCTGCTCAAAGCTCCCCTCTCTCACAGGTGAACAGAGAAACTTGTAACACAGCCCTGAATTCAGCACTAGCCTGAAAACTAGACTAAACTAACTTAAAAAGGTGGGAAACAAGGAATGTTTTCTTTTATTTTTTGTTTTTTTTTTTGAAAAGATAAGACAAAAACAGTAAAAAATACACTTAAGACAGCTTTAAATGACTACAAATGATCAGAAAAGGATATCACACTTTAGTGTGTTAAAACAAGCATTAATAAATATATACTAATGGCAGAAGGACTGAATACTAAAAGGCATAATAATGTGGCACAACTGTTACAATGGGGATTGTGCAAACATAATATTGAAGTTGGTGAAAAACACTGGAAACATACATATATACATACATACGTACATGCATACATACATACAAATGTTTCAAGCATGGGCCTTAAAGCCCTTCTAGCTTGCCAATATGCCAAAAACACTTGTTCCCATAATAAATGTTCAGGCTGTTCTTAAAAATATCTAAACTAGTACTTGCTTTAATGTAATTCGGTAGTCTCTTCATGCATCAGCTACTCTATCAGAGAACCAGTCAGTATACTTTTTATTCCTATAATATCTTCTACATAGGTTATCTGATGATTCTCTAGTACTTTTTGATAACCCCAGATATTCCCAGAGGTAGTTGTCCCTAAATGCCCTATATACCTGAATAAGATCTCTTAAATATCTGTAAGAGACACTGTACAAGTTCCGATATTTTAGTCTTTCATAATAACTTAGATTTTCACATCCATGGATGCCCTTAGTATATTTCCGCTGTACTCTTTCCAGTTTATTAATGCTTGTTTTCCTATAGGGTTTCCATATTGTTATTCCATACTCAACTTTGGGTCTAATGGAACTAACAAACAATGACTTCATTATGTTTTATTTACTAGACTTCATAAATATTTTTTATACAACCTATAGTTCTATAGCTATCATTAGCCAATTGGTTGATATGATTAGAAAAAGTCATAGATGAATCTACCCATATACCCAGGTCCTTAAATGACTCTACAGTTTCAATCACTGTGTGGTGTATTAAATATTCACCTTTCAGTTTATGTCTCCCAAATCTCATATGCTTAGTTTTTGATGTATTTATCAACATATTATTCTCCTGTGCCCAAATGGTCAATTTAGTCAAATTATTTTGCAGGCATGCCTTATCTGTAACACTTGTAATCAGTTTACCCAATTTCAGGTTATCAGCATATAGACTGTAGAACACCTCAGATGAAAAAGTGAGGTCTGAAAGATACAATCTAAACAAGTAAGGGGCTAGTACTGAGCCCTGTGGGACACCTTGACTGTAACCAAGGATTTCACCTGTCCAGTTGGTATGCGATACTTGCCATGTCCTATTTGTAAGCCATGCAACTATCCATCTTATCAGCAGTACATCAATACTTAGTTGTATTAATTTATCGATCAGTGTTTTGTGCAAGACCCTGTCAAATGCTGAAGTTAGATCTATATAAATCACATCACAGCACAATTTTTCATTCATAGCTGTTATTATGTTGTTATAGAACATCATGTTACAGGTGGTAATAGATCTATTTTCAACATATTATCTATTTTCAACATTTCAACAAATTAACTGGCAACCTCTAAATACCCTCCCACTTGACAATGCTGTTGAGCATTTTAACTCTATCTTCCTAGATATTCTTAACTCCCTAGCCCCCCCTAAGAAATAAGCGAATCAAAACTAATTTTCCACCATGGCTGACCAAAGAAACTAAACAAATTATGCATCACAGAGACAAATCCTGGAAGCTCTATCAGAAAAATAAATTGCCCTCTACCTTACTCCTATATACCCAACTCTGCAACCAAGTAAAAAAACTTATTACCAAAGACAAAAAAAAACTACTATAATAAACTTCAGTCCAATAACAATAAAAACCCAAAACAATTCTGGAAATCAGTCAACTCACTACTTCATCCCGGATCTCAAAACAACCCTTGCCCTGACCCTAATCTATCCGACAGTGAACTGAGCTCCCACTTCAATACCTTCTTTACTGAATTCATAACCAAGCTAACCAAAACATTCCCTAATAACAACCCACCTAACTCTCTTTTCACTTCACCCAACAACCCAAACAACAATCCCCTCAATTTCCATCTCAAACCTGTTTCCACCACTTTTATAAAAAAGCTTCTATCTAAGCTAAAGCCATGCTCTAATGCCCCTGACAACATTCCCTCTTCCTTCCTCAAACATGCAGCTGATGGTATCACTGTCCCAATTAGTATTCTGATTAATAGATCCTTAAATGAGTCATATGAACCAAAACTTTGGCATTCAGCCTACATCCTACCTCTTCACAAAGGAGGCAAAAACACCACTATTTTTAACTTCCGCCCCATCGCCCTACTCTCTCCAATATCTAAATTTCTAGAAAAATGTGTCCACCACCAACTTTTACCTTATCTAATTCAAAATCACCTCCTATCACCCACCCAGCATGGCTTCCGTCCTGGCCACAGTACCATAACTGCCCTACTATCCTTCCTTGAAACTGTCAATCAAGCACGAGACTCTGGACTCATTGTATCCACAGTACTGCTAGATCTTTCAAAAGCCTTTGACACCATCTCCCACACTCACCTTCTTCATCATCTGGCAAATCTCAATCTCTCCCCAAATGCTCTCTCCTGGTTCTCCAGTTACCTATCTGATAGATCTCAAGCAGTCAAATGGAAGAACTCCTTCTCTTCCTTCTTGCCTACACCTACTGGCATTCCTCAGGGGTCCATCCTTGGACCCATGCTTTTCAACATCTTTATAAATAACCTTCACACCTTCATCCCTGACACCACAGCCATCCAATACGCTGATGCCTCTATCTTGGTCTGCTCTGCCCCAAACTTTCCTGAACTACTGACCAAAACCCAATTAGCCTTTACCACTACAGAGAACTGGATGCACCAAAACCACCTTTCTCTCAACTCCAATAAATCCAAAATACAAATTTTTCTCCCCTCCAAGGTTTCCTCTTTGGACAAAAACACTTTCAATGTCCTAAGCCAAACTAACACTGCCACTGAAGTGGTCCCCTCTGCAAAACTCCTTGGCATTACCCTAGATGAACACCTCAAATTTGAACTTCACATACAACAAAACATAAATAAAACCCACCAAAAGCTAGGTATGCTATATAGGAACAATCACTTACTTTCCATCTCCACTAAGCATACCTTGGCAACCACCTACCTCCTACCTTCCCTTCTATATGGAGCTCCTCTTCTAACCAAATTGTCTGTTACCAACACCTCTAAGCTCGGAACTTGCTATAATAAGAACTCTAAATTTGCCACCAAATCCAAAACATCAACTCACCACTGCCTCAGCCTTCACTCTCTGAACTGGTTAGAACTCCCTAACCACCTAGACTATCTACAACTAACCACTGCTCACAAGCTAATATTCTCCCCTGATAAATGCCCAGCCTTAAAGAACATCCTTCCTCCATACATCCCTAATAGATCACTGAGATCTGAACACCAAAACCTAATCTCCATTCTTAAACCCAAACGACCCGCTGGCCAGCTTTTACTCTCCTTTTCTCTAGGTAAAAAATGGAACTCTCTGCCTCCTTCACTTAGGACTATACCCAACAGTGAATCCTTCAAAATTCAACTTTTAAAATGGAACTCTCTGCCTCGTTCACTTAGGACTATACCCAACACTGAATCCTTCAAAACACAACTTTTTCTTCACCTATCTGCCATATGAAAATGCTCCTGCTTTCACCCCACTTAAATTCTAGGGACTCCCCACTACGCTCTCCTTACTCCCTCTCCACTATACTCTCATACTTACTCTTATTTCTCAAAAGATCCAGAACTAGCAGACTTTAATTGACTCCAAGCATGAAAAAAACACTCTGTTGTCAAGTTGTTAAACTGTCTCATAATGTATATTACACTCTATATTACATACTCTCGAATGTATGAACCCTACTCTTGTATTTCACTTTGTAACCTTTATTTTCTATTTTGCAACCTATATTGTATGGTATTTCACTTTGCAACCTTTATTTGCATTTTGTAACCTATATTATATTATGCTGTTCATGGAGATTTTCTCCCCGGGCCTCCACTGAAAATGGGCACTTCTTGGCCCAGTGGACTTCCCCGGTAATCAAACTGAAAATAAATAAATAAAAATATGTATGCTGATATATGGTTTCAAGTCCCAACCTATCCAGTTCTGACAATAATTTATCCAGTATTACCTTCTCCATTATTTTTTCACAACGTGAAAGTAGACTTAAGGGCCTATATGATTCTGGATTTGTCCTACTCCCCTTTCCCTTAAAGACAGGTTTAATAGGTGCATGTCTCCAATCTTGAGGAATCTCCCCATATGTATATGACCTAATGAATAATAGATGTAATGGCAGTGTAAGTTCTTGCTTAAGTGTTCTCAGGTCATTGTTACTTACTCCGTCTCCTCCCTGTGCTTTGTTTGGATCCAGTATGCACAGTTCTTTTTCAATATAATCTAATTTGATTCCAGTATCTGGGGTTACCTGGATGTCACTAGTACAACTTACCACCCCTTTTGTGGAGCCAAACTGTTTTGCACAAGATTTTGTAAATATATCTATAAGATGTTGTGTCTGAGAATAAATTTTAGAATCTGCACATAGTTTATCAATTTGTGTATCTTTACTCCTTCCATATCTTAGGTATCTATAAAAAGGTTTTCTATTATGCTCAATATCTTTATATAAATTTTCTTCAATTTTTTCTTGATCTTGTCTAATACTTTGCTTAATCTGTTTGCCAAGCACGTTTATTTCAGTTTTCAAAGTTGTAGTTCGACCTGTCTTCCATTTCTTATATTTTTTGTCTCTCACCTTAATCAAGTATCTTGTTCTTATGGAAAAATACCCCCCTGATGTTGTGTGCCTAGATCCCGATGTTAAACATTTTTTTAACTTTTTGCACTCAAACAATTTCTCTTTCAAAACTTTTCACATTCCATCTGCAGTTTTTCCACTGAACACCTAACTCCATTTAGTTTTATATAGTAACTGTTTTGCTTCCCTATAATCTGTAATTAACCTTCTGTGCATTGGCTTAAATTTCAGTTTGGCAGAATTATCTAGCAGCAAATTAACCTTTATGACCCCCATGATCAGTGCACATCAGTGGTGGTAAAACTTGACTTGAAGTTACAGTAATTTCTTTGGGAACACAAACAATATCTAGTATATTCCGTCCTCTGGTAGGTTTTTTTACAATCTGAAGCATTTGTTGTTCCTGAATATACTCTGTGAATAATTTCTTAACTAACATTGTTGAATCAATTTTATTCCAGTCTGTTTCTGGTAAATTTAAGTCTCCAGCTAATATTATTCTTCCCTCCTGTGTTTCATGTAAGAAATGTATGAATTCCTCTAGGTCATCTGCACTTGACTTTGGTGGTCTGTACACTCCAACAATTGTTATATGTTCCAGGGTTGTCTTTATTGTTACAGTTACACAGTCTATAATATTGGTGTTATTATTGAACATGTAATAATCACAAGTCTCATAGATATCTTTTATCCCTATCATAACATCTCCACCTGATTTTTCGTTAGAATGTCTGTTACAGTAAAAACATTTATACCCTGACAGAACTGGTTTCCAGTCATTGCTCTTTAACCATGTTTCACAAACTATAACAACATTAATCTTGTGGGAACGTAGCAAATTTTCTAATAAAAAAAACTTTATTATTAATGTTCCTAGCGTTAACAACCATCACAGATGAATCAAATGTTGCTTTCTGTGAATTGTTACATTTTTGACCTGGCAAAAATTCTGGCTAGTGTTTGTCAAATATTGCAAAATAGCTGATGCAAAAATTCTCTTCCCATCATAGAAAATGTTAAAGTCTACATCACATGAGATCACCTATTACCAAAAGTTCAAAAATCAGATGTGAGAAAACCAGATATAGTGGTCCATGAAAAGAAGACAAAACTAGCATTGATCATTGAAACTGCTACACCCAGTGACTACACTGCCTTGTGTCCAGAGAAACACAAAGTCATAAAATATTAAGATTTGCAGGCAGAAATGAGAAAGGATACCCAGACAGCTCCAATAACAATAGGAGCAGTAGGTATTATAAAAAAGAATCTACAGTCATATTTAGATATGCTACCAATACATGTAATTCCATATGAATTACACAAGGCGTCATTACTGGGAACATTGCGGGTGCTGCAAAGACTACTTCTGGTTGACATCAAAGATTGAAATAATACTAATTTCATGAACTTTAATCTTTTTATCACTTAAGAATGGGGTCCATTCCTGTCATGGTATTTGAAAACCAAAAGATTTGGAGAAAGTAAAAAAAAGCAAAAAACAATATCATATTCCTGAAGTAGGTGAAATAAGCCAACACAAGAATGGACAAAAGAGGTTCTACCTATAGAGATGATTGTAATTAAGAGTACAGCGACATACCAGACAAGAGGAGGCTGGAATTTCCTGGAAGAAAATGGCAAAGGAATCAAAGTGTTGGGAGCAAACAACTGGGAAGGAAAAGGTAATAGAATGGGATGAGCCCAAAAAGACATCTGGACTGCAGGCTAGAGAATTCTTTCCATGAAGCCAAGAAGACATTTGTGCTGCAGGCTAGAGCTTGTTCTTGTCTTCCCTATCAGAGTATAAGCAATCAGAAAGGGAAAGGAGAATCCTAAATGAAAGTCATGTTCTGATAGTGTTTTTAGATGAATCTAGAAAAAAGGGATACTTAAGATATGTAAAATATTGCATGATAATTAATTATACAACTCAAAGGTTTAGGAAAATTTTAAAAGAGAGTTTGGATAAGCAGTTCACAGTACAGTACAGGGAGAACATTTGAGAAGGCCAATCAGCTTAGTTTCTGCTACTCCTTTGTCTCTTTTCTTTCTCTCTTTCCACTTAAAAAAAAAAAAAAATATCTGCTTTTACTGTATTTGTGTTTCTTCCTACTTTATTTTGCTTTTGCATCATCTTAAAAGTACTCAATTGTATTTATTACTGCTTGGTGTAACTCATTCTAAGCCTTTTAGTTTAAGCACTTGGGCTTCAGACCAGTTGTTTTACATTAAGAAGGTTTGTGGCCTGCACTGTGGTGGCAGGACAGGTAGCTTACATCCTTCTAAGTTGGGAACTGCTGATTGAGGGCTAAGTGTCTGTTATTCTAAAAGTGTATTAGTTCTGGTTTAAGCACTTGGGCTTCAGGCCAGTTATTTTACATTAAGAAGGTTCGTGGTCTGCACTCTTGTGGGAGGAGAGGCTGGACTCTGCCCTTCTGAGCTGGGAATTTCTGGTTAAAGGCTTATAGTGCCTGCATATTTGAACTGTTTCTTACTGAAATTGGTACACCTTGTTTGCTGTAGCACAGACTAGATCCAGGCCTGCTGAATCTAGCTTTGTTTGTATGCTTGTTGTTTATTTGCTTATTTCCCTAAAATGCTAATTTCACATAAAACGCGGCTTTTCAGTGCTTCTGTGAATCCCTAGTGATATCTGCATTGCTTACTGTACTTATTTCCTTGTTTCACTTGAAAGAAAGTTACTGTTTGTCATTTTTGCATTTAAGTTACCTGTAACACATTGCATTTAAGTTACCTGGCACTTGCTCACTAAGTCAGCACTAAAAAAATTAAAAGCACTACACCCTCACAAACTCCCCTTGAGTACCTTGTTCCCCATTGGCCCTTTTTTCAATTATAAAGGAATTCCCAATACTATTCTAGCATGTCCAAAGGTCAGTTGTCAATCTCCTCTCCGGTCCAGCTGGTGAATCTGGGAATCTTGAGGCAATGTTACAACTGCCTCATGTACACAGACAACCCTCTCCTCCTCCTCCCAACAAATTCCAACACATGTGAGAGATGCAACCATATAGCCAAACTGGAGGCTAAGCTCTCTCAACTCAGTACTGGCATAACCAGTCAGGAGGAGAAGGAAACCACACTCACTACAATTCCAGTCTCACATAGACTTACCACGACAGCAAACCAAACACATAAACACACAAAAACATACTCGGAGGCTCTAAATAAAAATCTGCCTAAGCAGCAGAGACCTCCAAAGTAGACACCCAAGCAACCGCTTCCCCAAAACAAAACACGTGCAACACATAGCTCACAAAGCCAGTGTGCTGAACAGTCACAGCCCTTAAGGCTAAACAACACACCTAATACACTTGTAATAGGTGACTCTATCGTCAGGCACACTGACGTCCTGCTCACCAGGCTGAACAAGGAGAAGGTCACGGTGAGCTGCCTGTCAGGTGCTAGGATCCGCCACATAACACATAAGGCAAGTACAAATATGACTCAGTCATTGTCCATGCTGGTTTGAATGACCTGAGACATACCTCCCTGGACTACATGAAAAGAGACATAGAGGAGCTCTCTGAGCATGTAGCCCTGGCCGGCATGACCCTGACCTTGAGTAGCATCTTACCCTCACCAAGAATGATGCCACAATACGAAGACAAGATGATCAATTTCAACAATTGGCTTAAGTATTGGTGTCATTCAAAGGGGATCCAATGCCTGTCAGCCTGGGATGACATGCTCGACAAGCCACGATGCTTCGCTAGGGACGGCTTGCACCTGTCACCCCTGGGCTTTTGGATATTGGCAAAGGCTCTTGCTATCCCCATAGTGCCTTTTTTAGGCAAGGCTCAAAAGACAAACCCACCTCCATAGGTATAACAAGGGATAAGAAATTAAGAGTAATGCTACTCAACGCCAGAAGTCTAAACCTCAAGATGCACACACTCAAAACTCTCCTTAGCATGGAGAACATCGATATCTGTGCAGTAACAGAAACCTGGTTCAAGGCTCCTGAGAGCACCCCAGCACTACCAGGTTATACCTCATACCATGCTTTTTGGCCCCAAAACTTGGACCGAACCACAAAAGGAGGGGGAGTATCAATATTCATCAAAGATACCCACACCTCCAGGTTGGTGGCACAGCACGAAGCATCAGAGACTATCCATGTGCAACTAACAGTGGGTAAAACTGCCTTCCAGTTTATAGCCTGCTACAGACCACCCTCCCAAACCCAGGAACCCCACTCGGCCTTCCTGAGAACACTGGAAAATATGAAGGTCTCTCCAAACACCATTATATTGGGCGACTTCAACTACCCAAACATAGACTGGGAGCATTACTCTAGCTCCAATACCCTAGCCCAAAGGTTCCTAGAATTTATAAACTCAAATGCAATGGAACAACTTGTTACCACTCCCACAAGAGGGGAAAACATACTGGACCTGATCATCACCAACATGGGGACTCTGTGCTCCAGACCAGAAGTGTATCCCTCACTGGTAAGATCAGACCATAAACTAATCTCCCTGGATATTCACATCCTGACCCCACCCCCTGCCCAGAAAACCACAGTGAAAAACTCCTCTAAAGCAAATTTCACACTCCTCAAAACCGATGTGGAATCCTTCAAAGCCCCCGGGCCTGTGGAAAATACGGCCCAGACTGCAGAATCCTTTATAAACGCATTCTATGAACACCTTCAGGAATGCATGGATCTTGTAATCCCAAATAAAACCAAGACCCAATCCTCCAAAGGCAGATGTCCTGTCTGGTGGACCCCAGCCATAAACAAACTATACAATAGAAGGAGGAAGCTACTACATGATAGAGCAAAATCTCAAAAAGGGAAGGCATCTCTGATCAGTATTAGCAAAAAACTACGGACACTCATAAAATCGTCTAAGGTCAGCTTCAAGAGAAAAATTGCACAGGACACTAAGGATAATCACAAGGCTTTCTTTAGTTATGTTAGGAACCTGGGTGGGAATTCCCAGATATGCTCAGAATTAGTCCAAAATGACAAAAAATACACCGAACCCACAGACATTGCCAACATCCTAGCTGACAGGTTCAGCACAAACTTCTCCACCCCCCCCACCAAAAGGGCAAATATCTATCCCAGCAGAGTGCCGCCTCCCTGACATCTCAGATGCTCAGGTAAGAGCCGGCCTCTCCAAAGCAAAAAACACAGCATCAATGAGACCAGATGGTGTCCCGGGCTGCATCCTACATGAACTCCAAGAAGAGCTAAACCCAAACATAAAACTACTGTTCGATCTCAGCCTTACTACAGGATATGTACCCAAAGAGTGGCGTACAGCAACAGTGGACCCTCTCCACAAAGGTGGTGCCTCAACGGATCCTGGAAACTATCGCCCCATAAGCCTGACTAGCTTGGTCTGCAAAGCTATGGAAAGGATTATCATGGACCTCATAAATAAAGATATCGGGGACCTACAGACACTGGATCCTGCCCAGTTCGGCTTTGTTAAGGGCAATACCTGCCTCTAAAACCTGGTCAATTTCTTTGAAACAGTCACCAAGGCCATTGACGAAGGGGAGGTGGTCCACACAGCCTACCTGGACCTCGCAAAAGCCTTTGCTACAATACCCCACTCGAACATTATAAATAAGCTCACCAGCTTAAATATAAACCCCTATGTCACTAGATGGGTTGCAAACTGGCTCAAGGACAGAACCCACATGGTTAGAATTGCTGGAGCCATGTCAGACGCCAAACCAGTTACAAGTGGCGTCCCACAAGGCTCAGTACTAGGACCTCTCCTGTTCGGTATATATTTCTCGGAGGTACAGGCCAACATGGAAGGACTGTGGCT
The DNA here is from genome assembly GCF_019279795.1 of Protopterus annectens. Taxonomy (NCBI): domain Eukaryota; kingdom Metazoa; phylum Chordata; order Ceratodontiformes; family Protopteridae; genus Protopterus; species Protopterus annectens. The sequence goes on from NC_056744.1 coordinate 1,508,149,695, forward strand.
GACCAAGTTCGCAGAAGACTGCAAACTGGGTGCCATAATCGACTCTCCAGCCGACACAAGCATCCTCCAAAAGGGCCTCATAGAAACAGACAACTGGTGCCAGAGCCATAGCCTCAAGCTAAACGCCAAAAAGTGTATAGTCATCCCCTTTGGCAAAAACAAAGTGCCCACAAATTACCACATAGGTGGTAATCCATTAAGTACAGAAGAAGTAATTAGGGACCTGGGGACCCAAGTTGATAGCAATCTCTCATTTGGCAACCACGTGGCCAAAATGGTTAGAAGAACATTTTATATAGCCCACCTAATCATGAAGGGATTAACATCTAGATCAGGGGAAGTCACCGTGCCTCTTTACTCATCCCTCATCAGGCCCATAATTGAGTACAATGCCCCTTTAGGGATGTACCTTACCAGACACCTGCAGCAACTGGAAAGACCCCAAAAGTACCAAACCAAGAGGATCAAAGGGCTCAAACAGATGCCATATGCTGCCCGGTTAAAGAAACTCCAGATCTACTCAGTGGCATACCGCCTGCTCAGAGGCAATCTGTGCCTGACGTATAAAGTCATGTCCAACCCGGAATTAATGGACATGCTGCACCTCAGAAAATACAAATCCCATCGAGCTACGTGCTCGAGAGACTTGACCCTCAGCACTGAAATAAATAGGACATGCTGGAGGGACAGATTCATAACCCAGAGGCTCCCTTCACTCTGGAATAAAATCCCAGTCAGGCAGAGTCCCTCATTGACTCTCTTCAAGAAGAATCTTGATGAGTGGATGGGAGATCGTAGGTTTACCCCGGGTATCGCTTCTGTGTCACTGTTAGACAGAGGCACAGTATACTAACCTCGAAAAAGGGCATAGCAAAATTAATTTAAAATGGGTGGCGAAAGCCAAACACATTCTGGCTAGGCTTATAAATGCCCTAGGGCAGATAGCCTAGTATGAACCTATGAACCTATGAACAAGGAAACAATTGGAGGACATATGTATGGATCATTAATATTCAACAAAGTCTAGAAGAGTATGAATTTTTTCTAGGGAGTGTTTGCATAGGTATTTTTATACCCTAAGCAGACTCCAAAGAATTTTTTCATAGGTAGATGGCAAATGTTGGAGTTTTGATGGGGAAGAAAGAGAGACCTGGGAACGTATGTTTTGGGAGTGCAATGAGTTGCCAGACTTAAAAAATTCCCTGCAAAGTACAGTGTCAGAAATATTGTGTGAGCAAATGTGTGTAACTATGGAAATTATTTTTTTTTTAACCGGGACACAGAATCTGAATTGCCTAGACACATAACGGCCTTGTTAAAGTTTTTTTTTTCTGGTTGCTGTCAAAAAATGCAATTTCTAGAAATGGAAGTAAAAGCCTAATCCAACTGTATTTGAATTAGTAAAATGCAACAGAGATAAAGGGACTCAAAGTGGGATCTTTAGAAAAGGTTGGGAGACAACTGACTAGAAAAAATGAAATTATGGGAACACCACATGTAGAATAATGTTTTGGATGAGGAATGAGGTTTAAGAGAAGGCAGGAAATGAGTAGTTTATGTAATGCTGAATTGATAATTGTATAAAATATGTATGCGATGACTGTGAACATGTTAAGATGGTTTGTTTTTGTTTATATAAATGTATGATTGCCTGTGTTTTAAGTGATAATTCAAAAAGGTGTTAGAAAAGGGGAAAATTGTAAATAAATAAATAAATACATTAAGAGAGTAGAATAGAGCTTTATCAAAATCTTCTAGTAGCCAACAGAAAATTGAGTTTAGAAGACATTCAAACAGCTTTTCTAAATAACTGCAGCAAACAAGTTAAACCCTCCAGCAATTGCTCTACAGAAAAACATGCAAATAAAACACAGCATCTATGCAAACTGCAGTAATTTTTAGTCACATTTGCTTCATGTCATGACAACTGTGATCTGAATGAGGAATATGCCACACTGCTGTACTTTAATCAGTCAAAACATGTTTACTTATATGCTACCACTGTTTTGGGAACTGTCACTATGAGGAGATAACCTCTCTTCTCTGCTGCAGTCCCGCTGCAATCTTTCACACTAAAACTATAAAAAAGTGCATTTGTGCAAGTTCCACTTAGGAACTCTCCGGGTCTTGCCAGGTAATTGGCCCTTCACTCTCACATTATAGGCAGTGGGATAAGTTCCAAGCTTTGACAGGCTGCCAGTGGGAGGGTAACAAGGCAATTCTATTCATATGTCTGTAAGGCAGTGTGTTTGCTGAACATCATGGTACTCATCTAAGCAGACAGCTTCCTGAAACAGTAACAGTTACAATAACAAGAATTTATAGCAACCATATAATGTCCAGTAGTTAGTGCATAGGACTAAAACTCTGAATTGTGAATGATGTGCTTCCTCTGCCAACGGTGCAGGGTTTGAATCTTTCCTCCTTGTTTTACCTGTTGTGTGAACTTGAGTAAGTCACTTAACCAGTCAGTGGTTTGAGGCAACTTGGAATTTGGTCTAGACTTCTTCTTAGTCTCCTGGACTGCATCTCCAGTAACTAACTATGAACTTATGTATGCTCAGAATTCTCTAAAAGAATAACAAGGGTCAGGGGGACTGAAAAAAAAATCAGATCTGACTGGGATCTCTGTGGAAATAAGGCAGTGTAACAATTGCTTAATGCTCACAGAAAATGAATTACTGCTTAATTTATTGCTATCTATATATGAGAGATGCTAGTAATAAGCCAGACTTGAGGATTTCCTCTCACAAACAAATATGACCTGTGAACAACACATACCACAGCTGCATTCCAAGGGACAAAGCATTTATTTTATTATACCAAAACTGTATGATATCATCTTACCCAAATAAGTAACATTTATTCTTATATTCTAACAGAAGGGAAGACTTTTTAAAACTCAACACCACCTCTCAGAATGGAAGCCGGCACAAGTGTAGCCCCCTGCCAATTCCAACCCTCCAGATAGTGCATGTTGCTGGACAGTATACCTTTTTCATATTAACAAGAAATATGACAGATTTAATCGTTACTCCTTTTAGTCATTCTGATATTCTGAAAAAATAAGGTAAATACAGTGTGGCTTTCTAATTATAAAGTATATCACATCTCATAACCTAAAGTAAATAAATAATTCCTGAAAAATGTACAACATGATGTATACCTGGCTATATTCGTGAATTGTAATGTAATTGTATATTTTATTCAGAAATATTTAATATGCTTTAATGTTATCACCAGAAGGATGCTTGAGGAATATGAAATAATAATTTACTAACTCACATGTGGCAGACACAGACTGTAGTCAGCTCCTAACTCTGCTGCCATGATAAAGCATTATTAAGCTAAAGTCACAGTATATTAAAGGACAGCATGAAAATTGTAGGGGCACAAGTCTGTAAATAACAGAAAAGAAATCAATGTTTAAAATTCTGAACTAACAGCAGAGTATAATACCTACAGTATGCACACAGTGAATGCTTTCTGCACAACCAGGTACTTGTGGCCACGATATTTTGGAATGTTTATTCATGTATTTATTAATTAATTTCTTTATTTAAAATTGCTTACTGGGGTAGACCACTGATCACATGATGACCAATTTCAAGGCCAGAGCAGTGGTACAATTAGACATAAATTAACAAGATATGATTTTATCAAGAAGGATTACAATGGATTACAAATAACCATAAGAATTAAATAATAACAAACCATTGTAGAGGTCTGGTATTTAGCCCCTGTTATTTAGTACAGTTATACTGCAAATGGGTAAACACTATCACAGTTAGAGGGAATAAAGTACATAAAGAGAGGATATAGAGGGAAAGGTATAAGGTAAGAGGGTAATATAGCTGTGTGCATATTTAAAAAAAGGAATTGTTTATTTATGAAGTTGTTTAAGATGTATATGTTTAGCTTTGGTTTGGGTGGGATGTATTATTTAAGCAATAAGCCACAAGTGGGGGTGAGGATATACCAGGACATGCCCATGTTTGTCATGGTTTGATTACAAGGACAAAGCCGGAGGGATTAAAAAAAAGCTAACCGTGGGTAAATCCTGATATACCCTCACCCACAAGTAGGTTATTGGTATTATACAATGACATTAGTTAAGAAAGAAATTGCTTGCCTTTCTTAAATAATGTCTTTATGTAACACTACCGTAGAATTCCTCCACATTGTTTCTCATTTGTCTGCGATTTTTGATGCACTGCCCATGTGTACTGGAGTTACATTCCCACTCTTGTATAGTACATCAGTGCTGTGAAGACAAGCAAAGGAGAAAAGAGAATCTCCATTGCTGTTTTTTATTTATTTATTTTTTGAAGAGTAGCAATTGAGAAAGAAAGTATCGATTTAAGTTTTATGTACAAAACATTAGAACTATGAGGTTAAAATCTTGACATTCTGTGAAGATTTACACAGTTGAGAGGTATGAGAGTCTGCTGAGATTTACAGAGGGACAGTGCAAAAAAGAAGGAAAATCAAATACATTTCTGTGGGGTTTTTATTTGAGAACATAATGATTTCTCTTCTATTCTACACTGTCCCTTAGCATATACCACATGGCCATTGAATGGTACTTTAGTGGCTGCACTTTTATCTATTGGTGTATGCTCAATTTACAACTGGCATGCTGATTGGGTTTCCAATCACAGTGCTTGTTCTTCAGTCACAATGACTTGTCATCAGTGATCCATGACTGAGTGTAGGTAAAGCAGGAATACATTATTGCTATTATACAATGATTTTATTGGAGAAAAAAGCCTTATCTTTTCTAAATAATATAATTGTATAAATGGACTTTAGTGCTCTTCCACCATGTCCTTGCAGTCTCGGGCATCCAAAATGTGCTGGGCCCAATTTTACTCTTTTACTCTGTTCACAGTACATTGTTGTCTTTTTTTTTTGATGGTAGAGTCTCTATGGTTCATTTACTTATCATTATGATGATGATTTTGCAGACTATCCAGATATATACAGATGTGGGGGGGGGGGGGTCTCATCTTCATAAAAGATCATTCTTACTGGCAAATCATTTGCTAAATATGCCATGAAGCTGTTTGTAAGGGAATGCCTTGAAATGAAATCTGTGAGGTTACTTTCTGTTACATTACATAATAGTGATAATTGTAATTATGGAGACTGAGGATTATATGATGTCAATATCATTTAGGAGCATGTTAAGGAACAGAGTGTAGACAGCTAAGTAAAAAACCAAAACCACACGTAGCCACAAATAAAACAACTGGCAGAGAAACCAAAAGATGAAATGAGCAAAGCTTCAAAAAATAGCGTAACCAGTAGATTTTAATATCCGCTTTCGTCCTAGGACTTCATCAGAATAATAAAAAACTTAAAAATTCACATTTAAATACAAGTTAGCATATTAATCACAGTAACTGATTGGTCAAACAATTAAACAATTAAAAACCTTGTTAATGGAAAACTGTTAAAGAACTAGTATAAGAATTAAGAACATTAGTAAATGTTTTATGTAAAAAAACTAGAAATAGATATTTTATCCTTGTCAATATTAAACAAGTCATTTTTTAAAAAACATTTGATGTTAACTACATCATTCAACCCAGGATTTTTATCAGCATGAAGTTTAATCTGCCAACTGGCTTCTCTCTGTTCAACTAACTTTTTAAAATCACCCCCTCTCAAATCAGAATGAACTACCTCTAACACTGTAAACAAGAATTTTTTGAAATTCGAACATTGAATAGAATGTCTGAAGAGAGCACTATTATCATTTTTAGTTTTAATGTTGTATACATGTTCCACAATACGTGTGTGTAGGCTCCTTGTAGTCATCCCTACATAAAATGCAGGGCATGAACTACAGAGACTTAAATAAACTACACCTTGGGTCTTACATGTTGGGGTGTTTGTCGGAGATGCTTTTTTCGAAACTCTGGTTTCCTTTTTTAATGAATGTGGTATGTCCTTCTTGAAGCTGCTGGTAAATAATAACATTTCAAAAATAACTAAATTAAAAACTGAAATAGCATGTTTAGAAAATGAGTTATCGGCTGTTGAGAATGTAGACTTTCTCATGCCTCTCTTTGATGTGGTTGAGAGGCATTCAAGTGAAGTTACCAACAGGAAAATTGTTAAACTCGAGCGGGACATTTTAGCATATAAGAACAACTCAGCTTATTCTTTTTTTATGCCTAATAGTAGAGAACCAACTGGTACTAATACTAATAACAACAAAGAAAAAAATGTTGGCTCCTTTTATGTGTCTGGAAGACCCGTTTTTTCTAAACAGGCTCCAGTAGGTAAACGGGCTAATACTGTGCTTTTGACAAATGAGGCTACAGTTAACAAACCAAGGGCCACCATTCCATCCGAAAACGTGACTTCTTTCGGTGGCAATAAGCAACTACTGGAAAAAGTTCCATGTGTTTTAATTGATAATGTGGACTTGGACTCTGAGACTGATAACGATGTTACTGCTGATAATGTATTAAATGATGTAAATGCAACTAATTTAGGTAACAAAGTTTTTTTAGCCAAAAAACCAGCAGCCATCAAGAAAACTGTGTTTACAAGAAGCAGGACATTTATGAATTCAAACTCCTCGGGAGAGGAGATATGAATTATGACAGTGTTGAACCAAGTAATTTTGACATCATTAATTTAACTGACTGTGCTGGAACCTAATGAGTTGAAAATCCTCAAATTAGGGCTTAATTTTATACCTACCAAGAAAGCTGATTTTTGTAAAACTACAATTGATATTAAAAAGTACACACAAAGATTAAATTTAGCTTATATTTTACAGGGCGTCCCATGTAAAGAAAAAAAGTTAAATAAATCTTCTAACTTTAACCCCCCATTAGTACACACTCTAAAAGTTTTCGAAGATATTTGTTTACAAGAAATACATTCTCTCCTTGGTAATAACACGAGACAAAAGCACAATTTAACTAAAGAAGAAAGAAGGGCTTTTAATAATTTAAAACAGATGAGTCATAATACCCGCTTTATGCGAAGTGACAAAGGTGGGAACATTGTGATTATGTCTCAGGAGGTATATAATGTTAAGATGTTGAAACTTTTAGAAAATGAAGATGAGTATGAAATCATTAAATTATTTGACATCAAGAAAAGGGAAAGGCTTATTCATTCCTTTCTATATGATGCATTAATGTCAGGTGAAATTTCCTTAGAGGTTTATGATTTCTGTTTGATTGACAAACCTAGAATAGGTGTTCTATTTGGAATTCCTAAAACTCATAAAAATCAAGTAGACCCACCTTTTCGACCTATTGTTTCTGCCCCCCACTCAGTGACTGAAGGGATAGCGAAGGTTATTGATGCCATTTTATGTCCCTTAGTAGTTGTTACTGACTCATTTCTAAAAGACTCCTGGCATTTTCTAAGGAAAATTGAGGGGAGTTCAATTTATGAGAATTTTGATTCAAATCAACATATTATTTTTACCCTTGATGTAATCTCACTTTTCACATGTATCCCCCACGATGAAGGAGTGGAAGCTATTCGCTACATTCTTGGAAAAAATGAGTATATAAAGATCGGACAGATTTCTACTATTTGTAGATTTATTGAAATATTATTAGAGAACAATTTTTTTCTTTTTGGAAACAAGTTCTACAGACAGAAAAGGGGCGTGGCTATGGGGTCATCTGCGGCCCCTACTTACGCAAATCTGGTGATGTCATGGTGGGAGGACAGTATTTTAAGCACAGTTACAAAGGACTTTGATGTTTTGTTTTACTGTCGCTTTGTAGATGATCTCCTATTCATCATTGAAGGAGACGTTAATACAGTACATCAATTTTTAGAGAAGCTAAATAACACTGGAGGGTTTTTACAATTTACCCTTAACAGTTTTGGTACATCTATTAACTTCTTAGATGTGCACTTATGGTGGGATGTCCATATGAGGAGGTTTCAGAGCAAGATACATAGAAAAGAAACCTTTACTAACAGCTATGTTCATTTTTCCAGTGCTCATCCTACACATGTTAAACGTAACATCCCGAAAGGGCAGTTCATTCGGGCTTGTAGGATGACCACAGGGGCCCAAGATCTAGTTACAGAATTTGAATTTATAAAAGGTTTGTTTCTTTCTAGGGGCTATGATCCTGACTTATTAAATTCCATTATAAGTGAAGTTATGGAGAAAAGACAATCACACTACAGAGCTATTTTAGTAGAAGAGAACAATGTGATTCCAAACATTGTGCACTCGGGGACTAAAAATAATTACAACTTGGTGTGTTCCTTAGATATGAGTATCAATAACAAACAGATTTGTGATATTTTAAATAGAAATTGGAGGATTATTCATGGCAATCATGATTTACATGAGGTGGTAGGTAACAAACCTTTTTTTGTATATAGAAATTCCTTTAACATCAAAAAAGCACTAGAACAACATTCCTCCAGAGTAGGACCTCAATGTTCTATGGTTAAGGGTATGTTTCCCTGCAATAATTGTAGCACATGTAGATTTATAGCTAAAGGACCTATGATTATGTTAGAAAGTATAGACCTTTCTTTATCTGTTCCTGAATACGTAACATGTAAGACCCAAGGTGTAGTTTATTTAAGTCTCTGTAGTTCATGCCCTGCATTTTATGTAGGGATGACTACAAGGAGCCTACACACACGTATTGTGGAACATGTATACAACATTAAAACTAAAAATGATAATAGTGCTCTCTTCAGACATTCTATTCAATGTTCGAATTTCAAAAAATTCTTGTTTACAGTGTTAGAGGTAGTTCATTCTGATTTGAGAGGGTGATTTTAAAAAGTTAGTTGAACAGAGAGAAGCCAGTTGGCAGATTAAACTTCATGCTGATAAAAATCCTGGGTTGAATGATGTAGTTAACATCAAATGTTTTTTAAAAAATGACTTGTTTAATATTGACAAGGATAAAATATCTATTTCTAGTTTTTTTACATAAAACATTTACTAATGTTCTTAATTCTTATACTAGTTCTTTAACAGTTTTCCATTAACAAGGTTTTTAATTGTTTAATTGTTTGACCAATCAGTTACTGTGATTAATATGCTAACTTGTATTTAAATGTGAATTTTAAAGTTTTTTATTATTCTGATGAAGTCCTAGGACGAAAGCGGATATTAAAATCTACTGGTTACGCTATTTTTTGAAGCTTTGCTCATTTCATCTTTTGGTTTCTCTGCCAGTTGTTTTATTTGTGGCAGAGTGTAGACAGCATCTGCTAACTACTTCACCCAGAGCTACCACTGTAACCTATATATATATATATATATATATATATATATGTATATATAAATATATATATATATATATATATATATATATATATATATATATATATATATATATATATATATATATATATATATATATATATACACACCCTGGGATTCATGAAGCTTGCGCCAGGCACAGGCATAGCGTCGGCAATATGGCCGCCGAGCGAGTCAGGTACGAGCTGTTTCCACATGCACTATCAGCGTACGCCACAGCTGCACAGCTCTCGGCGCATGTATGCTAATTACCCCATGTCTAGCAATGTAGCATGCAAATGAAAGTATATAGTGATTCATGAAGTGCTGCAGGCATAGCGTAAGCATGCAGAAATGTAAACCAAAAAAACGGTTTACATTTTTTCAAACATAAAATCGGAGTCATGACAGCAGACCAAACTTACATATTATAATGTTAATATATGCCAATGGCTAAATATATAGCCAATAGCATAAAATAACATGCACAACACATAAAAAATAACATTTAATGTCATGGCCAGAGTAACGCAAAGTAAAATCGCAGTGCAAATGGGATCACAATGAAAATATATTTATATGTCATAAAACTGCAATGTAACACATTTCATGAATTCCTCATAATAGTCAATGGCACACATGCTACACCACAACCATGGCGCAAGGGTTGCTAAGGGTTTGTGACAGTGTTCTGCACGGTAACTAGGAATTAATAGTCAATGCCATGCAAACGAGTCAAGTAATACTGAATTGCAAAACCCCCACCGGCGTAAGGATGTACCTCACAGCATAGCGGTACAATACCAAGGTGTGGCCTGGAGATAAACATGACATCAAGAGAGGGGTGCGCCACCTTAGCTGTAAGTACATTGGAGCATTGCTAATCCAGGTTGCCTGTTGCAAAGCAAAGCCGCAGGATAAGGGTGTGGAAGTAGCCATAGCTTTGCTTAGCTGAGAGCACACAAGGTAACCGAAAGTGCATGTGAACATGGATGAAAACGTGCTCGAAAACCGGTAAATGGCTGTGCACGGCGCACACCACAGCTGAAACAGGAAGGACACAGGAAAACAATAAGAAAATGCTGTAGCATGGTAATTGGAGTACGAATTAGTAATTAACACCTAAGAAATCACAGTGGGCCATTGACAACAGCTAACAAGGCTGCTAGCAGCTACCTGTAGAACAGGAAAGGGGAGGTGCTGTACTGCAAAGAAAAGAGGACTGTCACAGCAGAATAAAGCAAACTTGCAGTAGATCAGCTACATAACACATTTCGCTACACATTCCTGGGTTGGGAAAGTACAAAACAAGAAAGCAGGCAACTGGATGCATGCCTAACAATGGGAGGGGAATCAGGTTGAAAAGTGAAATAAAGGGCAATAGATGAATCATGGCAGCCAAGCGTAAGTCAACACCAAAGGCCCCACAATAGCAGTACCTGCTGTAAAACCCATAATTAAGATACCCTGCAGCTGGAATTGCACATACACACCCAATTACACCAGCAGCATCCATTGCACAATAGTATAAAGTGTGAAAACCCCACACACACACTTGTTTATTCCCAGACACTCTGCACCATTGGTGTATACAGACGAGGAACTTTTAATATGTACATGTTAGGGGCTGCCATTGCTTTGATTCACCAGCATGTGTTGGAGACTGACGGTGGTGTGGAGGATGATGCTGACAACCATCTCAGGCACCGGAGGAGGAGAAGAGTGTTCAGACACAGTGTAACCTGCCAGGGGCTATATGATATGGAGATAGTAGAGCATTACAGGGTGGACAGGAACACCATACAGCAACTTGTTGACCTGTGCCGGCCATGCCTCAGAGCCAGAAATAACAGAGGGGAACCCATCCCAGTGGACACGAAGGTATGTGTAAGGTTGAAAATACTAGCCCCAGGTACCTTTCAAAGGTCAACTGGAGATATCATGGGGATCTCAAAGGCATCAGCATCCAGGGTACTCCACCAGTTCCTGGATGCCATGTTACCACATGCCAATGAGCACATATACTTCCCCCGAACTCAGGAGGAGTTAGCCAGCAATATGTGTCTCTTCCACCGTGTGACAGACTACCTGGAGGTACTGGGTGCAATAGACTGCACGCATATACACATCAAGACACCACACGGTGAGCAGGGTAGGCGCTACATAAACCGCAAGGGATACTCCTCCATCAACTGCCAGATCATGTGCAATGCCCAGGGCATTATCATGGATGTGTGTGCTGGCAGCCCTGGAAGCTAACACGACTCTTACAAATGGCATGCCTCACAGCTGTATCAGGTATTTGCCAAGGGGGGACATCCCATATGGCCACCTGGTGGGGGATGCTGGCTATGCACTGGAACCGTGGATGATGACTCCCATCAGAAATGCACACACAGCCACGCAAGAATGCCATAATGAGGCAAATGCAGAAACCAGAATCATCATAGAGTGTATGTTTGGGATGCTGAAATCATGGTTCTGTTGCTTGGACATATCTGGTGAAGCCTTGCAGTACTCTCCAGGAACGTGTGCCCACATCTTCATAGCATGCGCCATGCTACACAATATGATCCTGTGGAAACAGCTGCAGCAGGGACAGAATGGTGAAGGCCCTCACAGCCCACCACCATTGCCAAGGGCCCCACAGACACAGAGGGAATCAGACCACGAACACCCTGTGTGTGCCCCAGTAGGCAGACGGAGGCATGCCCAGTATGCCCATGCCTTGGAAAAGAGGGAACATATAGCACACACACTGACAGTGTAGGCACCTATGGACTGACACCCTTGTCTGAGGTCATTATCCCTCTATGCGAGGTATGTTTGTGGCCCTTCCAGCTGTCAGATGTGTCTTCTGAGGGACATCAAAAATGGATTATCATACTCAATGATGGGATTGATGACTGATGAGTAAAGGGGCACAATAACCTAAGTCTGTTTAGATGCGAACCCTTAAGTAATCAGATGGCCTACATAGATGCATATCCTAACTACTTTGCACATATGACTGTCAAAGGAGAGATCACTATGTAATGTACTCCCCACATACCCATTACGTTGTCTGAATTATAGTGTCTGCCACTCGTGTGTTAATATGTGTGTGTGTAGTTTCCCAAAATGGAATGACCATGACGTATGTGGCCTTTAGCTAGAGGCCATCACTCTGACACCCTGTGTTGGTCTATGTGAGACCCCTTGAAAGACGTCTGTGACAGCTGGACTGTCAGTTATGGCTCCCAGTCTGCAGTAATCACTAAACACGGCCTGCTGTAGTCCATCTGTGTTAGCCTGTACCTCTGAGAAGTATATGGCAAACAGTAGGGGTCCCAGGACTGAGTCCTGTGGGACAACAGTTGTGACTGGTCAAGAGTTGGACCTGGAGGCAGCTAGGCTTACCATGTGGATTGTGTGTGTAAGCCTGTTGGCAAACCAACCTGTAATGTATGGGAATATGTACTGGCTGGTGAGTGTAGAAATAATACCTGCGTGGGGAATGGTGTCAAACCCCTTGGCGAGGTCCAGGTAGTATGTGTGAACTACCACCCCCCACACCTAAAGTCTAGGTGGCTGTAAGATGTCAAACTGGTTCAGTAGGCATGATCTACACTCAGTCAAGGTGACCTGGGTTGGGCCAAGTGTCTGGAGGTTACCATTGTCTATATTAATGAGTGTCATGAGGATGTGCTCCATAGCCGTGCAGATCAGGCTACTCAGGCTTATGGGGTGGTAGTTACCATGATCAGTTATGTCACCACCTTGATGGAGTGTAATAGCTGTTGCCATGCATCTGTGAATGGCCATGTAGCCTGTGTAGAGGCTGATGTTGAATTGCTATATTATGTGGGGGGGGGGTCACTTTGTCTTGTAGTGTCTGTAGAATGCAGTCTAGGACACTACCTACCTCCATTGATGCTCTGTCATGCCATTTGAAAGGGCCATTACCACCTGTATGTCTCAGATGTCTGGGATACTGTATGTTTAGGGTATTGTTTTGATCACAGTAGGGGGTGAAGCTTACTCCGAATGTATCATCATGTGTGTTGGTGATATCAGTAGGGTCAGTATATTCAGTGCAATATTGCACCAGCACAGTGCAAATCTGTGTGTTATTGCTTACATCCTTGACATAGCCAAAGAAGCCTTTGTGGTCATATACCAAATCATTGCCTATTTACCCGTAGATGTCAGCCTTGGATGATTACATGAGTAACATAAGTATCTTGCTAATACTGGTCATGGACGTCTGCATGTCTTGGGATTTGCTGTTGTTCTGGACTACTGTCCTAGTTCTGTTGCATAGCCTGTATAATGCAGGGGTTCAGCAGACTGGTGTCCTTGTGTAGGAGTAGCGAGTCCTGGTATACCATTGATGGCATGACCCATACATTTTTGTAGGTGCTTATAGAGTGCATTTGTAATTCTGTCTGTATCTTGAGCAGTGTCATCCCTGAGCGTGAGGGCTGTGAACCCTCCCACCTCTGTCATTAGTACTGTGAATTTAGCTGTAGGAAAGGTATTCACTGTGTGTTCCTTGGGTGGGGGAGATGGTTGGGAGTAGAAATCATCAGTGAATAGTTCATGGTCAGATCTAAACAGTGACCGGTTTACCTCTGCTGTAGTGCATCTGTTGCACATGTCAGTGATTACCACTTCTAGTATGTTTTCACCTCTCGTTAGTCCATCTACCAACTGATACAGGCCATATGAGGTGATAAATCCCAGGAAGTGCTGGGCCTGGAAGTGAATACTAGAGTAGGTTATCCAGTTAAGTGTAGGCTAGCTGACATTGACCAATAACAGGGTGTCTGGTAGGACTGTCATGTTTACCACTGTCTCCAGATAGTTGTAGTGGTGCTTCTGGGTCATGAGGATTATCTGTAGCAGCTCACAGTTTGCATTGCAGTTTTGGCTGATGTTAGCTGCACATGGATGATCACAGAGGTATCATGCTGCCCCACTAACTTGGAGGTGTAGGTATCCCCGATGAATATGGATACACCCCCCCCATGTCTGTGCCAGTCCATGTACAGTAGCTGAAATGTGTGTTATGGGTTGTAGTCTGGTAGAGCCGGTTTGCTCACAGGAGCATTATACAGGTCCCAGTCACAGAACATATGTAGATGTTGTCCATACTTAGGGGTGCTGTGAGTGCGTGCATGTTGTGAGTACTACCCCTGGTGTTGAGTAGCCTAACCCTCATTGGTTCCGCTATTGTGCAGTTCATGGAGGTGAGATTCACCTCTGAGACCTGCCTAAAAATGGCACCATGGTGGTGCCAATAGCATTGCCTTGCATTCCAAAGCCTTAGGCTGACACATGCAAGTTGGTATGGCATTGTTGCAGGTATGTATCCCATCTGTGCTTGTGTCCCATCTTTCCTCTAGGTAACATACTGGTAAGCAATACAAAGCCTGAAACCTATACATGTCCACTAGCTTCCAAGTTAGGCTTTTGGTGTGATTATGTATCAGCAGTCTGTATGCTATTGCTGTACTTAACTGTGTGTTGTCTGACTACATGGTGAATTTACACTGTATATTGTGATCAGAAAACTCTGTATAATCACATATGATGCTGGAGATGGCCTGCACTGTAGAGGTTTACAGATAGGTAGTAGGCTATCTGCCCAAGGGCATTTAGAATCATAGCTACAGTGTGGTGGCTTTACCTGCACCATTGATGAAGTAACTGAGCCTCTGTCAAGCATAGCCAATGAAGTAATTCCAGGCAGAGTTGCTGGAAGCTGTTGAAGACTGGGGTGCTGTAGGGTGATAGGGGCACATAGTGATCTTAAAAGGTTATGTTAACATGACAAACCAACAGCATTCAATTTCCCCAACAGGGCTTGCAGCTGTAAAACTGAAGTGGCTCCCCACACCCTGGCTGTATGTGTCTCGGACACCTGATCCCAGGGGTGTATATACTGTTGGCCAGTCACACATCAAGGTTTCCCCTGAAGTGTGTCAGTGAGTGGCTATGCCAAATGTAGTTAGGATGTTAATGTATAGTCTCTCAATTCATGTGTCATGTCGGTATTTTGAGAAGCTCACTGGATGTGGGTGGCTCCGCCTGTTGTGTAGCCAAGCTTACATATAGGATTCATGGACATAGAAAATAGGCAGAAGGAACGTTAATGTCAATAGTGTAATGGCTACAGCATTTGCATAATATCTGTGCTGTCCTGGTTCAAATCCCATTAAAGTCAGAGATGATTTACATGTTACATAGCTTGCATATATAGTTAGCATTCCACAGAATAATAAACATTTGGAGCACACAACCGCTGAAATGTGCGTTAATCACCCTTGCACTACCAGTGCCTCCTCTGAGAGGTAAAATGAGCACTGGCAGGATTAGAACACACAACCATGTACTCAAGCTACATAATAACCTACCACTAAGCTACTTGAGCTGTACTAATGGCAGTTGTATATTCTGACAGGTTAAAACACAAAAGGGAAGAATGTGTGGAAATAGGACAAACCACCTTGTACCCAATGAAAGGTGTATGCTAGCTATATATATATATATATATATATATATATATATATATATATATATATATATATATATAAATCAACATATATATATATATATATAGAGAGAGAGAGAGAGAGAGAGAGAGAGAGAGAGATATATATATGTCGATATATGGGGATATACATATATATGTAGATATATAGATAGGTTAACAACATCTACATAACCATGAAGGTACATATAAATGGGATACCTCCCAAATACCGAATGCTTGACATACCGACGCATGTAATTATGAGGCTTAAAGACCGAATGACCACAGTACCGAAACACCAGAAGTGTGAGGTTTAAAATCCCGATGTTAAGGGACATTTAGTCAGTGCTTTTCATGTTGTGGTTCAGGTAGGTTACTGTGTGCAAGTGTGTTTCTGAGGGCTGTAGTGTGTGTAAGTGTGTGTTCTGAGTGTGGTGTGTGTTCCTGAGGGACTGTAATGTGTGGGTGTGGGTTTGCTTTGTGAGTCTGTTTGCGCGATCTCAGAGGTAGAATATTAAAGTAGGGGGTGTGGGGGGGTGCAGCCACCCACATAGGGGGTGTAGGGAGGCTTGCCAACCTGCTCATACGTAGTGTAGGATAGTTTGTTAGGATGTGGTGGGTAGCAGTTTATCTGTGTGTGCGTGTGTGTGTTCCATGTTTGTGTTACTTTTGTGAGTTTGACTGGCACTGTTGGTAATGTGGGGTATGGGAGTCTGGGCCCGGTACTGTGGGCGTCGGGACTGTGTGCGTTCGGGATTCCATAGGTACCCTGTATACAGCGGTTGAGGTGTTCATATATGAGTATAACATGGACCATAGCAATCACACATTCTGCCATGACCAAACTTTATGAACAAAGGATATGGAGAGTATATGCCTATACACTATTACAAATATGTGCTGCGGACATGAGCCAAAGATAGGGTTACCACCTGTCCCACTTTGCGAGGGACAGTCCCTCTTTGGGCGGTTGTGTCCTGACCAAAAATATTAAATGTGGCAAATGTCCTGAGATTGTAGGACATACTTATGTCCCATATGTAATGTAATAGTTGCATACAATAGTTATTTCTGTATCTAAAATACCTACATGTTACAAAAAACAGGATAAGCAACTAAACTGCTAAAAGAATAAGCTTATATTTAGGCAACAAAAGAAAGTTATATCCTTTGCACTGATGGTGGGTTTGTGTTGGCCTGTAAAATCTGATGTGTGTCCCCATAATGTCCCACTATGGCCATTTGAAAAGGTGGCAACCCTAGTCAAAGAGGGTCAGTCACCAACACAACTCCAATGACTGCAAATACCTATGACAGAAATACACAGACAAATTTCATGTAGCAACACTTTATTACATTCCAATGTATTGCCGAAAGGATTCAAGGACTAACATCACCTGCATGCTACACAGGAACCAGTTAACAGTGCCTTAATGAATCAGCCTGCAATTACCATAGTATTAGTCCACTAAAGGATAGGTGTTCAAATAGGGAAGGAACCCTCACGCACATATCGATTATGTATAAAAGCAGTTCCTACACACCTGCATCTGCTATGTACACCCACCAACATCTCCCCCACACCTAAACAAATTACAATACAAACTGTAATAACATCACAAATCATTCACTCACTGTACGACATCTGCAGAAGCCTTAACATACCTTGTCAGAGACACACTAACATGGCCCTATGTAAAATAGCTGCTGTTATACAATGGAACAGCTGCTGACGTTACAGGGTTTGTTTGCACTAATCCCTTTCAGAGGGTTGTGTGTAAACCAGGAAGTGTTACCAATTACTGATTAACAGCACAGTGTAATACACATGTACACCAAACCAAAGATGTCTGGTGAGCACACTGTAAACCACCTAACATTTCATGCATAGCCATACAGCCTTGAGCTGCCCAAACATCCTTGACAGACTGAAACATCTGCAGAAGTATCAGGTACAGACAAACCCTGCATAAGTAGCAATGTTCTGAAATATAACAGCTGTACTAACATGTAGAACAACATCTTCTAGCCATTAGACACAATCTATGGGAGTCATGAAGCTAATATATCTCTGTCTATCTCCATATAGCTGTTGAAATACATCGCAAACAACACATCCAGGCTGTCTTCCTCGAAAGTAAGGCAAAGGGACAATGCCCAAGTAGAGTACTCAATTATACACCACTGTTGCCATGGTATTTGCTAATGGAGTAGCTGCACAGCTGATGTGCATTTAATTAACTACTTTGAACACCAATTGGTGGTCAGGATAGCACATGTTACCGATATTTAACTATAAAAGGATGGCTTATCACACATTCAAACCATCTGTATATACCAGCAGAACATTACAAAGAAGATTGAAACACAAACTGAAAAGGACTGAAATAACAGTCAACAACACCTCAGGTTACTAATAAGGTATGTAGAACACTCAGTATGTCTGTGTATGTAGTACCTGTTCTGTAATATTTAAAGTGTACGCAATGCATATAGTGGAAACAGTTATCTTGTAGTGATGTATTGTTGAGCATAGTAATGCTTGTAGTATTTATGTGTGTACTGCTGTAGGTCACAAGGCAAACACTGCATACACCACAAGGGATGCTATATAAGGGCTTTGAACCCAACAATTCCTCATGAGTCGCTGTCAGTGGCAGGGTTGGTCCAACAAGTACGTGCTATAACAGGCGATAGTATATGTTGATATAATGTAACAGTAGGCATATGTATGGGTGTATTACTGAGAATAACATGTCGAAGCTTGGCCTACTGTGCAATTATGATTTGCATTGTGGGATATTGTGCCAATAACTGTGTAATCTACAGTATTGTAGGCAGATATGTATTACAATTTACATATCATTACTGTTATGTTAGGCAAATATTAGTTATGTCTATTGGCATTTACAATACACAATAACAGGATACATATGACTTGTAGTCACCCAACAGTTTATCAGCATGATAGCAAAGTAAAATGGAAGAGCTAGTTAACTATCCATGCACATAAGACATGTAATAAGGTCAAAGGTAGGTACTAGGCTGTCTGCCCAAGGGTATTTATGAGCCTAGCTAGAGTGTGTTGGCTTCAGCCACCACCTTAGGTTAGTTCCCTGTGGCTCTGAATGGCAGAGCCATTAGTTCCCTGAGCCTCTGTCCAGCAGAGCCACTGCAATGATCTCCCAGGGTACATGTCTGTCTCGTATCCACCTGTCAAGGTTTCTCTTGAAGAGTGCTAGTGAGGGGCCCTGCCTGATGTACATTGGAATCATGTTCCAAAGCATGGGGAGTCTCTGGAACAGGAATCTATACATCCAGCATGTCCTAGTTATCGTTGTGGTTAGGTGTATATCCCTAGAGCATGTGGCTCTCAGGGGCTTTTGTTTAGGTGGAGCATATCCAGCAATACTGGAATGGACATGGGACTTGTATGTTAAGCAGAGATCACCTCTGAGTATGTGGTATACAACCAAGTACAGCTGGAGTTTCTTTAGTTGGGCTGCGTAGGTCATCTGTTTTAGGTCAGTAATCCTCTTGGAGTGGTACTGTTGTGGTCTTCCAAGCTGTTGCAGTTGTCTTGTAAGGTACATCCCAAATGGGGTGTTGTATCCTTTAATGGGTCTAATAAGTCATGAGTAGAGAGGCACAATGGCCTCCTTTGTCCTGGATGCGAACCCATTAGAGATTAGGGGGGGGCCACGTAAAAGGATATTTTAACCACCTTGGCATTATGGTTATCGAAGGAGAGATTGCTATATACTTGGGTTCCCAGATCCCTTATTACATTTTCTGTATGTAGGGGACTAGCACCTTTGGCTTAGTCCGTGGGTAATTCGTTTTATCCAAAGGGGATGACTATGCACTTTTTGGCATTCAGCTTGAGGCCATGATATTGACACTAGGTATCCTTCTCAGTGTGACCCTTCCGGAGGGTGTCTGTAGCAGCTGGGGAAACAATTATGGCCCCTAGTTTGTAGTCATCTGCAAACCTTTTCAGTCAAAGCCCCCCTGTGCTTCCCTGTACCTCAGAGAAGTATATACCAAACATGAGGGGTCCTAGGACTGGGCCCTGGGGGACGACACTTGTAACTGATTTACAGTCAGACCTAGGGTATGCAACTCCCACTGTGTGGGTTCTGTCCGTGAGCCACTTTGCAAACCATCTCATGACATAGGGGTTAATGTTCAGGTGGATGGGTATGTCGATAATACCAGAATGGGGAATGGTGTTGAAAGCCTTTGAGAGATCAGGATATGCTGTGTGGACCTCCTTACACTCATCTCATGCCTTGGTAACTGTCTCAAAGAAGTCCACCAGGTTTAGGAGGCATGGTCTGCCCTTAACAAAGCCAAACTGGGAGGGGTCAAAGGTTTGGAAGTACCCAATGTCTCTGTGACTGAGATCCATGATGATGTGCTCCATTGCCTTGCAGACCAGGCTAGTCAGGCCTATAGGGCAATAGGTCCCGTGGTCCGTTGTGGTGCCACCTTTGTGGAGTGGGATAACTGTTGCTGTGTGCCATTCAGGGGGCACAAAGCCTGATGCGAGGCTATTATTGAACATGGTGTGTAGGGGGGAGCCAGTTCGTTCTGAAGTTCGTGTAAAATGCAGACTGTGATGTTGTCCAGTCCCATGGATGCTGTGATATTGGCTTTAGAGAGTGCAGCTTTTACCTGCGTAGTTGTGATTACAGGGACTCTGCATTCTTCCTGTATAGATATGGGCCCTTTAGGGGGGGTGAGGGGGGAAGGTAACACTGAACCTATTTGCCAGGATGTTGGCAATATCAGTTGGTTCTGTAATGTTCGTGCCTTTGTGCTTTAACTCAGAGCAGATCTGGGTGTTGACATCAAGATATTTGATATAGCTATAGAATGCTTTGTGGTTGTCCTTGGAATTAGTGGCAGTTTTGTTTCCGTAGCTAGCTTTGGAGGATCTTATAAGGGATCTCAGCTTCTTACTGAGGCTGATCAGGGAGCTCCACCATGCATGGGATTGTACTCTCTTTTGCAACAGTGTCTTCCTTCTGTTGTACAGTTTGTTTATGGCAGGGGACCACCAGATTGGCTTCCTTAATTAGGAGTATAGTGTCTTGGTTCTGTTTGGGATAGCATGATCCATGCACACGTGTAAGTGCTTATAGAGTGCATTTGTGTAGGAATCAGCAGTTGTAACTGTATTATCCATCTCCATGGGTGTCATGAAGTTCACCACTTCTGTCTTAAGAAGCATGAAGTTGGCTTTGTAGAAATATTATACTGTGGTTTCCTTAATGGGGGGTGGGGGTGGGATGTGGATATCAAGGGTGTTTAGCTTATGGTCGGATCGGACCAACGAGGAGTTGACTTCAGGTGTGGAACACCGGTCACTCATGTTGGTAAGGCCTTGGTCTAGGATATTGTTGCCCCTGGTGGGTGTGTGGATAAGTTGATCCAGGGCATTGGAGTTTATGAATTTCAGAAAGCGTTGAGCTAATGAGTTGGTACACGAGTAGTTTTCCCAGTTAATGGCGGGGTAGGTGAAGTCATCCATTAGTAGGGTGTTTGGTTGAACCCTAATAATTTCCAGTACATCAAGAAAAGAGGAGTGGGAATCGGGGGATCTGTAGCAAGCTATGATTTGGATTGCAGTTTAGCCCAGAGGTAGTTGCACTTGGATAAACTCAGATGCATTGTGCTAAGCAACTAGCCTGGAGGGGTGGATAGAGGCAATCCCTAATAAAACCAAGACTCTTTCCACCAAGGGCAAACGTCCAGTCTGGTGGACCCCAGCCATAAACAAACTTTACAATAAGAGGAGAAAGCTGTTACATGATAGAGCAAAATCCATAAAAGAGAAGACACCTTTGATCATTATTAGTAAAAAAATACGAGCACTCATAAAATCATCCAAGGCCAACTTTGAGAGAAAAATTGCCATAGATTCAAAAGACAATCATAAGGCCTTCGTCAGCTATGTTAGAAACCTGGGTGGAAACTCCCAGATATGCTCAGAATTAGTCCAAAATGATACAAAAATCACTGAACCCACAGACATTGCCAACATACTGGCAGACAGGTTCAGTGCAAACTTCACCCCCCTCCCCCAAAAGGAGAGACAACTATTGCAGTGGAGTGCAGCCGGCCAGACATCTGCAATGCAGGTGAAAGCTCTCTCTAAAGCTAAAAACACAGCATCAATGGGACCGGATGGTGTCCCCGGCTGTGTGCTACACAAACTCAATGAGGAACTAAACCCACACATAAGGCAGCTGTTTAATCTTAGCCTTACCACAGGATATGTGCCCAAGGAGTGGTGTACGGCAACTGTGGTCCCACTCCACAAAGGCGGTGCCTCTATGGACCCTGGTAATTACCGCCCCATAAGCTTAACAAGCCTGGTCTGCAAAGCTATGGAGAGGATCATAATGGAACTCATAAGCAAAGACATAGGGGACTTGCAGACATTGGACCCGACCCAGTTTGGCTTTGTCAAGGGCAGATCATGCCTTTTGAACTTGGTCGACTTCTTCGAAACAGTCACCAAGGCCATTGATGAGGGAAGGGCAGTCCATACAGCCTACCTTGACCTTGCAAAAGCTTTCGACACAATACCCCACTCGGGCATTATAGAGAAACTTACCAGCTTAAATGTAAACCCATATGTTCACAAGATGGGTTGCAAACTGGCTAAAAGACAGAACCCACAGGGTTAGAGTAGCTGGCACCATGTCAGACTCCAAGCCAGTCACAAGTGGTGTCCCACAGGGCTCAGTCCTTGGCCCCCTGTTGTTCGGCATCTACTTCTCAGAAGTACAGGCTAACATAGGAGGACTATGGCTGACAAAGTTTGCAGATGACTGCAAACTGGGAGCCATAGTGGAAAGTACATCGGACACAGATATCCTTCAGAGGGGTCTCACGGAAACTGATAGCTGGTGCCAGAGCCATGGCCTGAAGTTAAATGCCAAAAGATGTATAGTCATACCCTTGGGAAAAACAAGGTAACCCCAAGCTACCATATAGGTGGCAATCCACTAAGCACAGAAGAGGTTATCAGGGACCTGGGGACCCAGGTTGACAGTGGCCTTTCTTTTGACACTCACATTGCTAAAGTGGTTAGAAAAACCTTCTACATTGCCCACCTGATCATGAAGGGATTCACATCTAGATCGAGTGAGGTCATTGTTCCCCTGTACTCTTCACTTATCAGACCAATGATTGAGTACAATGCCCCATTCGGGATGTATCTCACCCGACACCTGCAGCAATTGGAGAAACCCCAAAAGTTCCTCACCAAAAGGATAAAGGGACTCCAAAATCTGTCATATGCTGCCAGACTGAAGAAACTCCAGCTCTATTCAGTCACATACCGTCTGCTCAGAGGTGACCTGTGCCTGACATACAAGGCCATGTCCAACCCGGAATTAATGGACATGCTCCACCTCAAAAAATCCAAATCTACCAGATCCACTAGAGCAAGCGACTTAAACCTTAGCACGGATATAAATAGGACATGCTGGAGGGATAGATTTGTCAACCAGAGACTCCCAATGTTGTGGAATAAAATCCCGGTCCATGTGAGGCAGAGCACCTCGCTGGCTCTGTTCAAGAGAAATCTTGACCGGTGGATGGGAGATCGTAGGTTTACCCCGGGAATCATCTCTGTGTCACTGCTGGACAGAGGCACAACAAACTAATGGGCACAGTATTTTTTAACATAAGGGGTGGCGTAGACCACAAAAACTCTGGGCTAGGCTTATAAATGCCTTAGGGCAGGTAGCCTAGTATAAACCTATGAACCTATGAACCTAATATCCTTAATGAATAAGGACACACCTCCGCCTTGGGTGTTCCGGTCCAGGTTACATGGCTAAAAAGTGTGCTATGAGTTATAGCCTGGTAGTGCAGGGGTGCTCTCTGGAGCCTTGAACCAGGTCTCAGTCACAGTACAGATGTCGATGTTCTCCATTACAAGGAGTGCCTTGAGTGAGTGCATTTTGAGATTTAGACTTTCAGCATTGAGGAGCATTACCTTCAGTTTATGCTTTCCTGTTCCTGTTATGGTGGTGAATATGTTATCTGAACCTTGCCTGAAGAAGGCACTATAGGGGCAGCAAGAGTGTTAGCCAGTATCCAGAATCCCAGGGGCGAGAGGTGCAGGCCATTTGTGGCAAAGCATCATGGTCTGTTGACCATGTCATCCCAGGCAGACAGATACTGGATCCCCTTAGAATGACAACAGAAGCTTAGCCAATCATTTTGTCCTCATAATGCGGTATCATTCTGGGGGATAGCAGAATGCTACTCAGGGCTAGGGTCATACCTGCCTGGGCTACAAGATCGGAGAGCTCTTCCATGTTTCTTTTCATGTAGTCCAGGGAGGTGCGTCTCAGGTCATTCACACCAACATGGACAATGACAGAGTCATATTTGTACTTGTTGTGGAGGGACCTGAGCGAGTTGGTTATGTGGCAGATCCTGGTACCCAACAGGCAGTTGACAGTAACCTTCTCCTTGTTTAGCCTGATGAGTGGGACATCAGTGTGCCTGACTATAGAGTCACGTATGACTAGTGTGTTGGGTACATTGATTTGCCTTATTGGCTGTGGTTTAGTGGCACACTAACTCTGTGGGCTATGTGCCATTGGGGTTGTGTTGGGGGATGGAGGCTGCTTGCGTTTCCACTTTGGAGGTCTCTGTTGCTTAGACAGATTATTATTGAGAGCCTCCGAGAATGTTTTTGTGTTACTATGTGTGGATTATGGTGGTGTAGATTTAGTGAGACTATGTGATGAGTGTGGTATGGTGCAAATGTTTACTTTCTCCACATGACTGTCAGGGTCAGTCTTGGTTGGAGAGAGCTTTACCTCCAGTTTAGCTAGATAAGTGCATCTCTCACAGGTTGTATTGTTGGGTAGTAGGCAGAGAGGGCTGTCTGTGTACATGAGGCAATGTCTACATTGCCGCAAGATGTCCAGATTCATCAGATAGACAAGAGAGAACACTGGGAGCTGACCCTTGGACATGCCTGAATATAAAATTATTTTCCCCTAGATAAGTGAGAAAAGTGAGTACAAGAGCTGTTTTTCTCTAAGCAAGTGAGAAAAGTACGTACAAAAACTGTTTACCTCTAGGTAATGAGGAAGATTGGGTGCTATAGTAATTAGTAGCTTACGTAGTGCTTACAAGTTCTGAACAAGTGCTGAGCATGAGTAAGCAATCCAGATAGGGTCTTGGATAACATAAACACAATGCCCCCCCCCCAACAGGTACACAATCATATATCCATGTTCACTACAGAGCCCCTGTAACCACAACTATGCAGGTACAAGCTGCACTCAGGCTGCATGGGACCTGTCCACATCCCAGGTTGTATCATACACATATGGCAAAACAGGTTGCTCTCCACATGCACATCATGTAAAACATAGCTTCATGTCAGGCTGTGTACACACTGAATGGTGCACACCAACAGGTATCACAACCCACAAAGGGGGAGACACCACTGATAATGGGAAGTACTGCACTACTGCCCTGCTGAGTCTGGTCTGAAAGGCCGTGAACCTTGTTCAAATTATTTGATGTCAGCAGTACAGATGTAGATGACAGTAAGGTTAATTTCACACTGCATTATCATAACCTTGCCAGGTCATAGGACATCATCACCCATACTGTGTTCCATCTACACTCAGTATACTAGATGTACATTCCTGTGTCACAGGAGTGTTTTGCAATAGGACTGCTAGCAGAACTGACACTACAAAAGTGTCTGAATAATACATGCACATCACACCAGTGTCAGCTACAGTAAGACAGGATTAATTCATTGTACTCCCCCTCATTGTAGTCTATACCACACAGGCTAACAGAATTCACCTGCCTATTGAAGTATGCAAATGACTATGACCTAGGAGCAATAGCTGACTCAGAGTGTTGTGGACAACATACAGAAGGGGCTTTGTGGGTAAGGTGTGTGACATATGGGCACAATCTGACAGCTACATATTGCATTGTCACCCCTATGTTAATAACTCTGTGCCCATGAACTACCACCTAGGCAGCAGTCAACATAATGGACACTGTGTGTAAGGGATGCAGCTGGGCAGTTGTCTTTCCTGTGATAGTTACGTCACCACACCTGTCAGGTAGTCATATGCGGCAACCCTAATCATGACAGGGTGTCATCCATGAATATAGAGATCATTGTCCAGCCATACTCAGCACTCAAATGACCCATATCAGATCACATATTTCCTTTAAGGGGTATTGGCCATGTTCAGATGGCCTACACCAGCCTTCCCAATCCCCATCTCCACTATGTAGCATGTTGCCTACCCTGAATAAAGCCATGTCCAACCCAGTGATATTGGACATGCTACACGTACACATCCTGATCTCAAACACATACTTCATGGACATCCACCTTCCTAGTACTAGGATCACTACATGCTGGACAGATCTTAGTCCCATACACTTTACATAGTCCTGCCATACTATGCATTCCTGTCCAGCAAAGCTGCACATTGGCTCCCTCTCAAACATGGTAAATGTATCATTAACCCTGTGGATCAGTTATGTGGCACTGCTCCACCTGGCCCCAGAAACCCGCCTGTCGGCTACAGCTAGGTAACCTTTCATCCTAGATTCATACATGGCCCAGGGCATATAGCCTACTAGTTAACTTTGACTGTACATGCTATAGCTGATATCCATCCCTGCAAATACCATCTGGCTAGCCAGTGTCCCATGTGTATCACATGTGCAGCACAGGTGATACATGACAGGATGCTGAACTGCTGTACAGTGCCATGTAGATGTATATGGCAAAACACATACATGTATAACCTTCCGTGAGCAATTCTGCAGGGTCACAGGTCATGTCCCATAAGGCAGTGTAAGCCTTTATATGTAACATATACACAGCATCAAGGTCGACTGCATTAATTTGGACACATCCAGCCATGTGCTGATAGTTAAGAACACCAGTACAGGCAAACAGACATGCCAATATCAAGACAGCATCCACATGGAGTATGAGCAATGTAATCAGGTGACACACACACATATATGGTGATAATATCCAATCACCATTGAGTGTCAAATGTGTGTGACACAAACATGTCAGTGGTGTCAGTGTCATATAGATTTGCAAAGACAGCTATTTAATTGGAATACATGTGATACACATGTATGTTCAGCTGTAGCTCTGTATGTCTCTGTGAGTTACTGTGACCTGTCTCCATCATTATGGTATGGTGCGTGCAAGGCTACCCCCTTACACCCACTTGGAATATGAGGCCCTCATCCCATACCTACATAACAATCATGATGTCCTGTTCACACCAATAAACGTCCACAAACCAAGAATTCATGTGCCACAGGATGCACAGCAGCGGGATTCCCTGTGGATGGAACTTCACAGGAGGGTTAATGATGTGGGTGGCCACAACCGCACATACCAGCAGTTGTGCAGACACTGTACAGACCTCATTAGATGTGTGAAACAGTGTGTGAATGCAATCGCCAAGGAAAAAGGTGCAACAGGTGGTGGGCCACCAACCCAGCCCCCACTCACATGTACCAAGGAGCTACTGGACAACCTAGGGACACATGCAGAACAAGATCCACAAGCCTTAGCCGATATTGTGGAGGTGGGTGTCTCTCAACCACTGAGCCTGGAGTTGCCTGGTAAGTCACTACTGCACCTATAACAACTATATTCCATATAGTTACATGTGTCACTGTACAATATATAATGTAACATCATATGCAAGGCATGTATACACACATCCCACATACTACAGTATGCTACTCTGTGTATGCATACGTGCATACTCCATAGTATAGGCTATTATACTGGTGTATGAGTTAACATGCACATTGCACCCTGTAGCTATCATATAGGCGTGGATAATGATCATACTGCTGTGTTACTCCTATGTAGGTACCTCTGGGGTTCTGCTGTGACAGCAGCTTGTTGCATGTGAGACTGTTATTATTTATCCGGCATCTTAATGCACAGATCTATCTGCCATGTGGCCATTTACCACATGTACACATAATGTATGGTCCTGTCATAATATACAGGTCAGACCTGCAATGCATCACAATGGCTACCCATGTGTAATACTTGCAAACTATGTGAAACACCAGCATGAAACCACACAAACTGTCATTGCCAGATGTGTGGACAGCTGTGCATACAATGGTGGAGGTACTGTTCACTGTAGGGACATGTACTACAGATCAGAACTACACATGTGGGGAATACAAACTGTACTACACAGTGAGCTGGAGTATGGCCAGCCCACAGGATTCACCGGTGTGGATCATAGCCCTGCTATGAATGTCACACAATGTGATGTGCTATCTTGACATGTCCATGACATCTAGTGGGCTGGCTGCAACACTGCCTAACTATCCTGAAAACATATCCCACATACCAAACATACCACCCTTTGTCTGTATAACCCTGTCATCAGTGGAGCATACGATATCTATGGGTGTATGTCATATGGGACAACACAGACGTGAAATAGATGCCCATCACAATAATTTGGCCAACACATGTACACACATGGCCAAAGAGGATGGCCAGAGACATGAAGCAACACACACAGTAGACGTGATTTGCTTGTCTGTACACCCTGTCATACATTGGCTCCACATGGTCCAACTATGGCCTTTGTTTAATGGTTATATTGCATATTCAGAACACTAGACATCCTACAGGCCTGTGCACATCTTGTGTAGGCATGACATCAATCCACCACATAAGATGTGTTGAACATCTTGAGTGTGTCACGACATGACAGCAGTCACCTGTACAGTATCCACATCAGCCCACAGATATATTACATTCCCCTTGCTGGTGTCAGACATCAATGTCATCCTTGCTCCTCATGTGTGTGTGTGTGTGTGTGTGTGTGTGTGTGTGTGTGTGTGTGGTACACAGATGTCATGTGTGACATGGTGTACCGACAAGTTTGCCATGTCTGGCCAACGTTACCAGGCAGCAGCAATATGGTTGCAGATGTGCAGGGATGTCATCCATATACCCTTCAGTGACCTGTGTCACACATTCCACATCATGGTTTAGTGTGTATACACCTCAGTGACGTGGGTCACATTCCACAGTATATATGTATTGTATCTGAACACAGTCATGGCTATGAACTGTGTCTGTAACTCACACTGTATAGCAATAGAAACACCTCATGATTCCCTGCAATGGCCATGCACATCAGCTAAATGTGCAGTATATCTGTAGGGTGGACAGACAACACTGCTTTGGAACACCATTATCCCACTGTATATTTGACAGGACACCATTGTGTTAAACATGTATGCATGTCATTGCACACGTCAGCTGATCACGTCATACTACATGTGATTGTCAAGGTCATATGCCACAAATCAGGTAGGTGTACTGTTAACCTGTGCTGGTCTACATAGTGTAACACAGGGATGTATGCTAACTACTACTATGACTGTGTAAATTTGCATGCCTTCTGCTATGACACACGCATACGGTTGTGTGCAACTCAGGGATGTATGATAACTACCACTGTTATTGTCTGCGCTGAATGGCGTCTGCTGTATCATATGCATGTTGCATGCCTTCTGTCATATCACATGCATGTTGGGTGCCATAGCATGTGTGTCTGTGTGTCTGTATGTGTGTGTGTCTGTGTGTGTCTGTGTGTGTGTCTGTGTGTGTGTGTGTGTGTGTGTGTGTGTGTGTGTGTGTGTGTGTGTGTGTGTGTGTCCGTGTGTGTGTCTGTGTCTATTGTATAGATTGTAATGTACAGTTCTTGTCTGCCCCTCATAGGTGATGTAGGTGCATTCCCCTCCTGCGGTCCATCTGATGTTAGTGTCCCCACAGACTCTAGCAGTGATGATGAACGTATGATTGAGGCACAGGCAGGGTTGTCAGGGGCTGAATCTGTGCCATTGGTTTCCATTCCACCTGTAACCCCTCATCCCCGCACACAGATCTCATGCCTACACATACCCCATCACCAGTGGCCATAGATGAAGGACAGTTGGCGTATGGTAGCTTGGAACAGGAAAGTGTGGGGGCTATGGAAGGTGTGCCTGCACAGCATGGTGTCAGCCAACTGACTGGTGATGCCCCACACAGGCACATGGCCAGTGCTGCTCGTAGGAGGACCTCTGGCCAACATGCCCCTGCAAGACAGAGCACAGCAGCTGGTGTCATTAGACACATGTTTCAGGCTGTAATGGAGGCACAGGCATGTGCTGAATGGCACAACAGAGAAGATCAGAGGCTTCAGAGGGCTGCTGTCCATTCTTTAAACAACAACATCCAGGCAATGGTAAATGTTCAACAGCAGATTGCTGAAGCTTTGGATAGATGATTGGGTGACATGGCTGGAGTCCTTGAACATGGCATGACAATCCGCGAGCATGAGCTGCCTGTGTTGGAACATCTGGGAGGAGTGAGGAGTCGGGCACGTGGACGTAGGCCTGCTACATCACCTGTTTTAGGTCTACGTGAATGAGCTACCTCACATGCTCGCTCCCATAGTGGCAGTAGCAGCAGCAGTGCAGCTGGTGCTGTGCTGTCCACACCACGACACAGCAGGCCACGTGCACGTGACACTGGATGGTCCCAACAGGGACACGGTTCCAGTGGACATGTGTCATCAGATAGTAACCAATCTGTACCTCTGCTTGGTAGTACCCATGCAACCCCTGGCAGGCACAGGTCATGTGGCCGGACACCGTGAACTGTAAAACTTGGCCTGCACAGTCCACAGCTTTCAATAATACCCCTGCTTAGGTCAGACACATGCCAGAACTGTGTGCATACATACACTCACACACCGGAAACATATGCAGGGCACCGCAACACACACATGCATAACATCCACACACGCCCAATTAGATCAAAGGCCCTACCCCACACACATGATGTCATCCAATGGTGCAGCCTAGGCCTCTGGCAAACATTATCACCCTGTGCATATGATGATGCCTGTGCCGCATCCCTGTCATCCACACCATCTGTGCAGGGACATGCTCATATGGTCTGATGCACAGGGTGAACAGACTAGGAAGATAAGTGTAGATTACAATTGTTGTGTACTGTTGACAGGCAGCAAACATACCATGTAGTACAGGTGTACAATGCATTTCGTACTGTTAACAGTATGTGTCTTGCGTAACAACAGTAACTGCATGTTGGTCATGATGTTCTGCTTTTTTCCTTCAGGTCTAATTGCACATGCTGGTGGATGTCAGTGTTTGCAGTTAGTGTCCCTTATGTAAATGTGGACTACTCACAGGTATGTATGAAAATACCAGCATGCACCTTGTAGCTTCCACATCACAGTTAGACTGTCCCACTTTCCAAACACATCTACTGATCCAAGAGCATGATAGCTGTGTATGTATTAAGCTACTGTGGCTACAGATGTGACATCCATACTGGGTGACATCACAGGTACAGTTACATGGAGTGGTGAGGTAAGAGAGCGGTCTAGCTGATGACAAGGGTAGAGGCCAGTGGGAAGTATGATGCCTCACTGGGAAGCAGTAATACACGTTCCCATGACAGGATGTGAACACACAACTGCACACACACACTCTCAGGTATTAACACACATGTATTCAGTGACACAGTAACACACCCACACACTCACAGATTCACCGACACAGTAACACACACTCACACACACAGTTGCTACTGTTGAGGTGAGGAGCCCTGCCTATGTTCAAATCATCATTACAGTACTGTGCACCTACATGACGTGCCACAGAGAATACACATGTACAGGTAGTCAGTATGGCCTAAGATCGAGGACATCAACACGGATAGTAGATTACATCGCCTGGATGGGGGGAGGGGTCTTATCAGTTCACTATGGTAACATACATCCTCATTCCAGGGACCAGACAGACATACATACACACACACACACACACACACACACACACACACACACACACACACACACACACACACACACACACACACACACTGTGGCATTCACTATTGAATACACCTATGTCACGCACATACTGATACCTCACATGTGTGAGATAGACACCCCTGCCTATTTCCTGCTTTCTACATTGCAGTCTGTACATATGTCTACAACAGTATACAGGAGAGTGAGTAACAATTGAGATGTATTCCCCACCATATGTGACATATATGGACACACACGCAACCACACATGCCAGAACTGTGAATCAAACACCTGCCTGTCTCATGATAAGTATGACAGACTTACAGCAGTATAGCACGCATTACAAAGTGTACTGATGCTTCCTTTGGCAACTGTGCTGATGCATGCACATGGGAGGTCTTAACTGTTACAGGTGTCAAGTGATTTACCTTCGGTGTCACCCTGACCGCTGTCTATTTCATGAGTGTTACCCTTCAGTTAACAAAACCATTGCTTACCCATTACACAGGTTATTGTAGGACCACTTGTGACACACCTGTGAGCTGTCCTCAGCAAACATCCATCTGCAAAGATGCCCCACCACTTAGTTATGTCCATACATCTGTCCATACCTGAGGTACATCTTTCTGTACTTTCAGCATATCACAATCTACAGTTGGCAATGTTGAGGCTGCATTGAAACTGCATGATGTACTAAGATACACGTCACCTGCATACATCAGCAACTGCACACGCATGGTATCTGAATGCACATCACTACATGTACATGTGTGTAGGTCCTACAATCCTGTCATTTGGGCATGTTTGTAGGCATTGCAATTGGTGGACATGTGTAATGACATACATGACACATGGACTGTTGTATGATATGAAAGGTGTAATGGGTGATGGGTACAGAGGGAATGTTACCTCTGTCAACATTGATATCACACCTTATGTACTGTTAGCATTCAGCAGCCATGGACCTACATTCCATGTGCATGTGTGTAATGGCTGTAGCCACTGGCCTGCACAAAGGACAACAACAGCTATGCTATTTATATATATGTTGTATGTGTGTGGCATGTACATATCCATGGCAGGTACATGTATGTCATATCCAAACATGAGGGTGTTTACTGGTGTACAGCAGCAGTCATCTGCTAATGGTGTAAATAACCGAGGGCCCCTGGTATGTGTACCACTGACCTGGTTACAGACAGTGGTATCATTGCATTGCATAACATATGATGCAACTGTGTCAGGACATGAGTACTCTGCAAAGTTGATGTAAAGCTTGGTACAGTCCACTGGTTAAGGGTCACATGGTGGTGTACTATTATATGTCCTACCACATGTATGGATGTGTGCTGGTGGTCCGAGGGCATGGTGGTGTCTGAGGTTTACATCCAAGAATGCAGCATTTAACACTGTGTCCTGCACCTGATTCATCTGTGATGCCTTTTGTGGGAGTACCGGTCAGTACATGCGAGTGGCCTTTATGTATGTGGGGATACCACCACCTGGAGTGGTCCGTACCTGTGTTATGGCCCACATGTCTGGTTCTGAGGTATATGGTGGTAGCGCTATTGTGCACTACAGAGCCTTCAGCCAGGTGTTCCTCACTGCACAGATGTCAGTACACCCCATTGTTGGATCTACAGTGAGCAGCTGTGATTACGGACGCTACACATCTAGCATTGGTTAGCATAAGCATGCAATGCAGTTGTCCTCTAGGTGTCAGGGTGTTATCCTGTGTTTAGGACATTTGCCTTAGAATGGCACTATATGGGTGAATGTGACTTAGGTATTATCCCCACTCCCTTGAATCATGGATGCATGTCTACTTTCAGTCATGTCATCCCAGAGTGACAAACACTAGACAACCTCGTAATTACAGCAGGACATTGGCTCATTGTGTTGGTCAAACAGTTGCCACTCCTAGCAAGACATCACTGCAAGTGGTAGTATTGTGCTTGGTATAGAATGGTACATCTAAGGTGATGGACAGCAGCAGACGTTGTCTATAAGACCGGTGTCAGATATATGTAGAGCAGCATTCCTGCTAACAATGAAAACTACTAACACCAGAGTCAATTACAATGTCTTCTTTACATCTAACTGTAATAGCATGGCTACTGTGGTCTTCCATGTTTAAAATCAGAGTGCATCCCACACAGCCCTGTGCTACTAAGTGTATGAGCATGCCCAGTATAACCAATTGTAGATGGACACATAGTGCATTCCGAACAGCCCTGTGCTACTAAGTGTGTGAGCATGCCCAGTGACACCTTGTGTCAGTTATGTGCCTCTATGTGTATGGGCATGGCCACTGTAACCCTGTATAGTGATAGCAGTTGTCCATTCCACAGATGGGCATACTCCAGGTCTGGATGGATTCCTACTTTAAACACACAGGTTCACAGGTATGCACATCTTAACTGCCAGCATCCCTGTTGATGTCCGTATTCCTAGAAAGTCATAATGACAGCTTTGAAATCTGTAGACTGTGTGGCGTGACTCATAACTATGTTTTATTGTAATAGTGATCTGTAGATAGGCAGGTGTTCTGTTCCTACCACTGGTGTGTGTGTTTGTCTCCATCTGCCTGAGGACTGAATAATGCTTTTAGACTGTTCACACTGGATACAATTCCTATACCCACCTTTGGCAAGGCTGATGATGTCACCCACCTAGAAATACACCTCTGGGAGTGCTATGACCCAGTAATCTCGGTAGCGCATTCTGTAACTGCGTAATGCTGTAATGTGATAAAGTAGTTAGGTCAGTGTTCTAATCCCAGACTTGCCAATTGTGTGTGTGTGTGTGTGTGTGTGTGTGTGTGTGTGTGTGTGTGTGTGTGTTTGTTCCTGTCTGCCTGAGAACTGAATAATGCTTTTAGACTGCTCACACTCCATACAATTCCTATACCCACCTTTGGCAAGGCTGATGATGTCACCCACCTAGAAATTCACCTCTGGGTGTGCTGTGACCTAGTAATCTCGGTAGCGCATTCTGTAACTGTGTAATGCTGTAGTGTGATAAAGTAGTTAGGTCGGTGTTCTAATCCCAGACTTGCCAACTGTGTGTGTGTCTGCCTGCGTGAGACAAGTACAGTGCTTTGTAGAGTATGCAATTTATGTACAAATCACATGACCACCTTTGTCAATCCTGCTGTTGTCACCCACCTAGGTATACACCTGTAGGTGTGCTGCAACCCAGTATTTGCCATAGCGCTTTCCCTAAAAGAGTATTGCTGCAGTGTGATACGGTAGGTAGGGGTTCATATACAGGACATGGCAACTGTGTGTGCTTGTCTGTCACAGCCTGTGTAGAAGTGACTGTGAGTGTCTAACCACTGGACATGTTGGGGAGTGGATTTTGTAGTTTTCCTATATGGTGTCCATCTTATCTTATCTTATCTTATCTTGGCCACCTCACGAAGAGTTCAGCTGTCAATAAGCCATGGGACTGTGTTGGCAAGCCATACCCCTACATATGGCAAAAGGCCTGGTGAACAAAGTATGCAACCCTACTAGTAC
Organism: Protopterus annectens; assembly: GCF_019279795.1. Classification (NCBI taxonomy): domain Eukaryota; kingdom Metazoa; phylum Chordata; order Ceratodontiformes; family Protopteridae; genus Protopterus; species Protopterus annectens. The sequence continues at coordinate 1,508,184,918 of NC_056744.1, forward strand.
CTGGTATATGTCCTGCACCCATGTGCCATGCACAAACACACTTGCCTAGGATATCCTGCTATGTTGCTAGTACCATGCACATTGATGACAGATAGTAGGCATGGTGTGAATGCAGTGGGCTGCAGAGGACAAGGCACCCTGTACAGTGGTACAATAGGCACATATTTGCGGACAGTGTGCCTTCACTATGTTCCCCACTGGATGCCTGTAACATATGTGGTGCCATCAAATGTGATCCACAGAGACCATACAATGCCGTATGCATGTGCCCTGTATGGACCAATGCCATTGACACCAGGTTATACCTGTATCATACTATCAATGCAGGTGCAGGGTCGACATGCTCACTATAAGCAGGTTTCGCCACACCAGGTCAGTATTGGCATATCGAGGGATAACGGTCTGTGTACACAACATGTGCCTGCCAAACCAGGTACACCTGCACATGTCACTGTACAGTATTGTGGGACATGCACATCCCAGGCAATGTCCATGTGAAGGACTATCAAACACAGACATGGCATGCATTGCAAAGCTATGGCCATTCACATTGGTAACCAGGATGTCAGGGTGGATCATGCAGTACCCATCTGTGTGGGACATTGCAGACACTACACCCCTGTACCACACTGCACACCACTGTCGGGTGATGTGATGCCAGGGATTACCCCTCACCCAGCCTTGTACAACCATGTTGCACAGCCAACCAATATACACCCATGAAGCGATGCACACATGTATGTCAGTACTGGCACCTTGTGTCTGCATGTGGGTTATGATGCTCCCAACCACAGTCACTCCCAGTATAACCGTCGTAGGCATACCAACAGATGTCAAACACTTTCACATGCCCTAGCCCATAGAACCTCCAGATATCCCCTGTGGTGCATGTAGTCCTGTGCATTACTGCAGTTTGGCAAACTAAGTAGTTAGGTTGTGTATTTGTGGCCCTGGCAAAGAGTGTCAATGCGAGTCCATTAGAGAGTGTGGTTGTGGTCACAATGGCATCCGTTCATGTGGACAGCTATGTGTGCCACACCTAATGTATGTCTACTATATCTCAGTTGCAGATGTCACTCACCTACACACATATAGCACAGCAACATGTCGCCTATGTGGCACATGTAGTAACGTCATGCACATGTAATAGTAATGACTAGTCAGTCAGGGGTTTGACCCCTGTACTGTTAGGCATGTGGCAGACAATGCTTAGGGTTGTCTCCAAGCCCTTCTCTGGTGTACTTTGCCTGTCCCACCCACACACTCTCTGCTGGATGTGAAGGTGTACACCTGCTCAGCAGCAGCATGTGTATTGTAAGTGATGGACATGATCAGGTGATGGCCTCTGCACCTATTGCAGTCCTCCTCTAGCTGATTGCACGTGGAACAGCTGTGATGGTGTTCCCATAGCCATTCGCATGATAAACACAGTATACTATCTAGGGAAAACATGTCGGTATTTGGCCATGACAGTCGCTGTGAGTGGTACCTGGATGTGATGTTCTGAAATGTCATCACAGATGATATCTGGATGTACCTCAAACATCATACACAGTGTGAAATAGCCTAAAGACAGGAGAGCGATTTTCCACACATGACTACAGCATGTAAGTGTAGTTATGCTGCATTGAGACTACTGCCTGTTTAACATGTTGTGTGTGGTAATGGTTATTCTGCATGTTTTAATACAGACATGACAGTACTCTGTTCATGAGGGACCCCCATCTGTAGGGCCATCTGTAAACTGGTTAATGTGTGGAACCATTTGTTTCCTGTGTTACACACTGAAGACACATCTGTACACAGCAGGAGCATAGTGTGAGGATTGCAGACAGTACATGATGATAGGGATGGGTTACTACCGTCGCATCCCTGACTGGACATATGTCACATGAAACAGTGGTATGACAGACACTGTCTGGGGTTCCCAGGGACAAGCCAATAATGGGCAACTGTTCATAGCTGCGGTCACACGTCTACTACACATTGTACAGATGGCATGCAGTATATATGCATGTGTTGTGCTCCCTCTGCAAATGTATACCATCTGTTGTGTTAGGTTGATGATGATATCTATGCATACTGTTTTAGGTAATCCTGTATGCTGTTGTCTATCACTAAGCCATATGTGGATTTAAACTGCAACACCATAGGATGAATGAGTTGGGAGGTCCCGGCAGAACCTCCTGTCCCACTTCAGATGACCATGGCACCGGGCACTAGCACATCTGGGGCCCAGCCTTGGACATCAACCTCTATTGGCTCTGCACCACCTCCTGGTGGTACCACAACTGAGGATGGGGCATGTCCCCCCTGGGAGCAGGGCCAGACAGGTACATGTCTGCTGTTGTGCAGTCCCAATGAGTTGCATTGGGGGCTCACTAAGGGGTTCTGAAGCCAGATACGCAAGCTCAAGGGCAGAGTGTCTCATTTTTAGGGTGATGCTGCCCCTCCTGGACAGCTCCCAGCACTGCTTCCTTTGCAGCTGTTTAGGTGCAGTGGTGGCTGCCCATGGCTGGGGACCTCCATTCCACTGTTCCCATGGGCTTGTGAATGCTGAATACCTATCCCCATTTGAGGTGTATCCCCTCACAAGTGTCATATACCAACCCTGTATGCTGTCTTGTCTGTGATCCTACCCAACCTATCCTCCACGGCCATACCTACACTCCTTCTCCACATCCGACCCTCACCCTATGGAAACATAACGCCAGTCAGCACCTAGGACAACATCAGCCCTATATATAGCTGTCCATTTCACACACGTGCCCACTGGACACATGTAACCCTTGTAATATGCATCACAACATACTCCTGTTATCCTCACCCCTGTTCCTCAGGTGCACGATCCTGGTGTGCACATCACTCCTAAATGGTCCAGGTACACATGATGAGGATGATCCCATTGTACACACAACACTACCAGTCCCTCTATGGTTACCCCATTTACCTTTATCATGATGATGATGCTGCACACAGCGCCTTGCAAGAGTACCCTTCAAACATAATGATTGGACAGGTAATGTGTTAATGTACATTACATGCACAGAGTGATGTATATGGCCAATGTACAACTGTTTGCTTGTATGAATGACACATGTCTGTCTGAGGGAGTCTTGAGATTACATACAACAACACCACTACATAATACAGGTGTCGCTGGTGTTTCCTGTTTCATTCATTTGTAATGCTTTCTTGCCACATGGTATGTTCCAGATATATCTCTATATATTTATGTACCTATATGCTGGACATAAACACTCACATATACATCTACATGATGGGATATGTTCCTATGCTGTTGAATGACTGCGCTGTATGATATGTTTGTGGTACTGTCCATTTTCTGTATATCTGCCATGGCGTATTGGTAAATCACATTAGGTGTGTGTGCAAGGTCCTGGTTCTGAGCCTTGTAGAGGATGTTTATTTGGTTGCAGGGTAGAACAAGGCCATTGGATACGGAGGGAGTAAGGCACATTAAAGCTGTTGTGAGCGGGTGTGCGTGGGTTTGTGTGGTGCTAAGCAATGCTAAACTCTGGTTACAGCTTCTTACACTCAGTTAGCCTCTACATTGCTTTACCAGTGCAATACTCACATACTGGTAGCCAAACAGGCTTACACCCGCTCGCTCCCACACTTGCAAATGCACCAACATTGGTGCTTGCATCTTGCACTCACACCCCTGGGAGGGACCGAGGACCACAATATTACTTTATTATGCCTATTACATCAGATTACATGCCTACAGTATCAGGAATGGCTGCCCATTACGCGACGGCATGCCGTTCGACTGTACGTAATCGGCAGCCTGTCCAGTGATTTAATCATATTATTTGTGTGTTCCTCTTACAATCTGCTCCCATCTGGCTGATACATGGGAACCGAGACTCTTCAATACAGACAACTAATTGGGTTTTGGGACCCACATCCATCGGCCGAGTCATGCTATCACATACCTGTATAGGGTTGCCACCTTTTCAATTGCCCAAGGTGGGACTTTAGGTTTACCACCTGTCCCACTTTGTGAGGGACAGTCCCTCTTTAGGCAGTTGTGTCCTGCAGAAAAAAATCAAAAAATAGCAAATGTCCTGAGATTTCAGGACAAAAATATTTCCTAGGTTTTCTTTAATAGTTGCAGAAAACAGTTATTTTATATATGAAACTTCTATATGTTATGTGAAGTAGCATAAACAATTCAAATATTACTAGAATAAGCTTTTATTTGTGCAAAAAAGTAAAGTTCTGTACTATGCATGGCTGTAGGTATGTTTTGTCCTGGAAAATCTGACATTTCTACAGAACATGTCCCACTATGGGCATTTGAAAAGGTGGCAACCCTATGGAACCTTTATGTAGAGACGTCAGATTTTGCAGGGCAAAACATACCCACAGCCAGTACAAAGGGAAGTACTTCACTGTTTTGCCTAAATAAAAGCTTATTCTTGTAGTATTATAGTTGCTTATACTGT